>NW_022196897.1:148760966-148763853 GCF_008632895.1 Mastomys coucha
AGGGGCTGCAAACCCTTCAGCTCCTTTGGTCCTTTCTCTAACTCCTTCTTTGGGGACCCTGTACTCAGAAAGCAACACTTCTTAAACTACTGCTATCATTCCCAGAGTGAAGTCTGTTGTTTGTTCCTGGATCCAGGAAGGGGATCGCTAAGTCTTTGATATTCCCTGTATGATGGGATCATCTTTAGCCTTCCCTGCGGCTCTTCTGACCACTTCTGACAGTTTGCGGTGACAGGGTAGAGACTGTGGGTAACCAACATGTTAACATAACGCTGCCCCAGTTGAAATTCCTAATACCAAAGCCAGGCGAGTTTCCTGTTGGGATTCTTCCATAGGCAGCACGCCCTGAGGATGCGGTCTCAGCATATGGAGCTTTTCTAGGTTCTACCCTATGGAACTCTTCGTTTGTGTGATTTTAATCGTTTCCTTCTCTTCAAGACACTGTATCCACAAGCAAGTTCTAGGGGACCACCCAGAGAATTATTGAAACTGAAGCTGCTTTAGAGAAATGCCCAGATTCATGTCAGAAATGGGGGGTGTGGTTTGGGGGACTCTTCCCGCTAACTTTCTAGTTGGATTCTACTTTCTCATAGTCAGGGTCTTGGACAACCTTGGCGATCTGGAGAACTATGTCCTTGTGCTTTTTGGGCTGGCTGAAAGGGGGAAATACACACAGAAGTTACATGGAAAGCTCATTGCAACACAGGTTTTAAGACAGTAGGTCAAAAAAGTCAGTAGGTCAAAACTGGACCAACAAGGAGATAGATCCTTGTTGATCTTGTTCCCCACGGACCACATGAGAAAGCAAGATCCTAAAGTACAACTCCCATCACATTTCTTCCCAGTTTCAGATCATATGTGGCTGTTCAGGGAAGACCTAAGAAAATGCCAGAATTCTAGGCCCTCCAGGATCATCCAGTGACTTCATCACTCCTGGATCTAACCATGTCACTAGTAACACACCTCCCATTCATATAGCCAGTCCATCACATAGCATGTCCCTCCAGTATGATACTGGTACACTCCCACCGCTTTATGTGCTCACCCTTGTTCTAGATTCCAGTCCAGGCTCAGCCTAAAGAATTAGCAATGACAGGAAGCTCTAGTCTGGCCAATACCCCAGGGCCCTGCCTTTGAGCTAAATTCTTACCAAGTTCTGAACCCTGGGCACACACAGGAGGGCAAAGGTTGAGCTGTTTACTACCTCAGTGTACATCAGGCCGGCAGAGGAGACAGGCCTCGTTCTTCGACTGAACACCAGTTCTTTGTAGTGAGTACAGGTAAGTGTAAGTAAGTGTACATGTGTGCACGTGTATGTCTGTGGGGTCCACATGTGTGTGCATACATGGAGAGGTCAGAGAACAACCCCAAGTGTTGGTCTTCAGACTCTGTCCACCTTTTCTTTAAATGAGGATCTCTTGTTGGCCTGGAATACACCAAGTAGACTAGGCTGGCTGGCCAGTGAACCCCCAGCCTGTGATCTATCTGTTTCTTCCTCTCCAGGACTGACATTATGGTGAAAGTAGGTGCCACCACACCCAACTTTTCTGACACGGTTTCTGGAGAGCTTTGTGCTTGCAAAACCTGACTCACTAAGCCATCTGCTCAGCCCTAGACCCAAGGTCTTTAAGAAACAAGGCTAAACCCTGAACTTAGGTTATCTAGTAGCTTAAGCTTTCCTGGTTCTCTGTTCAACTCTTGGACTTGGGAGCAGACACCTGATGCTGAGGTACCTGCTGTCGTCACTGCTCCACTGTACTTTGGCCAAAAAAAAAAAAAAAAAAAAAAATGATGTCATTGCTTTTGCCTGTTTTAGATAACAGTTGGAAAATATTTACTCTTGGGGCAGAAGAAAGGGTTCAGTGCTTAAGAGCACTAGCTGCTCTTCCAGAGGACTCTGGTTCAATCCCCAGCACCCATGTGGCATCCGTGCCTCTGTAGGCACAGGCATACATGCATACAGAAATACCCATACACATAGAATAAAAATAAACAAAATCTCAAAAAGAAAGAAAGAAAATATTCACTCTTTGCCACCTCTTTCTTTAGACGTTAAGCTAATTTGTTGTTGTTGTTGCGGTTGGGGCAAGTCACATGATGTCCTATACTCTTCTTATGGGGTGAGTGCTTACCCACCTCTTGATTTGTGCTTAGCTGCATGGGTTCTCCAATGATACGCTAACAAATGAATGTAGTAAGAGACTTGAGATGTGTGTGTGTGTGTGTGTGTGTGTTTGGCTTATAATCTGGTATTCAACCAGAGAAGCAAGTTCAGACAGCAATGCATAGGGGAAAGATCTTTAAAACAATCCATGTTAGGGAACTTATCTCAATCATAGTCACAATTTAAAGACCAGACTAGATTATCTCACAGTTAACCTTCACTTTGTGACTGAAAATTTTAGCAGTCCTTTTTGATGCAATAGAAACTGACTGAGTCACCATCGGACACCCAGACATCCATGCTCACCCCTGTTTAACTGAACTCCCTGTGCCCCTGTCTGTTTTAGACCAGGATCCCAGAATCTAGCCCACATGTGAAGAATTTAAACTTCTCTCTCTGCTTTCTCTGATCCCATTTTTACTTCTTATTATTTGTGTGATGAGGGGTTTAACATCTATAAATATCACTCCTTTGGGGTTGTTAGTAATGCTATATATAAATGATTATAAATGCTCTACAGCAATTCTAGACATATTAAATATGTTTAATAAATAAGTCAGCCATCCCAGAGTGGTTCTTGAAAAATGGTATAAACATCACTCCACTGAGGGGCTGCAGAAAGAAGGAAGCCCTGTGCTAGATCACAGTTCCATAACAGCAGGTATGGCTACCTCTTCAGGGAGGGGCAAGTTATAATAGCAATACAAGCCAGATAATTAAAAC
>NW_022196897.1:148763863-148766367 GCF_008632895.1 Mastomys coucha
AAAAAAAAAAAGAAGCTCTGACATGGATGGAGACAAAAACCTAATATTCCAACTGAGTGAGTCAAACGTCTGGCAAAAGGACGGCCCCTGAAAAGACAGGCCACGCCTTAGAAAGCCGCTCTCCTCTGTAGCAATGAAAGACTGCTTTCTTTAATGTGATACCGTGCACTCTCTTTATAGAATCTCTCCTCTCTCCCACCTCCTATCCCCAGTGAATTCCCATGAACATCATGAGATTTGGCTGGGTCTGCTCTCCTTTCTAAGGCCTGAGTCAGATTTCATTTTCCTTTTCTCTGCCACTTTCTTTCAGAATCTGGCTGGAACCTAAGATGTGACTTTTCTAATGCTTTGGGCTTCCTGGCTCTTTCTCTAAAGCTTCCCTCCTCATCCTGCAGTTGCTTGTGGCCATGTGCCTAACCATGCCTACTTAAACAGTATGGCTTCTCTCTCTCTCTCTCTCTCTCTCTCTCTCTCTCTCTCTCTCTCTCTCTCTCTCTCTCCCTCCCTCCCTCCCTCCCTCCCTCCCTCCACCTCCCTCTCTCTCTCTCTCTCTCTCTCTCTCTCTCTCTCTCTCCTGTTTTCTTCCTCCAAGCTACTGAGAGCTCACAGCCTTCCTGCCTAAGATTGGGGAGGTTCTTTTAAACTCTCATAAAATTACCCTTGAGTTTTAAAATTAAAAACAAAAATGGATGACTTGATCACCCATCCATTGACTGAGTGAATCAAAAAAGGAGAAAGATAGAAGGGAAGAAGGAAGGACATAGAAGGCATGGGTGGGGAATCAGATAGGCAGACGGGAGATGAGATGAAGACTTATCTACCCTCGGAAGGAATAGAGGGATGGTGGTTTGTTGATGGACGAATGGACCCCTCATCATTAAGAGTGTCCACCTACCTCACGTTTGCTTCTTGTTCAATACCCTCTGGTTCCCATTCACTTCTCTCCTTCCATAATCAACTTCAGGATTTATTTTAAGTGTCCCTTGGAACAAATATCAAAGCCCAAATTGGTGTGTGAGGGTTTCTCACATTCTAATTATGAGGCACACTTCTGAGTGACGTAGGAGCTGAGAGGAGCTGAAGAAAGCCCGCGCTGCTGAAAGAAAATGAGATACATGACATTTGGAAAAAGGAGCCAATTTTCTTTAACTGAAACTGTTGCCTCTGTAACCCATATTATAAATCCAATAAATTCACATAATGCTACGGAAAATCTCTCACAAGAGGAAGGAGGGAAGAGGGGGGAGAAAAATACAAGAGAGTCCTTACATCCCTTTCTAAAGCCGCCCTTCCCTTTTATAAAAACAAATTGCTTTGATCCCTGGGATGGTTATCAAGGCTCAGAGTGCATGGATTCGAATACAGATTCTACTGAGTCCAAGTGGCGTTGACTTTGAAAGCCATAGCCTCAGTCCTTCCCTGGCTGAGACAGAGATGGTAATGCCTACTCACAGCTGTGAACAAAACCGGAAAGCACATGGGAGGCTCGTAGAAATGTGCCAGACACATGGTACATACATGACACACATGAGCAGTTACTTGTACAATTCTTATTATTCCACATGTGCTCGATGAGCACAGAGAACAATACTAGGATCTAGGTGATGTAAGGGTTGCAAATAGATCCAGCACTGCTCTGAACACTCCCATCCTCCTCCACTGCCTCAGCCACTAGCAGTGTCCACCCTCAACACCTCCAATAATCCTGACAGGGATTTCTCTCAAGTCCAGTGGCATGCAACCCAATATGCAACTAAAATATAGGTATGGGTCAGCTTCCGTATAATTTTTTTATTCACTTTACATCCCAATTGCTGCTCCCCTTTTAGTCCCCTTTCACACAATCCCTCCCCCATCCCTCCTTCCTTCCCTTCTCCTCTAAGAGTGTGGAGCGCCACCCCCGCCCAGTATCCCCTCTTCCTGGCACATCCAGTCTCTGCAGGGCTAGGCTCATCCTCTCCCACTGAGGTCAACCAAGCAAGGTAGCCAAAATATAAGATCATATCCCACAGACAGGTCAGAGCTTTTGGGATAGTCCCAGCTCCACTTGTTGGGGGACCCACATAAAGACCAAGCTGCACATCTGCTACATATGTGCAGAGAGGGCTAGGTTCAGCCCCTGTATACTCTTTGGTTGGTGGTTCAGTCTCTGAAAGCCCCCAAGGATCCACATTAATTGACTCACCTTGGCTCAGATTTGAGATGCTTGTCCATACCCTATCACCACCAAAAAGTCAAAGCCTAGACAGGAAGTGAGCAAAGACAATGCTTAAGAATTGTGATAGGGATACCGAACTGTAGCTCTCTATAATCAATGGCTTCTGGTGGAAGTGCAAGTAGGGAATGACACAGTTTTCTTTAGGGGTTGGCTGATGGGAGTTTGGCCATGCTCCAGTAAGTATATAGGCAATATGCATTGAACTTATTGGTGATTGTTTCTTCTTCTTCTTCTTCTTCTTCTTCTTCTTCTTCTTCTTCTTCTTCCCCTTCTTCTTCTTCTTCTT
>NW_022196897.1:148767061-148772532 GCF_008632895.1 Mastomys coucha
AAAAAAAAAAAAAAAAAAAAACTATTTGACCTCAGATGGATATGGCCAGAGAAAAATATCTCCATGATATATTATAGTCAAGATGTCAAAATGATAAAGTAAAGAAATGATGTCAAAAGTTACAGAAAGAAACACCAGCTCACCTACAAGAGCAGAAGCCTGAGAACAGCATCAGGTCGTTCATTATCACCCTTCAAATCCAGAAAAGCATAGAAGGATATGTGTCAGCCCCTGAAGCTAAATAAGTACTAACCAAGACTACTACATCGAGCCAAGCTATATTTTAACATGAACAAAGAAATAGGAACATTTCATGATAAGCACACACTGAGACAGTTCATAACCACCAAGCCAGTATTACAGAAGATGCCTACAGGAATGCTATACACAGAGGAGGGAGAAAGACGATCAGGAGAGCACAGAAAAGAATTGATTTCGTGAGAGCAATGGATAAATGAAGGAGAATTGGGACTAGATCCATCATGTCTAACAGGGAATGGATTCATCATATCTAACACAGGAGACCAGCTATGATACTAAGAGGGGAGAAAGAAAAATCCAACAAAGATCATCCAACCGACCAGAAAAACAACTAAGGGATTCACAAGAATTAGTAAACACATGCCAATAATAACCTTAAATGCAAATATCCCCCACTCACCAATACAGAAATGTAATCTGAATGAATGGATGAATTAGATCTGACTGTCTGCTGACTTTAAGAAACAGTGTGACTGGTAAAAACAGACTAAGAGTCAAAATATGAAAGGTAATCCATACAATGAACACATACCAATATAAGTGGATGCAGCTGTTTTGATATCTGATTATGTAGACTTCAGACAAAAAATTAGTGTAAGGAGATAAATCAAGCATCTACATATTAACAAAAGGAACACAGGACATTTGCTGAGTGAAAGAAAGAATCAGAGAGACAGAAAGAAAAATACAGAGTGGGATGAAGAAAAAGGTAGATCTGGGAGGAGCTGAAGTGGGAGTGGATACGATCAAGATATACTGCACAAATTTCTCTAAGAATTATTAACATGTATCAGTTCAAAATCAAGATATAACAATTATAGATACATGCTTTGAAATTTGGAACTCTAAATTGTACACAAACAAACATTATTGAACATGAAAGGTCAAACCGGGATTGATGGAATAAGAGTGGGTCGTTTGAATAACCCACGTTCATCTTTAGATAAGTCGTTCAAACTAAAAATTAACAAAACCAGCATTTAATGCACCATAGATCAAATGGACTCAACAGATTATACAGAACATTCTATCCAAGAGAAACAGGATATATGTTCTTCTCGGCAGTCCATGAACCTTCTCTAGAATAGACCATCTTTTAGGCTACCCATTAGGTCTTCTCAAATACAAAAAAAAAAAAAAAAAGGAAATAATTTTTAGTATCTTATCAAATAGAATACAGCTAGGAACCAGCAACAAGAGAAACCATAAGCATAGATGAAGAGTGAACACTACAGTCTGGAATAACCAAGAAGTCACTGAAAGATCCAGAAACAAAATTTCAAATTTTCTAGAATTAAATGAGAATAAAACTGAGCAGAACCTATGGGGCATGGTTCAAGTTAGGTGTAAGAGAAAAGCATATGACTCAAATAAACAAACTAATGGTGCACATAAGGATCCTAGGAAAACATGAATCCAAACCCCAAAATGGCAGAAATTTCTACAATTGAGATAATCCATAGAACTGATCAAGCAAGAGTGGGATCTTTGCAAAAATAAATAAGATTGGCAAACTCCCAGCCAAGCTAACCAAAAAAAAAAAAAAAAAAAAAAAAAAAAAAAAAAAAAAAAAAAAAAAAAAAAAAAAAAAAAAAAAAAAAAAAAAGGAGAGAGAGAGAAAAAAAACCTACATTAATCAAATTAAGGTGAAAGAGGCAAGTTAGTATGGATTCCAATGAAATACAGAGAATTACTAGGGAGTGTTAAAACTTCCATTCAAAAAGATTGGGAAAGAATCAAGAAGGAACAAATAGACTGTAGAACACATAAGACCTACGAAAATTAAATCAAGGGTCTTAGGAAATAGTTCGATGGGTAAAACACTTGCCAAGAAAGCATAAGGACCAGAGTTCAGATCCCTGAAACCCACATATAAGCCATGCAGCTTGACTGTAATGTGAGCCTGGAAAGGCAGAGACAGGAAATGGCAGAACATGCCAGTCAGCTATATTAGCTAGGTTCAAGTGAGGGACCCTAACTCAATGAATAAGGTAGAGAGCAATCAAGGAAGACACCAGCACTAGTTCCATGCCTCATTCATACATGTATCTATGTACACATGTGTCCACACATGCAAGTAAGCATGTACAAATGACACACATGTATATACACCCACAAAAAGTAAAATTAAGAAGACATAAACAATGTCTAGAGATCCATAGCAGCAAGATGGAAGCAGTAATAAAAACCTCCTAACAGGGAAAAGTCCAGGACTAGGCAGATTCATTGTCAAGTCTACCAAACCGAAATAGAAAGAACACAACTAAACTCATTATATAAAGTCAACTTTGGACACACACACACACACACACACAAGAAAAAACAAAACAGAACTATAGACCCATTTCTCTAATAAACAGACACAAAAATTCACCAAGAACACTTAAGAACGCATTAAGAAGACTGTATACCGTGAGCTAGCTAGTCTCATTCTAAGGGTAAAAGGTTATTCAATATGCACAAATCAAGAACTATAATCCAGCTCCTAAGTAGACTTAAAGACAGATCCACATGTTCTTCTCAATCAATGTAGAAAAGGCCTCAACAAAGTTCAGTAGGCTTTTATAATAAAAAGTCTTGGGGAAAATAAGAATATAAGAAAGATATCCCAACATGATAAAGGCAATATACACCAAACCTATAGCCATCATTATAATAAGTGAGGAAAGTTGAAACCATTTCCTCTACAATCTGAAATAAGACAAAAGTGCCAATTTTCTCCACTCCTACTCAATATATAGTGCTGAGTCTTAGCAGTACATGAGCAAAATAAAAGGGTTACAAACAAGAAAAGAGTAAGTCAAATTATACCTATTTGCAGACAACAAGATTCTATACTTAAGACTTTAAAAACCACAGAAAAACTCTTAGCCCTTATAAACACTTTCAGCAAAGTAGCAGAATACAAAATCAGCATTAAAGAATGAGTGGCTTTTCTATATACCAATAATGAACCCACTGAGACAGAAATCAATAAGAAATTCCACTCACAGTAGCTTTTTTAAAAACACTCTATAAACCTAACCAAGGATATGATTATGTTTCTGAAGACAATCTACAGATTCCACATAATCCCCATTGAAAATTCTAATGACATTCTTTGTAGAAGTAGAAAAAAACTAAAACTCACATTATAGCAAAAAGACCCCCCCCCCAAAAAAAAACTAAACCAATTGTGGACAGAGAGAGCGATGCTGGAAACATCACAATACCTGATCTTAAATTTCACTGCAGAGCTACAGTAATGTAAACAGCATGGTACTGTCTCAAGAACAGATTGCAGACCAATGGAGAATAAGCAACCCAGAAATACACCCACTCAGATACAGTCAAATTTTGACAAGGCTGTCAAAACAGTCAATAAAAGATGGCCTCTTTAACAAAGGGCACTGGGGAAACTGGATCTCCATGTTGTCAAAGAATGAGACTAGATCCATAGTTCTCACTCTGAAAAAAAAAACTTATTCAAAATGAATAATTAAGGTAATCTTTAAAAATTGAAACTGGTACAGGAAAACATAGATAAATCCCTGTAAGATACATGCAGAATCAAGGACTTTCTAAAAAGATTCCAATAGTATCAGAAATTATCCCCAAAAAATTATAAATGAGGTTACATGAAATTAAAAACCTTCCACATGACAAAGGAAATGATCCCTAGAGTAAAGACACTCGTGTACACACAGTAGGATCTTTGCCAACCACACAAAAGATCAGCCCACAAACAGCAATGAAACATTAGAAAACAAATGATCCAGTCAATAAGTGGCTGATGAACTGAACAGATCTCAGAAGAAGAAATTCTAATGGTCAATAAGCACTTGGAACGTGCTCCACATCCTTTGTCATCAGAGACATGCAAATTAAAAGTGCCTTGAGAATCCATCTCACCACAGTGTGGCTAATGTCAAAAAAGCAGTGGCAAGCAATGCTGGTGAGGATGTGGGGGAGAGGAACCCTTACCGTTAGTGAGAGTGTGAACTTCTACAGCCACTACAAAAGTCAGTATGGGGTGGGGGGGTCCCTTAAAAACCTAAAAATAGAAGTAACATATGATTCAACTACATCACTCTCAGGTTAATGCCCAAAGGACCCACACATCACAGAGATACATGCAAACCTATGTTTCCTGCTACACTATCCACAATAGCTAGGAAATGGAGCCAGCCTAGATGTCTATCCATAGCTGAATAGATAGAGACCATGATGTGTCTATACATCATGACATTTTATGTAGCCTTTAAAACTGAAATTATATTCAGAAAAAAATGGGCACAGCTGAAAATCACTGTTAAACAAAATGAGTCAGGCTGAGAAAAACAAATACTGTATTTTTTTTCTTATAGGCAGGACTTGGGTTTTAAATGATGTATTTGTGTGCATCTATTTATATGTGTACATAGATTCTGAGACTAAAAAGAGGATCATAGGAAGGGAGGACAGGATCTTGAGGGAGGGAAGAAGAGAGGGAAGGAAGGAGAGAAGGAGGGAAGGAGGGAGGGAGGGAGGGAGGGAGGGTGAGGTACTAGAACACAATGCACGAAGGTAATAGGGAAGACTATGTGAAAAGAGCACGGGAACCAGCCAGAGAGATGAGAAGAGTACACGGGGGCGGGCAGTGGGGAGGAGATATGGGCGTTATGGCACATAAGCATGGAAATGCCATGATAGAATTATTACTCTGCACTAACCACTAAGGCCAGTACTCTACAGAGCTATGTGGTGGTATGGTAAGTATCCTGTATTCATTAGGGGACCAAAAATACTTCTCAAAAGAGGTCAGTAGGGAGCTACCATCCAAAAACTGAGAAAGTATCTACCAATGGGGCAGGAAAGCAGAAGTATGAAGAGAGTCATTATCCAAGGAAATGATACAGACAAAATCCCAGCATCAGAAAAACCATAGCAGGCTTGACGGACTGACCAACAGGGCAGCAGAGACCAAGAGCAGCATGGAGAAGGAAAATGCTGGTCACTGAGTGCAGCTGAGGTCACTCTTTGAGAAGTGGAGAAAGAATTTATTTATACACCATAATCAACAGATATAACAAAGTCATTACTGTCACTGTTAAGATGGAAGCTGATGACAGGCATGGTGCTGCATGCCTTTAATCCTAGCACTCAAGAGGCAGAGGCAGAGGCAGGAGGATCTCCGTGAGTTTGAAGCCAGCCTTGTCCAGGTCAGGCAGAGGTATATAATGAGACCTTGT
>NW_022196897.1:148772542-148773669 GCF_008632895.1 Mastomys coucha
AAAAAAAAAAAAAAAAAAAAAAGATGAAAACTGGTACTTAGCCCTGTGAGTCAGAGGCCGGGGCAGGTTGGAGTTAAAAAGGAGTCAAAACTGCCTGATAGACGTCTCCCTTCTCAATAGGGCGCTATTTCAGCATGAAATTTGTGGTAAGCAATTTCCCCCTTCCCAGTCTTCATTGCCCCTGTTTCTGAAAGCTTTGGCCTGCTTGGTCTCTGAAGTGGCTTCCCACAGTCTGAGTCTTAGGTGTGTTTCTGGCTGAGTAACAAGGGGGAGAGTGAGTAGACTCCCAAACCAATCTTTATCTAGGGAACTGCAATTTACCAAACAAGAAAATCAAGGGGAAATTGCAAAAATGAGGAGGGATAGGCCTTTTTTAGGAACAACAACCTAATCACAAGTCACTGCTGGGGAAGAGATGTCACAAAAACCTTGATTTGCAGCTTTGGGGAGTGGTGCGCCACGGGATACAGGCAATTAACAACGTGAGATGCTTCTCTGAGGCGCCGATGAATCATGGGAGGTGGTGTCAACGGGCTAGAAAGGATGCTTCACAACACGTGGCCAAATTCCTAGTCTGATTCATAGAACCTCGTAGAGCTGCCCTACCAAGCTGCCGTTCAGTGATGGAAGTTATAAACTTGTTCCTCTCAAAACAGTGTGCACCCCAGACTTACAGGGTATGAACAAAGGGGTGAATGAGTGAATGAATGAATGAATGGACAGATAGCTCCGGTGCTGCCCCAACAACTCTGCTGGGACTTTTATCCTGGCATTGCCCTCTGGAGAACATTTGGTCTTATGGCTGACCTTCTAAGGAGGGGCTCCCCAAAAGCAGACATTAATTTTGAAGGTGTTTGTAGGAACGCCTTCCACTGCGGTGTATGGAACTTACAGACAGAAAGTCAATATGTATGTTCATAAATAGGTGCCTAGTACCAGAAAATGTAATTTGGTACCCCTGATAACCCTCTGGGAGATGATACAGATATGCTGGTCAATTCACAGCCTTAAGCTGAGGATTTGAAATACGGATGGGGAGCAGTAGGTAGGTAGGTACACAAACAGATAGATTAGATAGATAGATAGATAGATAGATAGATAGATAGATAGATAGATAGATAGATAGA
>NW_022196897.1:148776237-148784348 GCF_008632895.1 Mastomys coucha
TGAAAGAAGGTTCTCTTTACAGCAAAAGAAAACCATTACAGACAACCACAGAGCACAATGCAGCAATCAGTGGCTCATGGGGAAGCCAGCCCCAGTCGACACATCTCTAACCCAATGCTTGCACCTATGGCTCAGGGAACGTCTCAGAAGAAGAAGAAAGACTGTAAGAGCCAGAGGACAAGGAAGTCTACTACTGTGATGTTGTATCATCCAAAGAATGACAATGAAGCCACAGCCATGAAGTCTCAACATGGTGTCTAAACAAGACCTGAACAATGTTATCAATACACATGCTAACATGGAAAGAGGGGAAATCTCATGGGGTTCCACCTTTAGACAAAGAATCACAGGCGTCTAGAGACTGCTGAGAGGGGGGAATTAGCCTCTTGGTTAACCTACAGGTTATCCTATGCAAAGTGGTCAGCCCTAAAATCATATACATACAAACCACACTAAACACACCCAGAGGGTTATGTTTATATATTTATGCATATACATGTAGCAATAAAAATCTAAAAGTAGATATCAATTTGAGAGGGAATGAGGGGGACATAGGAGGAGCTGGAGAACAGGGACATGGAAGGAGTTGGAGGGAGGACAGGGAAGAGGGAAGTGATGTAATTGTATTTTAATTTTTATAAATTTAATGTTTAAAACATCCCATGTGCAAACACATTCATCTTTCAGAGTCTGAGAAGCTAAGATTGTGACACTTGAATGGGAAAGGGCTTAATTCAGCATGAGCAGGCCTCATTTCTTTTCAGGGACCATCAGTGGGCTCAAGACTCCTATAAGTCTGCAGTGTGTTTTCCAATAAGATAGGCAGGCCCACACGGAATAAGAATAGATTAAAGACTTCTGGCTGGGTGTGGTGCCTCATACAAATAATCTCAGGATGCAAGAAGCGGAGGCAGAGGATATAAAGTTGGAAGCCAGGCTGGGCTACATAGTAAGTTCCAGACCATCTTGGGCAATGGAGAGAGAGAAAGGTGGGGGGGGGGAGAGAAAGACGTTGGGGAGAGAGAGAGAGAGAGAGAGAGAGAGAGAGAGAGAGAGAGAGAGAGAGAGAGAGACTGTGTCAGGAACAAAAGCAAATAAAGAGAAAAAGCAGAAAAAGACTTCTGTGTGAGATGCCTAAAAGGAGAGGGAGGGGGCTATGAGAGATGGCTCAGTGGGTAAAGCATTTGCCACACACCCTGCTCTCCATCACTCACTAGGCAAGCATGGTGCCCCACCTGTACCCTAGCACTACTGAAGCAGAGATCGGGAAATCCCAGGAGCAAGCTAGCTAGTGAGACTAGTCTGCAAATGTTCTAAGCACTGAGTGTCCTTAATGCAAACAACTGCAATCAGAGACGCACTCTGTCAGGCCAGAAGACCATCGAGTGCCTGGAGGAGACATCTGCATTTACATCTCAAATGCTCTGATGGACTAATTGGAAGGTTGTACTGGATAATTTAGCTTCAAGCTTGCCCTGTGGTCCCTCAATCCCCTGTTAATGCCAGCTTTCCTTCCAGGACTAGATGGATTGTAAGGACGGTAGTTAATGGCTTGTAATTCTGCCTTGGATTTTGTTGTGCTCATCCAAAATGTCTGAAATGTCTGAGTCACTAGTACAAATCAAGAGTGATCTTTGTGTGCGCATGCACAAACTAGGGGGAGGGAGAGGAAGAGAGGGAGGGAGGGAGGGAGAAGGAGAGGGAGAGGGAGACCCATGTCCTAACCCTCAGCATGTGTGGCTGCCTATGCACCCCTTATGTGGCAACATGATTCACATCAAGGACTCTGAGATGGGCAGAGTTCATTCTAGTTTGTCTGGATGGTCCAGGCTTATTGTGTGAGTCCTCATACCCTCTTGGTTGTGGTCAGAGAACCAGAGAGATGAGGTATAGGGAGGACTTGGCCACAAACTGAGGAATACAAGCAGCCTCTGCAAGCTATAAGAGGCTAGGGAGTAGACTCTGCCCTAGAGGCTACAAGAAGGAGTATGTCCTGCCCATCCTGTGATCATAACCATTAAAGGCCACCTCAGATGTCTAACTTCTAGAACTGTGGGAAAGACAAAGTTTAGGGGTTTTGTTTGTTTTCTATGCCGTGTGGTTTGTAGATATTTGTTACAGCAATGGTGGAAAGTCGAAACAAAAGCCAGAAAACCAAGATTCACTTCCTGGTCAGCAGAGTCGGAACTCCAAACTTGGCCCAATTGATGAGCCCATTTGAATCTCAATCATCCACGGATAGGAGCATTGTCTCCTCTTATGGGGCTAGTGTAAAAACTAATGGTAATGCAAGAGTAGAAACAAACTGTCTAGAGGAATAAAGGGGATTACCAGGAAGGGGGTGTGGGGTGAATGCGGTGTGTGCTAAAAGTATATTGCATACTTGAATGGAAGTGTCCTCATGTATCCCGATACCATGTACGATGAACACCTGCTAATGAAAACAAAATATATATCAAAGAATTAACAGTGGTAACCAACTGCTGGCATCTTGCCTGGCCCAAGGAACCCAGCAGGTGCTCCTAGCGATCCATTTCTGTCTTATTCTCTCAGTTTACCCTCCTACTGCTCCTTGAGAAAAGAAGAAAACAGTTCCAAGGAAAGGCCCAGAGCACTCCCTGATAACCCCGCCGGTTGGGGCAAAAGGGATGTCTGTGATCTGACTCCACAAACCTCCACTAGGTGGCCTGCTCACAAGGCAAACAGGTCGCAGCAGCAATGGCAGAGGCAGCTCAGCTCCGAAGGCAACATTCCCTGCTGAGCCTGACAGGAGCCACCAGAGGGACAGTGCTCATCGGTGGCCTGGGAGGCAGGCTGTGGTCCTGGAGCTGTTCAAAAACAGAAGACCTCCCCAGGGCTAACTGCTCCCAGCCCTCATGCTGTGCCCAGAGCACTGGAAACACGTAGCCTTTATATCCTGGCAGTGGGAGCATACGGAGCAGCCTGGACAGTGTGACCCTTCTGAATCTTCTGGTGACAGACTGCATGCTAGAGGCTAAGCAGTCTCATCCAGGAGACCCCACATGGTGTCACCATTAGCATTGGCTCAGGCTGGTGCAACTGAAAGACTGCTAGGTGAGCCCAGAGGGCAGAATCTTTGGTACTGACCCAAACTTTGGGGGCCTCACAGTCTCTTATGGAGCTCTAAAAATTAGAAATAGCCATACCCTCCCCCAACCAGCTCGCCTCTGCACTTGTGAACAGGTGTAAGGAATTAACACATATCTGGGCTGGGCAAATGTGAGGCCGTGAACTTGAGCTTGAAAAGATGCTGGAGGCACATCATGTAGAGACCCCTGCAAAGTGGGAACTGCAAGAGCGGAGGGGATGAGGCCCAGGAAGACTAGACTATGGCGGGACCTGGAAGGGGGCTGGAGAAGAAACAGGAATGGGGCCGGTGGTCTAGTGGGAGTCCAGAGAATCAAGCTAGTGTGCTCATGACCTTGGGTAAGACCCCTCTCCATCCGGTGGCCAGTGGGAAATGCTCTATTGTCTAGTTGGGACTGAACGTCTCTGAAGCTCTCCTCAAGACTTCTGGGGCTTCAGAAATCAAGGACCAAGCCACCAACATTCACCAGGAACACACTGTCAACTTGCAGGGACCTCATCCTTCTGCCTCCTGCTGCACCAGTCTGAGCTTCTCAGAGGCTTAGTGCTCTAAGATCAAATTCCTGAGCAGCTTCATGGAGCTCTACACGAAGGCCCTACTGGGTTGAGTGCCCCCTTGGGTTGCCACCAGTTAATATTAAATAATTAATAATATCTAATATTCTACATGTATTTTTTTTTACTGAAGCAAAATTTACTGAACAAATCTAACCATTTAGATATATTTAATTATATATAAGTATAATTAATAACATATATTATACATATGATAAACAAAAATTAAAACAATACATATAAGAGAAATCATGAATGTGGTCCCACTACCACAGATTATGAAATCAAGTTTCCAAATTTGGGGAACTCCCAGGAGTCAGCACACTCAGAGATCCCACACTCCGGAGGTGAGCACACTCAGAGATCCCACACTCCGGAGGTGAGCACACTCAGAGATCCCACACTCCGGAGGTGAGAGAACCATATTCACGGCTGCAGTGTCTCCCCCGCCAGGTAAGGCTGACCATTTTAGAGCAGCTGGGTGGCATTTCATATGTGTCATCTGTCTCCACTAACTAGTACTTTTTGGCTTCGCCATCCCGTAATCTTTTTGATTAGCGCATCCAGATCTAGGTCTCTGGGCCACTTTCCATCACTATGTTTTTGTTGGTCTCTTCTTCCATCAGCCTTATTTTTATTTTAAATAAGGTTTACGTTTACTTATTTATACTCACATGTATGTGTGGATGTGTCTGTGTGCAGATGTGTACACGTCAACGCAGGTGCTTTTGGAGGTCAGAGGCGTCAGAACTTCCTGGAACCCGGGTCACAGAGGGCAATGAGCTGCCCAACAGGAGTGCTGGGGGGTCACACTCGAGTCTTCTGTGAGAACAAGAAGACACTTGAACCACCTCTTAGTCAACCACTGAACCACTCTCTAGCCCTCATTTTTTGTTGATTTCTGAAACATTTTATCACCCTAAAAGAAGCCTTCATGCCCATCAAAGTATCGTTCCCAGCTCTGCACTCCCCAGCAAGCCCTGACCTGCCTTGCCTTCTGTCTCTATGGATTTCAATGCTCTGGAATATGTGATCTTTTGTAAGTGCCTTCTTTCACTTAACATAATTGGGGGATTTTTTTTTACATTTATTGGTTGTATGTTTGTGGGGAAGGGGGTCTTGGTGCCACCATGAAACACATGCAGAGACTAAAGGACAGCTTTCAGGAGACGGCTCTCGCCTTCAACCATCAGAGTTAAGGTTTGAACTCAGGTCACCAAGTTTGGAAGTGCCTTCAGCTGCTGAATCATCTCCACAGCCCAGTGCAATGCTTCTGAGATTCATCCACAGCAGAGCACACACTAGTACTTTAATTTTTTATACAGTCAAGTATTATTCCATTGTATTAATTTTTTAAACTACAAACACCACCTTTTTAATTTTGTACTAGGCTCTGAAATGATGGCACTGCTCAGGGCTGATTCACAAACAAGGCTGTGGATGCTGCCCACACTCAGACTGCTGCCTCCTCGCTTCTCCTGCTCCACCAGCCTCCAGAGGTTACCCAGAACTCTTTTCCTCAACTGAGCCACAATTGCACAATCTCCATGTTTAGAACCCGTGCTCTGAGAGTTATCACCTTCCATCCCGTGTTAGCTACAGAGCCGAGCTCCCCACATGGAGCAGGCCGTGTGGAACCCCTCGGCCATGTGGAACCCCTCAACCTGGAAGGTCTTCCTCATTACCTCATCTCCTCTCACAGATCAATTCCAACACTTTAACTCAATGGTCGTGATCCTCTAAAACCCAGATGATAAAAGAACCATGAGCTGGGGAATAACCAAGAGGCAACCCACCTCAGGACTGACATTCACGAAGACAGGCTGAGAAATAGATGGGTCAATTCAAGTTTCCACACTGACACTTCGGGGCACTATAGACCTTACTTACAAGAGAATGTATGTGCCAATGAGATATAAATAAGCATGTTAACGCATGCCTGCTGAGGTCCAGCTTAATGGCCAAGAAACTAATTATTATAACTTGGAAAGGTCTGAAATAAATACAGCCCATGTGGCGCTTGTAGTCACATAGGGAATGGAGCCATGGAAGTTGAAAACAATGCAGAACCACTGAATGGATGTTGACCGGGCAGTATTGGCCAATAAGGTTCTTTGCTTTACCATGACATCCACTATTTAACAGTAAGCTTGCGCCCTCAATGCTAGTCTCTCCTAACACTCTTAAGGTTGTGAAAGTGGAGAGGAGCCAGGATAGCCTAGGGTCCAGTGCTCAGCCTTCTGCTTTGGCAGCTGATGCCTCAGAGGTTAAGTATGGAGTGTGCTTGCCTTCTGCTTTGGTTGCTAAGGCCTCAGAGTTGAGGGTGCGCTAGGATACAACCTTACTGTGGCCAGAGCATCAAGAGTCAAGTGTATGCCTGAGCCCAAACCTGCAGCCTGGGTTCCCCTACTGACCAAGGCATCACCCCAGCCCTACCCTTCTTGTTCACCTGGCCTTGTCCCCACATCTAAGATGGCGTTATCAGCAGGGCACTGTCCCCGGCTTAATTTCCACACACCCATTTTCCTTTGCAATGACCCCTAAGCAGACTTACCTCCCCAATCCCAATCCAGTGCCTCCCACCCACCACTTAATGTCTTTGTCTCCTTCCCCCTTTCTTACTTCCTAACACCCTGGTCCCCAGCCTCATCACATCCCTCAGCCCCGCATCCACAGAACCATCGCCTTTCTTACACTCCCTGCCTAGACCGTCCAGCAACCTTCCCAACATCCAAGAGACCAAGCCACAAACTGGGCATTTAAATACCATCATTCCCTTGCCCTCATCCCTCTATCTACCACATTTCTCCTCATCCCATACTCTAACAAACTTTGTCTTTCTTTTCTTGCCTTTCTCCTATTTGTTAAAACTCCTTCCCTGCAGGAGAAGCAAACAATGTCTAGCCCTCTAACTAAACACAAACTGAAGCTAGGATTCCAGCAAAATTCGCTCTGCAGAACCAGTGATTTTATTAGGCTTGCTAACGTAGAAATGGGTGCAATGGGTAAAGGCAGAAGCATGGTATGGGAGCTTGAATATGCTTGGCCCACAGGAAGCATTACTATAAGGACATGTGGCCTTGTTGGAGGAAATGTGTCACTGTGGGGGTGGGCTTTGAGGTCCAATGCTCAAGTTCTGCTCAGTGTAGAATCAGAGTCTCCTCCTGGCTGCCTTTGGATCAAAATGTAGAACTCTCGGCTCCTTCTCCAGCAGCATGTCTGCCTGGACGTTGCCAGGCTTACTACCATGTTCATAACAAAGGTTCAGACTGAATCTCTGAAACTGTAAGCCAACTCCAATTTAAATATTATCCTTTACAGACGTTGCCTTGGTCATAGTGTCTCTTCACAGCAATGAAACCCAAACTAAGACTACCTTAAAGTAGCCATACCTGTTTACCTTTAGTGTAGATGGTGACTCCCCATGGCTACATAGGTATGGCCTCATCCCCAGTTCTTCCACATTGTACCCTTCTAGCCAATCCCTAAGACTACATGCAGAGTAAAATTGATTACAACTGATTAGGGGGGTTGGCTGGCTATTTGGGTGAAGATCCCATGACCCTATCTACCCCTCTTTCAATAAGGGACCATCAATAGTCAACAACCTGTGATGATCTTTTACAATCTGGCATGGCTGAATTCATAAAGATGCTGGCACTTTGGTTTGTAGGATAGCCCAGTACAACATTCCCATGTGAACTTCAAATTTCCCCATCCATAAAGTGAGGACTTGAAGCAGCTAATCTCTGAGCCCCTTCTGCAGCTGAAAGGAGACTGTAGCATGCATACCCCCTCTTAAAACCCTATTCTGAGTAGTTGAGTGCTTGGGGAAAGTGGGAACACACCACTGGGGTCCCAGCACAAACAGGGAAGGGTGTTCATGCCTGTGCTTATTGTCCACAATGCTTCTGTTTCTTATGAACAAAAATAGCTTGGTTTGATCCGCCAAGGGAAAAACAAAAAGGAAGCTAAGACCCAAGTGAGGCTCAGGAAACCAATAACCAAACCACACAGAACACAGCCATCAGACACAGCTTAACAGGAAACTTAGCTGCTGGCCCAGGGATCCAGGTGGGGCCAGAGAAACTGGGGAAGTCAAGGCTGTGAGAAAGGCTAACCCCGGGTGGGGCTCCCCCTTTAGGGCAATGCTCCCAGGTGTCACGAACCAGATACAAATACTGATACAGATACAGATACAAAGTATAATTTGTTATATTTTAGGACAAGGTCATATTATCATTTTCTTTCCCTCTGTCCTCCTATAAGTGCCAGTGGCCTTTTAGAGAGAAAAGAGAGGATGGGGACATCTGACAGACTGGGCTTTATGTGTCACCTCTGGATAGTGTTAGGGAGATGAGCATTGAGGAAGGAATATGAGCCTGTAAGACACCTAAACATTGCTGTCTCTCTTTCTCTCTCTCTCTCTCTCTCTCTCTCTCTCTCTC
>NW_022196897.1:148784379-148791949 GCF_008632895.1 Mastomys coucha
TGTCTCTCTCTCTCTCTCTCTCTCTCTCTCTCCTTTATTTTGTTTATTTTAATTTCATTTATTTTAATTTTATTTATTTATATTTATGTGCATGCATGTGATGACAGAAGACTTGCAGGAGTTGGTTCTCTCCTTCCTCATCTGTCAAGATATGAACAAACGTTGTCACAAGATGTGGCTTCAACCACAGTTCTGTCTCCGCCACGTGGGTCTTCCTCAGACCTACTCCCAGGCTCTATCAGCAGTTTGCTCCAGGCTGGTAAAAATCTCACGTCTGTGCCTCAGTTTCTTCTCCTACAAAATGGGTCTCCATATCACCCTCCTGGAATGTTATAAGGATTTAATGAGTTAAGGTGAGCGCATCCCTTAAAACAGTGTCAGGAATACAGTTTGTGCTCAGCAGATACTGATAATTACTCTGAATTATTATCCCAAATGTATTGAGTGAGAGGAGGCAAAGGCACCCAGAGAAACTGGACCAGCAGATGTCTTTTAGCCAGCTGTGGGGGCAGAGACCTGTGCTCCCATCATGGGAGTCAGTAAAGGAAGCTCCATGTGGCGGGGACGACGTGTCGGTTGAAGCTGGACCTTGTGGCACCAATTGTCCACATCTTACTAGATCAAGAAGCAACAAGAATGTGACCAGAAGGAAGGCTGGACGATGAGCTTCAAAAGGCTAGTCCAGTGCCTAGGCCACAGGTCTCAAAGGCTCCCAGATCCCAAAACAGCACCACTGGCTGGGAATCAAATGTGTGCACTTGGGGGGCACAGTCAATAACTCAAGCCATAATGAGCAACAACAAAGCCCAAAGGGATTCCAATGAATCACCCCGCGGCCATCCTGCTACGCCACACTGAGTGTTTTGACAGAGTAAATCTTTCCATTTCCTCGTTTACACTTTCCTTCGTATTTTATCTTATTTGTGTTGTGGTTGGAGAGTTACCAATTTAAGCCCTGTGGCAGAGAAGAGAAAGGGAGGATATGGAGACATCTAGGAAAGCAGACAGATACTCCAGGATCCCAAAGCAGCCTGCAGGGATGCCTCACCAGCATCAGTCGGCAGACGTCTCCTCATCTCCAGGATCGATCTGGAGATGGGGCTGTGTTTGTGAAGGTTTCCCAAAAGAAGAGAGAGGGGTGAGGTGTGTAGCCACTGTTCCCTCTTAAAGGTACATTTTATGGCTATGGATCTCAAGCCCAAACAGCCATGTGCCCTGAAATACAGGAAGCCAGGACAAGAGCAATGCAGAAGAGAGCTGTCCATCAGCAGGCAGTGCTGGGGACACTGGGCTCTCTGGACAGATGGCCTGCCTGCTGAAGAGCCTCGGTACCATGTTCCATGTCAACAGGAAATAGGAGAATGCTTAGAGAAAGAATTTATTTTCTGCAGCGGGTACCTTACACAGGCATTTGGCATTTCAGTCTCGGCCCCTGGGAGCCATGAGACCAACACAGGACTCTGGTCAGCAATGCAGAAGCCCAACAGGTAAGGTATGGCTTGAGGAACTCACACACTGTGTGGAAACCTTGAATGAGATCCCTGCAGCCTGTCCATGGACTCTTTATGCCACCCTCAGCCAGCAGCACCTAGGAAACCAGTAGTCTCCCCATCATCCATTTTGGCAACCCCGTTTCTTCCTCCCTACTTCATTGATCCCACCCCCTCTCCAGCGGTTCTCTGGGTTTACCCTTAACATGAGGTCACCAGGCTGTTCCATTGGTCTGTTAGCAGAAGGCCTACATTGTGGAACCAAGATCTCTCCAGGGACAGGCTTCTGCCAGATGAAATTTGGTCCTATCCAACGGTGTCCTCTCTCCTCCCATACCTTTGCACAGCCCTAAGAAAACATCACCATGATCCAGGCCCTGTTCTTGGTGATAGAGGGGCCAGGATGAATGAGCAGACCTATACTGTGTGGCCTTCTAGAAATGGGTCCATGTTCACTTTTTCATACAACAAGTATTTACTGAACACCAATACTCTTCCAGCTCTTGATTCAGAAGTTGGGGAAAACAGTCTCGAAAAACTTCATAGGGGGCTAGAGGGAGGGCTTGGTGGTTAAGAGGGCTTGCTGTTCTATCATGAGGACTTGAGTTCAGATCCCAGCATCCATGCTGGATGGTTCACAAATACCCGTAACCCCAGTTCCAAGGGATCTGATTCCTTCTTCTGGACTCTGAGTATTCACACACTTAGTCAAGGTTTCTATTCCTGCACAAACATCATGACCAAGAAGCAAGTTGGGGAGGAAAGGGTTTATTCAGTTTACTTCCACATTGCTGTTGATCACCAGAGGAAGTCAGGACTGGAACTCAAGCAGGTCAGGATGCAGGAACTGATGCAGAGGCCATGGAGTGATGTTCCTTACTGGCTTCCTTCCCCTGGCTTGCTCAGCCTGCCCTCTTATAGAACCCAAGACTTCCAGCCCAGGGATGGCACCACCCACAAGGGGCCCTACCCCCTTAATCACTAATTGAGAAAATGCCCCACAGCTGGATATCATGGAGGCACTTCCCCAACTGAAGATCCCTTCTCTGTGATAACTCCAGCCTGTGTCAAGTTGACACACAAAACCAACCAGTACACACACATATATACATAAATGATTTTTTAAATCTTTTTTAAAAGAGAAAATGCATAAAAGTCTGACTTGGTGAAGTTTTCACTCTGGAGAGACATTCAAGGAGTCATTGAACAGGGTTTCCATTACAAATGTGGTTCAGGAGTCAGAACACTGTACAATCGCAAAGATGGAGGCCAATAGCTCCTGGACTCACTGTGACCAAAGTACATGACAGAAACAACCTGAGGGAAGAAAGGCTTGTTCTGGCTTATTCATCCCATCGTGGCAGTGGGACAGGAGGCAGAACAGCTCACAAAGCATGGGACAGAGCATTGCCACACCAGAAGCAGCAGGACCTTCAAAAGGCCCTCTGAGAGATGTATTTCCGCCAAGCAGACTCTGCCTCCTAAAGATGCCATGACTTTTAAGACTGGGGAACAAACACTCCAGTAGGAACCCATGGGGGACATTTTAGATTCTGAGGCCTGACAGCAGCAGGAGAATAGTCTAGCAAAATTGTGTGTGCACTGCTAGCCGCCAAGACAACTTGGCCTTTCCATGGGTTCTGGAGATCTACATTCTAGTCTTCACGCTTGCGAAGCAAGTGCTTTACCCACTGAGTCATCTTGCCAGCTCCCCAGCTTCCCTCCTCCAGCCCCAGACTGAGAGAAACTCGAGGAGGGTCCATTGTGAAAAAAGCTAGCTGGAACCATTTGCCAGACTGTGGTGCCAAAGTCCCACTGACTGGCTACCTAAAATGATAGAATGTCAGCAACGCTCAGCTGTGGAAGCTGGAAGGTGGCGATCAGTGATGGGGAGGGCTGGTTTCTTCTGACGAATGTGAAGGGAGGATCTTCCTAGGTCCCTCCCTGTGGGTTGTAGAAGGCCACCTTCACAGCAGTGATCTCTGCATGACCATGACGCCGTCTACATGGCACTCTCCGTTTGTGTGTGTCTGCCTCCAGACTTTCCCTTTCCATATGGGCACTGTCGTGTTGGATGACAGCCTGCCCCAAATAGCTCCTTTTAACCAGGGTTCTATCTCCGAATAAGGTCCCATTCTAAGGACTTCAACACATGAATTTGAGGCAATAGGAGGAGGAATTCAAAGACAATTCTTATCACAGGCTAAGGAAAGTCTGATGAAGAGTGAAAAACTAGACTCTGATTTCTATTTCTTCTTTTGTTTTTGTTTTTGTTTTTGTTTTTGTTTTTGAGACAGGGTTTCTCTGGGTAGCCCTAGCTGTCCTGGAACTCTCTCTGTAGACCAGGCTGGCCTCGAACTCAGAAATCCGCCTGCCTCTGCCTCCCAAGTGCTGGGATTAAAGGTGTGCGCCACCACCGCCCTGCCTGATTTCTATTTCTAATCCTGCCTCTCGATTCTTGATTACTGCAGCAAGGGAAGAAGCTTTCACACTGTCAGGAAAGTCTGAATTAAAGGAATTCCCCTTGTATCCCTTTCAAGTGACCAAACTCCATGTGTGATCAATTACTCCCTTGCATGTTTGAGGTGGTGGCTTGAAGAGAGGACCTCCCAGCTCTGAGAGGTTTACAAGGAAAAACTTAATCCCTGCCCCATAGACACATCTCAGCCAGAACAAAAAAGGCTGGGCTAGCTATGAAGGATGAGCCAGGGAAATCTAATGGGCTATGTGGAAAAGCAAGGGAGAAGCCCAGTAGGTTGCCCTTGTCTTGTTTCCAGAAACAGCTGGAGCCTTATCTACTGCAGCACTGTCTTCTCTCAGAGGTCCCCAAATATAATCCAGTCACCTGGGGTCTTAGATAAAACAGTTTGCCTTCCCTATCCCACAGCTTCTAGGGCTGAATCCCAGAGGGACACTTTTATGTGATGCCCAGGGTGATGCAGGTCTCCAGCAGTGGTAGCAACCACTGATCCTCTGCTGAGACTAAAGATAAGCATGTGCTCGGGGCTCTGGGGATCCCAGCAGTTGTGTCTGTAGGGAACTGACATCGTTCCTAACCCTTGATTATGGCTCTAAGTCGTCTCCAGGCAGATTCTGATTCCTATTTCTAATCCAGCCTCTCAAGTTTTCATTACTTCAGCAAGTGCCTTTCAGTTTGCTCCATTCTTGTGTTTTATGAAGAAATGTCTCAAACTTCAGTCTTTTGGGGGGGAAAAAGAAATAGCATATATAGATGCTATTTCCCATGTTTGGGAAGGTCTATGTATGTCAGCCTCAAGGAGGGGTTGAAGAAAAAGAATTTATTTGTCTTGGTTTTCATTGCTTTAAGGCAATACAGACGCACAGACATGCCTTAGGGACATTCCACTCAAAACATTTTTTAAAGATTTATTTATTATTATAAATAAGCACATTGTAGCGGTCTTCCAACGCGCCAGAAGAGGGCCTCAGATCTCATTACGGGTGGTTATGAGCCACCATGTGGTTGCTGGGATTTGAACTCAGGACCTTTGGAAGAGCAGTCAGTGCTCTTACACGCTGAGCCATCTCTCCATCCCAAAAGATTTTTTAAATGTTTCTTTTTTTTTTTTTTTTTTTTTTTTTTTTTGGAGAGGAGTGAGGGGGGCGTTCCAGACAGGGTTTCTCTGTGTATCCCTGGCTGTCCTGGAACTTACTCTGTAGACCAGGCTGGCCTCAAACTCAGAAATCCACCTGCCTCTGCCTCTGCCTCCTAAGTGCTAGGATTAAAGGTCTGTGCCACCACTGCCTGGCTTCAAAACATTTTTTTATAAGCAGTGATGGTCATAGGTGGATTATGCGTGAACTTCACTTTGGGTGGTCCCATGATGCTATTGTTACTCAGCAATGGCCTTTCAGCTCTCACTTCCACACAGTAAAGGCTGCTAGGGAAACCACTCCGCTCCTGCAGTTATGAGTTCAAGGTTCCCTAGTGCACAGGGAAACCCTGGAGTCCTAGGAATTTATGTCCCCAAGAATCAACCCTCACCCAATAGAACTGGTAATATGAATTGCCCCAGTTGCCTTGTCTCTAAGTTGAGGCAACTCCAAAGCATGTTCTACACTGGGTCACCAATTCACAAACGATCAAGCTCTGGGTACTCGCAGTAGTGAACTTCATGATAACGTGGTCTTCCCTCCCTTCTCTGCCTCACTCTCTCTACACCTGACTGATGCTTCCTGTCATCAATGTACAAGAAAGTGACATGCCCAAATACTTATCTGAGGGGTCTCCATCTAAGGGGATTCCGGAAAAGGCAAAAATCTAAACTGTTGTTCTGTCGGATCACAGTTCTTACTCGGGAACTCAAATCCAAAACTCTATGACATTCTGGATTTAATAGCAGAATAATTTAGGTATATCAGCATAAACTTTACAGGACCTCTTCTGGAAAAGCTAAATGCAATCCTATAATTCAAGCTGAGTGCTCCTTTGAGGCTCAGCATGAAATTGGGTTTAAAGCTCAAATAAATTGTCAGCATCTAAAATTGGCCAATACAAACCACAGAAGAGGTTTTGAAGGTGGGATCTGAGATGGGACAGCCATCTTAGAAAACAGTACCAAGTCTCTGCAGAGGTAAAACAGAGTCATCATATGACCCGGAAGTAAAACACAGTCATCATACAACCTGGCAATTCTGCTCATAGGTCTAAACCTGAGAAAACATATGTCCACATAAAACTTGCACATAAATGTTCATTGTCCATAATAGCCCCCAAGTACAAAGACAACCCAAAGTCCATTAACACAACTGATGAACTTATTAACAAAGTATGGTGAAACCAGCCACACAGTTCCCTTACCCACAGAAGGAGTGGGATTCTAAGATGCTACAACACTCATGTCCTTGGCAACCTGGAGCTTGATACAAAGCAAAAGAACCCAGTCACAACAGGCCACCTATTATACAAGTCTACCCATATAAATTATTCAGAATAGGCAAACTCATAGAGGCAGAAAGCAAATTGGTGACTGCCAGGGATGTATGAGAAGTGACTCCTGATGGATACAGGATCTCTTTGGGCTGATAGGCTAGAGAGATGGCTCAGTGGTTAAGAGCACTGACTGCTCTTCCAGACGTCCTGAGTTCAAATCCCAGCAACCACATGGTGGCTCACAACCATCTGTAATGAGATCTGATACCCTCTTCTGGTGTATCTGAAGACAGCTACAGTGTACCTATATACAATAAATAAATAAATAAATAAATAAATAAATAAATAAATAAATCTTTAAAAAAAACTTGGGAGCAGTAAGGATAGCCATCAATTTTGTGGCTATGCTAGCTATCACTGAACTGTACATTTTCACATAGCGAGTCTCGTTGTATGTGAATCATATCCTACTAAACAGTTGTTTGAGGGAAACAAGTATTCAAATGTCCCCTCATAACAATGCTGCAGGGACTCTGCTGTGTCCCCAACAAAGTTCAACTGAAATTTCACCCTCCTTGAGAAGTAGGAGATAGGATCAAGAGGGACCTGCTCAAGGTGATTAGCTCACCAAATCTCTGCCTCGGGAGTGGACTGAGCCATTTTTAGACTCCCAGGTTAATGGGTTATCTTTAGAACTGATCTGTTATAAAAGTCAGTTTGACTCCACTGCTTGTACATGCCCCTGTGCTGGTTAATAATAATTGTCAACCTGACAAGATCTAAGATCACCTAAGAGACAGGCCTCTGGGCACATGCGCGAGGGAGTTTTTAGATTGAGTTAATTGAGGTGGGAAGACCTATCCTAAATGCAGACAGCACCATTCCAGGGGCTGAAGATGGAATAAAAAGGAGGGCATGAGCTGAACATCAAACATCCATCGCCTTCTCCTTCCTGAGTGCCTGTAATATGACTAGCTGCCTCACGCTTCTGTTGCCATGCTGTTGTGGTCGAATGAGAAACCTCCCCTTGTCCCCTCCTAGGTTTTTATATTTGAGCACTTGGCACCTAGTTGTTGGTGATGTTTGGGATGGTTATACAGCCTTCAAGGGGTGGAGGCTTGCTGGAAGAACTATGTCACTGTGGGCTAGCTTTGAAACTTTATGGTCTCACTGTTCTCTCTCTCTC
>NW_022196897.1:148791959-148800546 GCF_008632895.1 Mastomys coucha
TGTGTGTGTGTGTGTGTGTGTGTGTATGCTTCCTGTGTGAAGATGAACTCTGATCTCTCTTCTTCCTTGCTGCCAGGCCTGGCTCACACTCCTACCACCACACCTTCCCTGTCTTGATGGACTGTGTCCCCTTTGAACTGCAAGCTAAAATGAAACTTCCTGCCTTCCTTACTCCCTTCCTTCCTTCTTCCTCCTTTCCTTTCCTTCCTTCCTTCCTTCCTTCCTTCCATCCTTCCTTCTTCACTTGCCTTTTGTTGAGACATTTTTATCACAGTGACAGAACCAGTAAGAAAGTAACTAGAACGGCCCCTCTCAGCATGTGACTGATGCCTGGGCTGCCTTGGAACTCTGCAGAAAGTCCTCACCAGCAAGAATGCCTCCATCACATGTGGAACTCTCGGTGTCCAGAACCACAAGCTGAATAGACTCCAGAGAACTTCAAAATAAGACCCTATCTGAAAATGAAACAAACGTATCAAAAGTCTTGAACAAAGTGTAAGATCATCTATTTTACTGAAGAGAAGTAGAATCTCATACAAATCAAGTGATTGGTTGAAGGTCACACAAATAGAAATCAGAATCGCTGTTCTTGGAACTATGTCTCCAGCCATGCACCACAAAGACAAGCAGGGATCAGGTAGTGCCTGGACTTTGACAAGATAAGACTGAGAGACTCAAGAAAACCAGAGTGGGGAAGAGACTAAGCCCCTCCCTGAGCTTCTTCCTAAATGGAAAGGTAGTGAGAGCAGCCATCTTCCATGTTCCTTGGGGAGAGAACCTGGAAGAACCAACTTACGCCAGGACCAAAAAGCTGTAGCACTTCTCATAGGGCTGATGACTGCCCTGCACCAGGAAGATGACTGCAAGTGTGTGCACATGAGAGATAGAGTGACAGGCATTGTGCATCACCCAGGCACAGCTGGGACACTGGGGAGACAGACTTCAAACGTGGGCCTGTGAAAGATCAAGTCCCAGGCTCTTTGTTCCTTGGTACCCACCTAGCAGACAAAAAATAAAACTGCTTACTTTTTAAAATTTCTGTGCTGTAGCAACAGACAGTATCACCAGAGTAAACAGACAGCCTACACAATGGTAGAAGCACTTTGCTTCAGACAGGGGATTGATAAGTACAATATATATAAAGAGCTAACTGCAAATGCTAAACACCAAAAAACATAAAATGGCCAGTCAGTAAGTGGTGGACGGACAATTCTCAAAGAAGACACACAAGCGGCCAATATAACTTTTGATGTTCAACATCCATAGCCATAAAGAAAACACAGATTAAAACCACACTGAGTCGATCTCACTCCAGTTGGAATGACTGTGATCAGGAACAAATGTGGGGAAAAAGGGACACTACCCACTGCAGTTAGGGCTGCAAACTCATACAGCCACTATGGGGCTCAGTGTGGAAGGTCCTCAGAACAAAAGCAGAAGAAGTGCATGACCCAGTGACACCACTACTGCCATATACCCAAAAGACTCTATATCCTACCATGTAGGAACATGCTCACGCATGCTTGTGGCTATATTATTTACAATATCAAGGGAACAGAACCAACCTAGATGCCCATCAATAGAAGAATGAACGATGAAACTATGGCTCACCCAGGGATGCTTCTCCTCATTGGTTAGCAATGCTAACTGGTCAGTCCTGAAAGCATATATATCCAAGCAGCACTAAGCAGATTCAGCAGGTTATATGTGTGGTTATGTGTATATATGTATATACATACACATATATACATATATATCTGTATATATGTATATATACACATATGTATATGTATATACATATGCATATACAATATATACATATATGCATATATTCATATAGTAGCCTATATAAGTGTCAAACACAGATACATACATGTAATACAATAATCAAATACAAAGAAGCAAGAATTGAGATGGACTAAGGTGGAGGAACATGGGAGGTATTGGAGGGAGGAAGGGGAGGAGAGAGATGATGTCATTTTTATTTTAACTAAAACTTAAGAAAAGGGGTGACACATATACACAATCAAATTTTAATCAGCTGTTAAGAAAAACTGTGAAACTTACTGGAAAATGATAGATCTGGAAAGTATTATATTAGCTGCATATTCTCTCTTATATATAGTCCTTACTTTTATTTATTTATTTATTTACTATTTGTTTATATGTAAATAAGGAGTGACTGGGTGGGCAAAGGCTAAGACACTAGGTAGTGAACTAGGAGGATCGAAGAAAGGGTGTAGAGGGTGGACCAGGGACAAAGGTC
Source organism: Mastomys coucha (assembly GCF_008632895.1). Taxonomy (NCBI): domain Eukaryota; kingdom Metazoa; phylum Chordata; class Mammalia; order Rodentia; family Muridae; genus Mastomys; species Mastomys coucha. The sequence continues at coordinate 148,794,226 of NW_022196897.1, forward strand.
ACATTTGTCATAAAAGAGGAAAGGAAAGATCAGGGGTGAAGGAGTGCAAGGGAGGGACAGGGGGACCAAAAAAACCCAGAAACAACAAATAGAGTTTTATTCAAGAAAATGCTATAATGAAACTAATTACTTGCATGCTAATAAAAAAGAAATAAAATCATTTCTTTAAAATCATTCTAGGGGTGAGGGGCCTGGAGAAATGGCTAAGTGGTTAGGAGCATTTCCAGTTCCTCTAGAGGACCCAAGTTCAATTCCCAGCATCCACATGGCAGCTCACAACTGCCTGTAACTCCAGTTCCAGGACATCCATGGCACCAGGCATGCACATGCTGATATATACACATGCAGGCAAAATACCCATACATAAAATACATAAAATACTCATACATAACATAAAATAAGTAAACTTCTTTTTATTAAATCACCTTGGGGCTGAATTTGTTTTAGTGGTGTGAAAAGGGCTGAAAGGTGCCGGCTGCTCCTGACAATCTACCTGCTTTTAGTTATAAAGTGGGAATAACAGCCATGCCATGGAGCTGCTCTAAGGGTCATGAGTTGGTTCACGTCAGGAGTGAGGCAGGGGCATGGCACAGCCTATCGAAATGTTGACTACTTTCCCTCGGTGAGAAGACTGGTAGTCCAAGGGCAACAGCCTTTTTCTCTGTGTCCGGGGTGGGGAGGGGAAGCAGGGCTGGAGCGATGGCTCACTGGGTAGGACTTGCTGTGCAAGCACAGGAACCCAAATTCAGATCCTCGGCACTGCCATGAGGAAGGGGCGTGCACATACACACCCCAGTACAGAGGAAGAAGCCAAAGGATGTCCAGGCCTTGCTGACCACCAGCCTCACTCCAGGCTCAGGGAGAGAGCCTGTCTCAAAGTAATCAAGAATAAATTCATGAAGTCAGCCAGCCTCCACATGTGCATATGCCCCATTCACACACACACACATGCACACAGAGAGAGACTTGACCAGTTGTAGACCACGAAATTATAAGAAAGAGTGGGCAGAGCCTTAAGGAACATCCTGAACCTCAAGGCTTCAAGACACTGAGACCAAAAGAGGCAGCAGCTTGCCCACGGCCATCCCACGAGATGGAGCAGTCACCTGAGGGAGGAGCTAGTCTCCTCCTCAAACACTATCCCTAAAGACAAAGGATCAAAAATAGTCCCTCCCCTAGTTGTCCCCAACAATGCTCTATGAAGCGTCTATGGAATAAAATCTGGATTGCCTAAAGATGGCTAACTCTTGGATAATACTGGTTAATCCTGGCTAATGTTTAATTCTCTGAATCATCTCTTCCCATCAATAAGCTTTTTGTGGGAAGTTCTCATTTGCCTTGTGTTTCTTATGGAAATGTGATTTGTACATACATCCTCCTTGCATAAATATTTAGCTCATCATTGTGTGGCATAAATTCCCTGCAAATTAGGAGGAAATCATCCTCAGCTGACAGAAGCATCCACACTCATGGGGTGGGGGAGGGTAGATCACTAGAATTCGGGACTTATTAAGTCCTGACAATAAGTACTGTATAGGTCTGGGAACTTCAATAAATATCCAACATAAATGTTCATCGAATACTTGAGCTTATAACTTCCACCTACCAAAAATGCAGCAAAGGGTAAAGGAGAGAAAGGGGGTCCAAACGTGGCTCTGCCCATTGTGAGCTATTTCAGCAAGAACAAATCACTCAGTCCCTCTTCCTCTATTAAGCTGGTCCAGTAGTATCTATCTCAGTGTTTGCTACAAAGACTGAATGTGTTCATATGTGTAAAGTACCTGGCCTGAGGCCTGGTGCATAAGAGATGCCTGATAAATATAAGTTGATAAATTTCTAGCCAAGAATGGTTAGAGCATGCATGTAATCCCAGCACTTGGAGGTTGAGTCAGGAGGATCACAAGTTCAAGGCCAGTCTGAGTTAAATAGTGAGCTCCAGGCCAGCATATGCTACTTACATACTGAAACTCTGGAGTGTGTGTGTGTGTGTGTGTGTGTGTGTGTGTGTGTGTGTGTGTATTCATGTCTAACAGACAAATTAATCTTAAGTAGGTGGGATATGACTGTTCACAAACTGGTTACTTGTACCCCATTGCCTGTGCTTTCCCCAATCTTGAGTATGTTTTATTTGAAAATCATCATTAACTCGGCCAATATGATAAAAGACTAGAAAAAGGGGCCAGATTCTGGGTAGGCTGGGATAGAAATCCACATATCCACACAAACTAGAAGTTATGTGCTCTATGCTATACATCTTTCTTATACACCTGAGATGTCACACCAGGCTCTCTTGACGGCCATCTGTCAGCATCTGGGATCTCTTGTTGCAGGAACCACAGAAAGCTGCAGTTGCTGATACATGGCTGCAGGCCAGCTGTTCCAGAGAGAAGCCACCTCCTCCAGTGACTAATGGAATTGTATAAATATCTAGGTCCCTTCCTGCTGCATGAGATCATCCTGAGGTGAGTTGTTTTCCCCCACAGGATTCAGCCATCGTGGGTACTTGTTCAGAAGTGCATGCTGATGGCTCATTTCTATTCCTGATTCAATTCCCAATTCACATTGTCTTGGAGCAGTTCAGGCTATGGCCCAAATATGCCACTTTGGCATACGGGTTATTCTGAACTAAAGTCAGTTGAGAAAAATACATAGGATGAATTCTCTGTCTTCCCCAGTCTGCATGAAAGTGGGACATGCATTCCCCTTCTGACAGTCTTCTCTTCTCAAGCCAGGAAAGGGTTAACAGCTTTAGCACCAGCGAGATGGTGGCGCTACAAACAGAGCTTGCCCTCTATCTACCCCTAGTTTGCTCATATACTCTTTTTATCACCATTTCCAGACCCTCAACGTTCAAAATCCCTTTCCTTCGCCTTGTGACTTCGCAATAGATTGTTCCCAGAAGACCCAAGCTCTAACTGCCTTCAAGTCACACATCACTGTCCCCCAAGTGCTCACACACTGCACATGTAACAGACTTCTGTTTGGTTTGTTTCCTCTTATGAATCTGCCTTCTGCGAGTCTATACTGCAGGACTTAACCCGGAAGACCTCTGCTTACATTCTTCGCTCAATATCTGGCAGAAGCTGATCGAGCAAATGCCAGGTTCTCAAGGCTGTGCCTGAAACTCAGGATCCATTATACTGAGGTACAGTCTGAGGTGAAAATAACTCCCATTCACTAAAGGCTACATGCCCCGCGAGCTCCAGCCCCTTGGCCCCATAATACAGTGGACACCTCTAATTTCTCTGCTCACACACTTGCCCCTAGAGTGGGAATAGCTCCATAATCTGCTTCATCTTCTCGTTTCCCCTACCTGGGTACCCCTGTAGCCCACCCTTTTCCTTCCTCTCTTCCCCACTGCTTCCAGCCACCCACCACATCCTTCCAATATGACCCCTTATAATACTTCCTGGGATCCATTACTTCTATCCATCCTGCTGACTTCTGAGTCAAACAACGCCATCTCATCTTTGACTTGGACCATTACAGTCATCTCCACCCTGTTGTAACCACATCTACTTTGGTTTCCCACATTCCTTTGTGGGAAGAATTGTTCCTTTAAATGGAGGATTGCTGTGTCTGGTCCTATTCATCTTCAATGTAAAATCTTTGACTAGGGTTAGAGAGATGGCTCAGCGGTTAAGAGCACTGACTGCCCTTCCAAAGGTCCTGAGTTCAAATCCCAGCAACAACAAGGTGGCTCACAGCCATCTGTAATGAGATCTGATGCCCTCTTCTGGAGTGTCTAAAGACAGCTACAATGTACTCACATACATAAAATAAATAAATAAATCTTAAAAAAAAATCTTTGACTATCTTTCTTCTGGTACATGGAATGGAATCCTACACTCCTTGCTTAATCCCAAAAGGCCTTCTATGATCTGGTAACTCCATTCTCTTTTTTTCTGTTGCTCTTTCCCCTGATGCATCCAATTCCAAAAGTTGTCTGTAGGAAACATCATGAAGAAAAAAATTAATTTTTCTTCAGTGAATTAACACTTCTCAGTTGGGGAATTTTCCCCTCACTCTAACCAACTGTATTCCCAGCTTTGTCTGCCAGAGTCAGCCTTCCCTCCTTGAGGCCCTAGACTAACAGAAGAAGAGGGACAGATGTGTCAACCCCCTTGCACAATGCAAGGTTCTTCAGAATGAGAACCTCTGACCATCTCCTCTTGAGTCTGGCACACAGTAGGTTCTCAATGAATGTTGCTGAGTTAATTAAGGAGGCTGTCCAGCCTTAATCACAAACATTCAGGATGCTTCCTTCAAACCACCTTCCCCCAAGGGAGCCCATGGTTGATTGGACAATTACTCTAGAGCTGGAACAAATCACCAGCGGGTGCTCGATAAAACTATTCAGTGAAGGCTGCTGACAAAAGAGCTGATTGCATGGCTTTGACCCTGAAAGTAATTACATGCACTAGCATCCATCTGCCCGTGGGTAGCCTAGAAAGAGGCCCTCACCTCCATGCAGCTCTGTCTTCTAAATAAACTCAAAAAGAGCATACGTTATCATTTCCCCCGGGATTGGTGTGGCTTGTTAGAAATCAAACAGAAGCCAGGTGAGAGGTGTAATGTGCACACGTATAGTCATGTCCCTAAGCTCCAATAGCACTCACTGAATCAAATGCATCACAGACATTAAACACCGAGACTCCACTCCCTAAGAACAACAACAAGTACCTCTACCCTCAGACAAGTTCAGCATCAGCTGCCAAAGGCCTATTAGCTGCTGTCTCCCACAGTGAAAAGCAGAAAGCCAGCCTTCATGTTTTTGGATCTCCCCTCCTTCTATGCCTCCCTCCCTCTCTCCATCTCTCCTTCCTCCCTCCATTCATCCATTCATCCACTCTCTCATTCTTCCTGTAACAATTCTCAAATCTCTACTAGAAGTAAACAAAACTGCATGTTTTACAGAGATGAACAAGATGGGGGTGGTCCCTGTCCTCATAGTCTAGTGAGGGAAATGGATCTTAACTAGATGAAAGGTATAGATGTTGGAGTTACTCTCAAACTAAACACAACTATTTTCTGAGTCTTTACCCAAAACCTTAAGAAGGAAAGACAGCCTGGGGCTGAGTTGGGAAGCCACTGACCTTAATTTTATCTTTCTTTACTATAGTTTAGACAGTTTTCTTAGTGACTCTGGGTACGAATCCCCATTTTTTCTAAAGAGTATTTTACTTTATAAGCTGTACGTCTAACTATTTTTTTTTAGAACTTTGTAAGTTCAGGCTTCCCCCAGTCTCGTGCCAGTTTTACTAATCTGGAATGTCTTACGAAAGAACCTAGAAGCCACCTGTTCAAGTTGTAGCCGTTCATAGCTAATGCCCTCTCGCACTCTCTGAGAGATGACTTACAAGTTCCAACTAGTAAATGCATGACCTCATCCTATGAGCCAAACTTGCTCCAAATGCCTTCCAAGACTTTTCCCCAGCCCACTCTGGTTCAGGGGGCATGAGCTGGGTCTCCCTCCTTTAGTGCAATAGTAAACAACCTTTCCTGCCTGATAAGTTCCATCCCAGACCAGCTTGTTGCAGCACCGCAAAGAGGTGCAAAAAAGGTGAACCCTGGGCCAGTGTGTAAAGGCACTGCCCCTGGGCCAGTGTGTAAAGGCACTGCCCCTGGGCCAGTGTATAAAGGCACCTGCCCCTGGGCCAGTGTGTAAAGGCACTGCCCCTGGGCCAGTGTGTAAAGGCACCTGCCACCAAGCCTGCTGATCGAGCTCAGCCCCAGAGACCCTGGGCCAGTGTATAAAGGCACCTGCCCCTGGGCCAGTGTATAAAGGCACTGCCACCAAGCCTGCTGATCGAGCTCAGCCCCAGAGACCCTGGGCCAGTGTGTAAAGGCACCTGCCACCAAGCCTGATGATCGAGCTCAGCCCCAGAGACCCTAGGCCAGTGTGTAAAGGCACCTGCCCCTGGGCCAGTGTGTAAAGGCACTGCCCCTGGGCCAGTGTGTAAAGGCACTGCCCCTGGGCCAGTGTGTAAAGGCACCTGCCACCAAGCCTGCTGATCGAGCTCAGCCCCAGAGACCCTGGGCCAGTGTATAAAGGCACCTGCCCCTGGGCCAGTGTGCAAAGGCACCTGCCACCAAGCCTGCTGATCGAGTTCAGCCCCAGAGACCCTGGGCCAGTGTGTAAAGGCACCTACCACCAAGCCTGATGATCGAGTTCAGCCCCAGAGACCCACATGCCAGGGGGAAAATCCGGCTTCTACAAGTTATCTTCTGATCTCCATAGATGCACCATGGTGAGCATATACACACACTAACACACAAGGTAGATGATGGGGGGGGAGAGAGAGAGAGAGAGAGAGAGAG
>NW_022196897.1:148800556-148812046 GCF_008632895.1 Mastomys coucha
GAGAGAGAGAGAGAGAGAGGAAATTTTAATGATGGATCATGCCCTCTGAGAAATCAACTTTGATTAGGAAGCCACATTAAATCCCAATAAATGCTTGAAAGAAATCAGAGGGGGTTGTAAGAAAGAGTGATAAGAAACTAACTTAGGTGGGAAGGGATCAAAGGTGAGCTCTCTGAGAAGCTACATCTTTGAGAAAGTATCTAGACAAGCATAAATATGCTTTGCAATCAAACATGCAGCCTCAGGAACACCAGGTCTGGGCCTTCACGATGCCTTCACGTATTTGCACAGGCCTCCTCTTTCATTTCCCAAGGCTGATCTCTGTTTGCTGCTTCCACTCAATACCCTTCCATGAGTTCCAGAGTCTCTAACTAAAGCCCACAGCTCCTGACTTCCCAAGGCTGGTGGCCAGGATTATGTCTAATCAGGCTCCTTCTTACCTCTCCAACCAGGTAGAGAGATGTTTCTATGCACACAAGCTTTCGGGAGTGTGACCAGGAAGGGGCACATTTGGAGAAGCAAATGGAAGACCACCCAGGAAGTGTAATACAAAGCCCCATTGACTGAGTTCACTCATGTAAAGTACCAAAAAAGGACCTTTGCTCCCAGTGGACAGCTTTGCCTTACTCTACAATACAAGGGGTTAGGTAACCAAGATACACGGGGTTCTTTAATGAATATCTTTCCCAAACCCAGCAAAGCCTGATGCTTAGATGTTTCCCTGGGGCCTCAACAGTTCTGGAAGCACATCTGTCCCCAACGTACTTGTTGCCTTTACTCACTCTGGATTCATCCCATAGCAACTCACAGTCCTCAGATGGAGAAAGTACCTCAAAGCGACCTTGAGACTCCATCCAAATTGAGGTCTCTTTATGCTATCATATTTGGATATCTGGATCAAAGATCAGGATCTTTGAGGTGCTGTCCATCATAGTAAGGTTTCAAGACAGAAAACACACTTTCTGGCATGAACTAGGCCTCTACCTACTACATCCATAGTATAAATCTCAGAAGAACCAAGACCGGAGGTATAGAGCTTGGACATTCAACCAATGAAGTTCTAACTCCCTGAAAAGTTCCAAAACAATGTCCCAAGAGGAGCACCACAGTGGCCTAGGAGCACCTATTCCTACAAGAAGCATGATCTTCATATATAAACAGAACCGCAGGGCCCGGTGACCCTGTCTACAGGACCCTGAAATCGCAAGCCCATCCCAGCATGTGCACATGTCAGAGGAGGTGGAGTACCTACAAAGAGGGGGGAAAATGTCTTCTGTCACCTCTGACCACTCTTCCCAGTTCTCTCCATCTGTTGCCCCCAAGCACAGGAATGTCCCATCAGACTTTCCAGGATCCTGGCTGATATTGTCCCCTCCAAGGCCAAAGCCCCTTCTCCTCACCCCTAATTTTCCCTTCTTCCTTCACGCCTAGCCCCAGGGCCACCTAGAGTTCTAATATCTTAGCTAACAACATAGGCACTCAACTCCTATCCTCTCTGGACCAAGATCTCCTTTAAAACTGGGCCCCAGCAGCCTCTTGGCCTAAACTCTTGCTTGTAGGATGGGCTGCCTCTGCACCCTGTCAAGGGCAATGAGTTACCATGGTGGAGACAGGCGCAGGACTCTTTCCCTTTAATTCAATTAAGCCACATGCTGACTCTGATACTTTCCGCACTATCTAAGGCAGCAGGTGTCTTTGCAATTACTTCCCCTCTGCTGAGGCTGCACGTCACCTGGGGTCTTAAGGAGATAGAGATGAGGTTGTGGAATCAGAAGAGCAATGTGTCAGGGGAGAGGACAGGCCACGGAGATCAGTGGACTTACCAGAGAGGCCCTGAGAGAAATTTCAGCCAGAAGTGCACTACAAGGAAGTGACCTGGGCAAACTGCATCTGAAAACCTGCTGAGCTGTGACTTCCAGATGTCTGCAAGTGCCTTAGGAGTGAGGACATGTGTCTTGATCTGGGCTCCCCCAAAGCAGATCCAGAGACAAAGATTTGAGTGCAGATAATCTACCTGTATGAGGATCTCAGGAATTACAGAATAGGAATCAATAAAGAGTGAGTTTTAAAAAAAGGGCTGGTCAGGACGGAGAGATGGCTCAGTGGTTAAGAACACTGACTGCTCTTCCAGAGACTGGGGTTTGATTCCCAGCACCCACATGGCAGCTCACAACTGTCTCTAACTCCAAGATTTGACACCCTCACATAGACATGCATACAGGCAAAATACACATAAAATTAAAAATAAGTACATTTATCACCTACTACCCAGGTCCAATTCCAGAGCTCTGAGTTGGCCCACTCCAAAATCCGTATCATCTGTGAATGGTTGGGACACTTAGAAGGGCTAGTCCTGCCAGTCCAAAACTGCAGGATCTCCATGGCACAGGGCAACAGTAAAATAACTGGTAGGAAGCCCAGTGAGAATCTAATATTGATGGTGTCACAGAAGACAGAGATCTCAAACCAGACCAATGACCCATTGCAATGAACATCTGCAAACGAATATGTGTGGCAGAGGGACATACTGTGGGGCACACTGTGACATACTACAGCTTCCACAAGATGTTTTCTATTCTGTCTCTCTCTCTCTGTCTGTCTCCCTCTCTCTCTCTCTCTCTCTCTCTCTCTCTCTCTCTCTCTCTCTCTCTCTCTCTCTCGTGTGTATGTGTGTGTGTGTGTGTGTGTTTATTTTAGGGGGAAGTTGGAAGGATGAAGGCAGATATGAAGGGATTAGGAGATGAGGGAGACTGGGGTACATGATGCAAAAATCACATAGAGGGGTGGTCACCATTGGGCAGGACTCAACTCTCTTAGAACTCTTCCAAAGGCTATGTAAACAACATCTAAATGACCCTAAGGAGCAAAAAGCCAGATACCTATTCCCTCTACTGAGCCTTAAAAAGACATGCCCATGGAGGAGGGCTGAAGGGGCCTAAGACCATTCATTTTAGATGCCTCTCCCAGAAATCCCCCTGACAGTTTTGTCCACTTGGGGCACAACCAGCAGAGGTGAATTGTGCCCTGTCTTGACTTCCATCTTCTGGCCCATAGCTCTCCCTGCCTGCCCAAGGAGCCTTTGGGGGCCCAAGGAGTATCTAGATTAAGCCTCTCCCCAACCAATCCCCTGCCTGCCTGGTGCACCTGGGGAAAAGCTAGCAAAGTGAGTAGCATCCTATTCCCTAGGATCCACTGTCAGGCTCCGCCTGCCTCGCTAAGGAGTCCTGCTGGTATCAAGAAGATCCAGCCAACACCAGGGGCAACCAGATGGCTAAAGGACAGCATGAGAACACAATCAGTGAGAACCAGGATCATATAACACCACCAGAGCCCAGCAATCATGCTATAGAAAGTCCTGGATAGTCTAACACAGCCCAAGCACGAGAAGATGACCTTAAATCCAATCATATAAAGATGATAGAGGCATTAAGGAGTAAAAGAGTAAGTCCCTTAAAGAAATACAGGAAAATACAACCAAACAGGTGAGAAAAATTAATAAAACTGTCCAAGAACTGAAAATGGGAATGGCAGCTATAAAGGAAACACAGACTGAGGCAATCCTGAAGATAAGAGAACAGAATTCAACAGATGGAAGAGAGAATCTCAGGCATAGAAGATACAATTGAAGAAATCCATACATCAGTCAAGGAAAATGCTAAATCTAAAAAGATCAAGACACAAAATATCCAAGAAATCTTGGACACTATGAAAAGACCAAACCTAAGAATAATCGGAATATAAGAAGATTCCCAGCTACAAGACCCAGAAAATATTTTCAGCAAAACCATAGGAGAAAATTTCTTGAACCTAAAGAAAAATATGCCTATATACATACAAGAGCTTACAGAACACCAAATAGATTTGACCAGAAAGGAAAATCCTCCAACCACATGATAACCAAAACACTAAAAATACAGAACAAAGAAAGAATATTAAAAGCTGCAAGGGAAAAAGTCCAAGTAAAAAATAAAGGCAGAACTATGAGAATTACACCTGACTCTCCACAGAGACACTAACAGGCTTAAGAGTCTGGGCAAATGTCTTGTAGATTTTAAGAAACCACAAATGTTAGCCCAGACTGCTTTACCAGCAACAACAACAAAAAAATCATCATCATTACAAAACCAAATTTAAACAGTATCTATCCACAAATCCAGCCCTACAGAAGATACTACAAACAAAACTTCAACCCAAAAAAGCTAACTATGCCCAAGAAAACATAGTGATAGATAGCCGTACACCAGCAAACCAAAATACCAAAATAACAAAATATTTGTTATTATCAAAATAAAAGGAGTTAACAATTGCTGTTCATGAATATATCTGAACACCTATGGACTCAATTCTCCAATAAAAAAGGCATAGGCTAATGTGGATGGAAAACAGAATCCTTCATTCTGTTGCATACAAGAAAGATACCTCAGCAACAAAGATAAACATTACCTCAGAGTAAAGTGCTGGAATAAGGTTTTTCAAGGAAATGGACCCAAGAAGCAAGCTGGAGTAGCCACTCTAATATCTAATAAAATAAACTTTCAACCAAATTTAATTGAAAGAGATGGGGAAGAACAATTCACATTCATCAGAGGAAAAATCCACAATGATGACATCTTAATTCTGGACATCTATGTTCCAAATGCAAAGGCACCCATATTAAAAAAAAATTACTAAAATTTAAATCACACATCAAACCCATTAATAGTAAGAAACTTCAACATTCCACTCTCAGAAATGGACAGGTCATCAAAACAAAAACTAAACAGAAGAATGAATAATGAACCTAACAGAGGTATGAATCAAATGGATCTAAAAGATATCTGCAGAACCTTTCACACAAACTCAAAAGATCATACCTTCTCAGAACCTTCTCCAAAATTGATCATTTAGTCAGTCACAAAGCAAGCCTCAAAAGATACAAGAATATTGAAATAACTCTTTATATTTTCTCAAAACACAATGAAAGCTAGAATTCAACAACAGAAACAGAAAACCTACAAACCCTGGAAACTGAACAACTCTCTACTCAATGACCACTGGGTCAGGGAAGAAATAAAGAAATAAAAAAGACTTTCTAGAATTCAATGAAAATGAAGGCACAACATACCCAAACGTATAGGACATAATGAAAGCAGTGCTAAGAGAAAAAAATAATTGTAGAGCTAAATGTCTTCATAAAGAAACTGGAGAGATCTCATACTAGTAACTTAAAAGCATACGTGAAAGCTCTAGAAAAAAAAGAGAGAGAAAGCAAAGACACTCAAGAGGAATAGATAGCAGGAAATAATGAAACTCTGGGCTGGAATCAATAAATTAGGGAAAAAAGAGAACAATAAAAAGAATAAATGAAACCAAGAATTGGCTCTTTGAGAGAATCAACAAAATATACGAACCCTTAGCCAAACTAGCTTAAAGGCAGAGAGACAGTATCCAAATCAACAAAATCAGAAACAAAAAGACCCTGGGGAAATCCAAAGAATCATTTGGCCTTATTTCAAAAGCCTGTACTCCACAAAATTGGAAAATCTAAAGGAAATGGATGATTTTCTTGATAGATTCCAGTTACCAAAGTTAAATCAAGACCAGGTAAACAATTTAAAGAGTCCTATAACTCCAAATGAAGTAGGAATCATTAAAAGTCTCCCAACAAAAAAATAAATAAGTAAGTAAGTAAATAAAAGCCCAGGGCAGATGGGTTTAGCCCAGAATTCTACCAGACTTTCAAAGAAGAGAGATTACCAATAATCCTCATACTATTCCACAAAATAGAAACAGAAGGAACACTGCCACACTCACTCTATGAAGCCATAGTCAAACTGATGCCTAAACCACACAAAGATTCAAAAAAGAAAGAAAATTTTAGACCGGTTTCTCTTATGAACATTGATGCAAAAATACTCAATAAAATAATTACAAACTGGATCCAGGAACACATCAAAGACATCATCCACTATGATCAAGTAGAGTTTATCCCAGGGATTCAGGAATGGTTCAATCTATGAAAATGTACCAATGTAATCTACCAGAAAAACAAACTGAAAGAAAAAAAATCACATGATCATCTCATTAGATGCTGAAAAAAGCCTTCAACAAAGTCCAACATCTCCTCATGTTAAAAGTCTTGGAGAGATCATGAGTACAGGGCACATACCTAAATATAATAAGAGCAATATGCAGCAAGCCAATAGCCACCATCAAACTAAATGGAGAGAAACTTAAAGCAATTCCACTAAAACTGGGGACAAGACAAGGATGCCCACTCTCTCCCTACCTATTCAATAGAGTACTTGAAGTTCTACCTAAAGCAATAAGATAACTAAATGAGATCAAGGGGATACAAATGAGAAAGGAAGAAATCAAAGTATTGCTATTTGCAGATGATATGATAGTATATAGAAGTGACCCCAAAAATTCTACCAGAGAACTCTTACAGCTGATAAACACCTTCAGCAAAGTAGCTGGATACAAAATTAACTCAAAGAAATCAGTGGCCCTCCTTTATATAAATTATAAACAGACCAAGAAAGAAATTATGAAAACAACACGCTTTATAATAGCTGTGAATAATATAAAATATCTTGGTGTAGCTTGAACCAAGCAAGTGAAGATCTATATGACAAGAACTTTAAGTTGCTGAAGAAAGAAATTGAGAAAGATATCAGAAGACGGAAAGATCTCCCATGCTCATGGATTGATATAATTAATTTAATGAAAATGATCATCTTGCCTAAAGCAATTTACAGATTCAATGTGATTCCCTTCAAAATTCCAACACAATTCTTTACAGACCTTGACAGAACAATTCTCAACTTCATGTGGAAAAACAAAAACCTGAACAATAAAACAATCCTGAACAATAAAAGGACCTCTGGAGGCATCAGCATCTCTGACCTCAAGCTGTACTACAGAGAAACAGTAATAAAAACTGCATGGTATTGGTACAGAGACAGACAGGTCAATCAAGTAAACCGAATTGAAAAGCCTAAAATAAACCCACACACCTATGGACACTTGATTTTTGTCAAAGAAGATAAAACTATACAATGGAAAAAATAAAACATCTTCAACAAATGGTGCTGGTCTAACTGAATGTCTGCATGTAAAAGAATACAAATAAATCCATATCTATCACCCTGCACAAAACTCAAGTCCAAACAGATCAAAGACCTCATCGTAAAACCAAATGCACTAAATCTAATAGAACAGAAAGTGGGGGAGTAGTCTTGAACTCATTGGTACAGGAGACAACTTCCTGAATAGAACACCAGTGTTTCAGACTCTAAGATTAAGATCTAAGGTTAAGATCTACAATTGAGGGGGCTGGTGAGATGGCTCAGCGGGTAAGAGCACTGACTGCTCTTCCAAAGACCCTGAGTTCGGATCCCAGCAACCACATGGTGGCTCACAACCACCTATAATGAGATCTGACGCCCTCTTCTGGTGAACGGGCGGGAGTGAGCGGGTCAGGAGTGAGTGGGGCCAGCAGAGGTCCTGAGTTCAATTCCCAGCAGCCACACACATAATATAGCTCACAGCCAGCCATCTGTACAACTATAAATAAAATAAATCTTAAAAAAATAAAATAAAATAAAATAGGTATGGTGATGCATGCTTTTAAAAAGAAAATCTACAATTGATAAATGGAACCTTATGAAACTGAAAAGCTTCTCTAAGGCAAATGACACTGTCAATAGGACAGCAGCCTACAAATTGGGAAAAGATCTTCACTAACTCTACATCTGACAGAGAGCTAAGATCCAAAATGTATAAAACATCAAGAAGTCTGACACCAACAACCAAATAACCCAATTTAAAAATGGGGTATAGAGCTAAACAGAGAATTCTCAACAGAGGAATCTCAAATGGCTAAGAGGCACTTAAAGAAATGTTCAATGTCCTTAGTGATCAGGGAAATGCAGATGAAAACAACTCTGAGTTTCCATATTACATCCAAAAGATGAAAAACTCAAGCGGCAGCACATGCTGGCAAGGGTACAGAGTGAAGGGAACACTTGTCCACTGCTGGTGGGAGTCTAAACTCATGCAATTGCTCTGGATATCAATTTGGCATTTTTCAGAAAGTTGGTAATAGCTCTACCTGAAGACCCAGCTATACCACTCCTAAGCATATACCCAAAAGATGCCTCATTATTCCATAGGGACACATGTTCAACTGTGTTTATAGCAGCTTTATTCCTAATAGCTTGAAACTGGAAACCTCCTAGATGTCCCTCAACTGAAGAATGGATACAGAAAACGTGCTACATCTACACAATGAAATACTATTCCACTATTAAAAGCAAAGAGGGTAGATGAGCGGGGGGGGGGAGGGAGTAGGGGATAGAGGGTTTTTGGAGGGGAAACCAAGAAAAGGGATAACATTTTAAATGTAAATAAAGAAGATATCTAATAAAAAAAAAGTCCTAACAAAAAAAAACAAAGATCTCATGGAATTTGCAGGCAAATGGATGGAACTATAAAATATCATCCTGAGTGAGGTAATCCAGACCCAGATGTAGTCACTTATAAGTGGACATTAGCCACAAAGTACAGACTAGCCATGCTACAATCCACACGCCCAAAAAACTAAGTTATTTGGGAGGGCTCAGTGGAGGATGTGTAAATGTCACTCAGAAGAGGAAATAAAATTCCCTCAGAGATGAAAGAGGGAGGGACCTGGGTGGAAGAGGGTTTTGGGGAAAACAGGGATGGAGATCAGGTGTAAGGAGAGGGTGGGTGAGGGGGCTGGGAGAGAGAATAGCAATTGGTGGGAGGCATCTCTGGGACTAGCTGGAAACATAGGACAGGGGAGGCTCCTAGGAATCTATGGGGATGTTCCTATCTGAGACTCCTAGCAGAAGGGGATATAGAGAACAGAGTGGCCTCCTCTGTAGCCAGGCAGGGTTTTCAGTGGAGGAAGGGGGAACCCAACCCACCCACAAAACCTTCAACCCAAAATTTGTCCCACCTATAAGATGCACAGGGATAAAGGTGGAACAGAGGTTGAGGAAATGGTCAACCAGTGATTGGCCCAATTTGAGATCCATCCTATGTAAGAGAGCCAACTCCTGACACTTAATGATACTCTCCCATGCTTATAGACAAGACCCTAGCATTATGGTCTCCTGAGAGGCTTCATGCAGCAGCTGATGGAAACAGATGTAGAGACTTAGAGCCAAGTATCAGAGCTTGGGGAGTCTTGTGGATGAGTTGGGAATAGGATTGAGCAAGCTGGAGAGATCAAGAACACCACAAGAAGACCTACAGAGACAACTAACCTTGGCCCATGGCTGCTCACAGAGACGAAACCACCAACCAGAGAGCATGCAGGGGCTGAAGCTAGGCCCCCTAGACATTTATAGCAGATGTGCAGCTTAGACTTCATGTGGGTCCCCTAACAATTGGAGTGGGGACTGTCTCTGACTCTGTTCCCTGCCACTGGTTCTCCTTCCCCTCACTGGACTGCCTGGTCCAGCCTCAGGGGGAGAAGATGACCTTAGTCCTGCTGTGACTTGGTGTCCCATGGCAGGGAGGTACCCAAGACGGGCAACCCCTTTCTCTGAGAAGAAGGGGAAGAAACAATGATGGGGGGACTGGGAGGAAAGGAGGGAGGAGGGCTGCAACCAGGATATAAAGTGAGTAAATAAATAAATGATTTTAAAAAAAAGATATTCTCATGCTCTAGCCTCTAAGACCTATGTATTTGCCTGTATTTTGAAAAAATTGTCTCTGTCAATGCAAATGTCTTGAAATGAGCTCACCCTGGATCACATGAATCAGTTGACAAGTGTCCTTATAAGAGACACATGGGGAGCAAAGGAAAGGCCAGGAGATGTCGGAGAACCAAGATTAGAGCAGCATAGCCACTCGCTAAGGAATGCCAGAGGTGACAGAAGCTGGAAGAGACAACGAATCCTCTTCTAGAGCCTTAGCTGGAGTGTGGCTCAGTTACTAACACTTGGACTTCCAACCTGTGGCACGGTAAATTCTATGCAAATATTCCCAAATCGAAGAAGTTCTGACCTCTGAAAGGACGAGTTATAAGCACTTTTAGATAAGGGACAAGTCATCTAAAACAACTCTTAGACAAGTTCTTCAGATAAGCAAGAGAACTAAATGTTTACTGCTCCTCCTTAATGTTCCTCCCTTCCTTGTTGCTCCCTACCCCCCATGTGAGATACTGTGATGTTTGTATACGCTTGGCCCAGGAGTGGCACTATTAGGAGGTGTGGCACTGTTGGAGTAGATGTGTCACTGTGAGCATGGGCTTAACACCCTCATCCTAGCTGCCTGGAAGCCAGTATTCTCCTAGAGGCCTTCAGATGAAGATGTAGAACTCTCAGTCCCTCCTGCACCATGCCTGCCTGGATGCTGCCATGCTCCCACCTTGATGATAAGGGACTGAATCTCTGAACCTGTAAGCTAGCCTTAAATTAAATGTTGTCCTTATAAGAATTGCCTTGGTCATGGTGTCTGTTCATAGCAGTAAAAGCCTAACTAAGATACCAACCCTCAAAACTCATTGGTTGAAAAAGGATACAGTTGCCTAGGAGATAGCAGAAACAAAGACCTGTTTGGGTCTCCACAGGACTGGGCCCTCTGAGAACAACAGCATGCTTGAGAGGAATGTGGGCCATGTGGCATTCTCTGCCCCACCAGACAAAGCTGAGGTTGAAAACTGTAGAGGTCAGGTAACTAAGGGCTATAAGCCTTGGGAAGTAGGTGGGACCTACCAAGAAAGGGCTAGCTAGGGAAACCAGGCAGACAAGGGTGGAGGCCCTTCGGAGCTTAGCACCTGGAATGTAATCTAGTGTTTAAGACAGAATCAGAAGACTAGAGGGACTGATGTCAGAGCTATGGAAGTAGAGCATGCTGGGATGGGATGAAGGACATGGATGGGTTTCCACTGTAGTGCCGGGGGTCTGGACCTGGCAACCAGAGAACAAAGATGAAACTTAGCTTGGATAGCTGTGGGTACCAGCTACTGGGGGCTGACCTGTTGCATGCTGTCCTGTGAAGGCTAGCCAGCTGTTCCTCCGTGTATTCAAGATGGTATGTGGGTCAGAGCCATTGCCTCTCATGTGACTTCAGCCCTAACCCCTCCATCACAGAGGAGTACTAGTGACCTTCATTAACACATCACTATCCCCAAAGCTTTCATGAGAATCAACAGCAGAAGTTGAGCACAGGAGCTGTGTCCTTCCCTAAAACTTTTTTTTTCAAAGTCTACTTTTTTTTTTCTTTCAAGACAGGGTTTCTCTGTATAGCCCTGGCTGTCCTGGAACTCACTCTGTAGACCAAAGTCTACTTTTAATGATGGTTCTTAAACACTAAGATTCCTTGTACCCATCACCCACAAAGGTAGTAGGAAAGAAAAGATACGGGGGAAATGGGCCTGTTTAGAAAGGTTCCTTGGGACATAGTTCTACCAGAGGACCCAGCTATACCACTCCTGGGCATATACCCAGAAGATGCTGCAACATGTAATAAGGA
>NW_022196897.1:148812724-148837259 GCF_008632895.1 Mastomys coucha
GGAGAAATCATATGACATGTAAATAAAGAAAATATGTAATAAAAAATAACAAAAAAGAAAGAAAGAGAGAGAGAAAGAAAGAAAAAGAAAGAAAGAGAGAGAGAGAGAGAGAGAGAGAGAGAGAGAGAGAAAGAAAGAAAGAAAGAAAGAAAGAAAGAAAGAAAGAAAAAGAAGGAAGGAAGAAGAAAGTCTGTGTTGTCTGGAAATCAGCAGTTCAGTTCACAGGTTTTGGGCAGCTTAAAGGCAGCTTGATCCATTTGGAGACATTTCATGGATACACCAGCAGTCCCATTCGGTAGAGTCAGGATCGGGATCACAAACATGAATCAGCAATGGCACTACCTAGCAGAAACAGCTAGGCCTCAGCTCAAATCAGCATGGGGGGACCTGGAGGGATGTCAGGAGAAGTTCTCGGCTGTGCCTCACTCAGGGAAGTGAAGATCAGTGAAGACTCAAGACCAATCAGCATTGCACAGCTAGCTCTATAAGCAAGCCAAGCTCAACCTCTGTCCCTGTCCATCGAATCCTCTTTATACTCCCTTCAAACATCACGTGTCCTCCTCGGGTCTTTCCTCAGCAAGTGTGTCTGTCTCAGCTGACATCACTCTGCCAATCAGCCCAAGTCAGAGAAAGCGGCAAAGAAACTTCAGCACACCCCTGGAAGTCTTTTGGTGCATTTCTCTCTATGAAGTCCCAACATAGATACATATAATGTAAGGCGGACTAATACATGCATGTCATTAGCAAAGAATCCTTCATCGTGTGTTCTTGCACATGCTTGCTTTAGCAGAATATCCTCTCTCCTGTGTCTGCTTTAGAGAAACGTTCTTCCACGAGTCTGCCTTAGCCTTTCACCTGTGTCCACTTCAGCTAAACGTTCCTTCACGTGTTTGCCCCACCAAAACACCATCCAACACAACTGACTTTCCAAAGAGGCTGTAAGTTTTCCCCTTCACTTCCCAGACACAGGAAAACAGCAAGAACTCTTCTGAATAAAAGGGACATTTAAAGAAACTTTTTCATGAGCAGGAGGAAGCCAGAGAGTCTCTTGTCAGTAGAACGAAGACCACATCTCATACACTGGAGAGATCCCAGGTCATGTGAGCAATAAAACATTTTCTCAGGAAGAAACAAAATGGGAAAGATTTGAATGTAGAAATAAGCGGTGTTTTAGAGTGCTGTATTGTTAGCAAAGTTAGATAATGTGAAAATGAAACCCGGGGAAAGTTGGTCCTCCCCATCTGGACAACCCTGCACATTAGGTGAATGGTATATATAAAGGCACCATCGGCGTCCAAAGTTGGTACAGCTCCAGAAGAAGGGATGTCTTCCCAGACCACCACCACACTGATTTCCAGTCATCATCGCAGGATAATTAGTAAGAATTGTCACCTTCCTCATTCCTCCATCCTACTTCAGTCTTAAAGCAATCAACAATCTTATGGGAGGATTTCAGTGGTACGGGCATTATTCTGATTCAGTGCAACATTTACCAAAGGGACTAAAATCTGCATGAACAAAGAAAGCACCTGCAACTCGCAGCCTGTTTCGCCTCAGGGGAATGTCATGCACACCCCAATCTGAGAGTGTAGCTCACTGGTAGGATATTTGGCTAGCGTGTTCAAGGCCTTGTGTATAATCCCACTGTGTTTTATAAAAACCATTTAAAAAGTAGGCATTTCAAGCAAAAATGAGAAATGCAAATGGCCACACAAAGGGACAGACTTCAAATAATTCCCATTCCCCTTCTTCAATACTGAATGGCTGGGCCATCACTCAGACTGCTTCAGTGCAGGAACAGGCAGTGCTATGGAGCTGAGAGTCACTCATTGGGTGCCTCCCAAATGGCCACAGGGAGCTGAGCCCTCGTGTCTAGAGTCATACGTGTGTGACTGCATGCAGGGAGGTAGGTCATCAAATGAGCAACCATGTAAGATGCAATGTGTGTCAAAACGAACAAATAGTTAAAATGGGTAGCTAGTGTGTATATTGTTAAACCTCAACAAACCCCAGCAATTTACATCTGAGGTCAACTAAATGTTAGAGTACCTTTGCCGCTGACACATCAGAGAGGCCAGCATGGAGTGATAATGGAGAACAGGCTAACTTGCCAGTTTTATTGCTGCCTTTTGTTGTTGTTTTAATGGAGCATTTTTTTTATTTTTTTTATTATACAGGGTTACATAAAGCCTCGTGCAAGCATAGGATTGCTTTGACCATGTTCCCCTGGGACGTCACCACTCTGCCTCTTCTGCTCTTCCCACTGTGGGTCCCCTTTGTTCCCCAGGTTGTTGTACTTCTGCTTTGATGTCATCACTAGATTTTATGCATCTATAAAGTCTAAATTCTCTATGATAATCCTCCCTTCAGGCACCCGGAGCCGTACCTGATCCTCAAATCCTCACCAAGTGGCAGGATGCCTTTGCACTGTGAGAAGGAAATCATTCCAACCTGAGACCGTGGAAATATTTCATACATAGTTAGTGTGGAGCATGAGTCAGACAATGTCCTAAACTCTACACGTGTCTCTTCATTTAATTCTTTATGCATGTGGTATTTGTCGTAATAAACAGTAGATGAAGCTTATATGGTATACATGTCAATACATAGGGCCTTTCTTTAAAGATTTATTTATTTTATGTATATGAGTACACTGTTGTTGTCTTCAGACACACCAGAAGAGGACATCGGATCCCATTACAGATGGTTGTGAGTCACCATGGGGTTGCTGGGAATTGAACTCAGGACCTCTGGAAGAGCACCTCTCCAGCCCACATAGGGTCTTTCTTAGCCAAGGTCTCAGATCTAAGACATCAATTAACCCTAAATTGAAGTTTTTTTTTTTTTTTTTTTGAGATAGGATATCACATAGCCCAGGTTGACCTTTAAATCACTACATAGTTAAGGACAACCCTGAAGTTCTGACCTCCGGTTCCCAGAGTTGGGATTACAGGTGTACAACACCATGCCTGGTTTATGTGGGATTCAATCAAACCCACATAAACCCACATAGCGAGGTCTGTGCTCGCTAGGCAAGCACCCTCCCCACTGATTCACATCCCCAGCATCCTGAAAAGTAATTTTTAAGATTTATTTTTATGTATGTACATACGTGTGTCTTGGTGTTCATATTAAACTCTGTATGGGGGTGCCCAAAGAAGCCAACAGAGGGTACACATGAACTGTTTGTGAATCTTTTGCTTTTTGTTATCCCCCAAACAACACAAACTAATTATTTACATGGCATTTCCATTGCATTTGATGTCATGAGTAATCTAGACATTACATGACACACATGGGAGGGTTGAATAGCTGATACACAGATCCTATACCATTTGACATAAGAGACCTCAACATCCAAAAATCTTAGCATCCTTAGGGACCCAGGAACTAACAGAGACCAGGAGGTGGCTGTACTTAGTCATCTGTGAGGTACAAATATCACTAGGGTTTGCAGTACCCACAGTGAAGGCTTAAGTGTGTTTGATCGCAAAAACAGGCCAGCAACATGAGGGAGATAAAGGAAGGTAGTTGTCTATGTGGCTATTAACAACCTGGTTAAAATATCCCACAGCCAAATTTATCAGCCACCCAGTATTATGTTACCAAATGGAGCCTGTGAAAACAGCCAAATGGTGCGGCAACGTTTCCACATGCCAAGTGGCCAGCTGCCAGAGAAGCATCTCCGCTCATAAACATGCTGAAGTAATGGTGGCACTGCAGAGGAAAGGCCTTGGCATTCACAAGCTCCTGTAAGCCCAGCACCCTGCCCCAGAGCCAAGTTCCACGGGACCTGTTGGCAAAGGATGGAAGGTGACAGACAAGTGGCCATACAGCAGCCTGCAGAGATGCTCAAGGGACCCATGAGCTAAGAACGAGATGTTCTGGGAAAAAATGAGGAACATTCTCAGTAAAGGTAGACTTCGAAAGAACAAAACAGCTCTCTGCGAAAGCACAGTGTTTGTGCTGGTTGCTTTCAGGTCCCTCCAACCCCCATCTCCATTTATCTAATACACGGCTCCTAAAGCCACTCTCCCTGCCCAATCATTAGGAACATCCAGGTAGCTGTTATTTAGCTAGAACTGGGTGCAAAGGAACCGTGACAAAAAGAACCGGTGCTAAGCTCTGTGGCTGACCCTCAGAGCAGACAGTCTTGGAAGGGATCCCACCCATGAGGTCCCACAGGCCACCCTTGTACCCAGTGCCGAGATGGTCTTGTAGCTTCTGCTTGCCTGCCTCCAGGGACAAAGCACTTGCTATTATTCAAAAGTGCATGTGTAAGGGCAAAAAGGTAGACTCTTGGCCAAGCTCTCCCTCTGTCCCTGGGTCCACATTGTTCCTGGGTCACCGCTGGGGCAAGGAACATTTTTTGGAGATGACATTTAAAGAAATGCTATGCAACTCACCATGACCCACCGTCTCCCATGCTGCCGCTGCCCTCGTTTACAGCATCCACAGTTGTCGGTCTGCCTCTCAGCCCATCTCATCACCCTCTCTATCACTTAACTATATTCCGTGAAAGCAGACGTTAAGCTTTCTCCTCCATATGCCCCAGTGTAAGGGAATGCCAGGGCCAGGAAGCAGGAGAGGGTGGGTTGGTGAGCAGGAGGAGGGGGAGGGAATAGGGGTTTTGTTCGGAGGGGAAACCAGGAAAGGGGATAACATTTGAAATGTAAATAAAGAAAATACCTAATAAAAAAAAGAAAAAAAAAGATTTCTCCTCCATACCTGAACCAAATAAACAAAGCCCTTCTTTTAACATCAACCAGGCTTCTCTCCCTTTCAACTTCAGTGTGGCATGTTCTCCCTCGTGCCCCCCCCACCCCTCCCTTCATTTGATGCAGTGAAGCCCTCATCCAAAACCCAGTTCCCAGCTCCACTCTACCACCAGGGAAGTAGAACTCACAGCCATGGCTTCTGGACCTTAGGTCAGCCTTCTGAGCCAATTCTCAAGTATGATGAGGAGTCAGATCCTTTGGAGGGCTTATAAAGACACAGATTGCTGGATCCTCCCACCAAACTTCTAATTCCGTGGATATGTTAGTTACTTTTCTGTCACTATGACAAAACACCTGGTTAAAAACAACAACAACAGAAAAAAACAGTTAAAAACAAGAAAGGTTTGTTTTGTTCATGGTATCAGAGGTTTCAGTCTACCGTGATGGGGGAGGCATGATGGTGTGGTTTCCATCATGGAGACAGGAAACAGAGCAAGACACTAACAGGACAGGATAGGGCAAGATCCAGTCCCCATGGGCATGCCCCCAAATGGCTCATTTCCTCTAACCAGGCTCTACCTTCTACAGGTCTACCACCCCCTAGCAGTCCTACTCAATTTTTAAAAGTTTTTGTAGGTGTACAAGCATTTTATCTGCATTTATGTTTGCACCATGAGCATCCCTGGTACTCACAGAGACCAAAAAAGATGGGAGAGGAGTATTCTGGAACTAGACTTACAGACAGTTGTGAGCCCTGATGTGAGTGCTGGGAATTGAACATGGATCCTCTAGAACAACCAGCGCTCTTATCACCTGAGCCATCTCTCCAGTCTCCAGTCTGCTCAATGTTTGAATCTGTGGATGTGTTAAACCATTCACTGTGTCAGAGCCCCTGTGACCTGGTGCTCTGGGAATGTTCTCACAGACACACCCAGAAGTATGCTGTACAAATCTTCTTGGTGTTTCTCAACCCAATCAAGATAAAAGGCCAAGATGAGCCATCCCAGTGTGTTGAGAAGAATCTGGGAGTTTGCCCTTCTGCCACATTCCCCATGATGCTGATATTCAGGGATCATGACTTGAGAACGGTAGCTCCACAGTGTTTCACTGAAGACAGTTCTTGAGAGACATTCCCTGTCTCAGGGATGGAAACATGGCAGGCTTGGGTGGTTGTCTGCCTTTTCTTATTACCATACAGCCACAGCCACGTCAAGCAACATGGAAAGCTTATCCTCTGAGATATACAAGCAGAGGCTTCAAGACTATATATATGTGTGTGTATGTGTGTGTGTGCATACACACACATATATATAATATAAATATTTATTACTTACATATTATAAATAGTATATATCATATATAAAAATATATATATTTACATATATCAATGGCAAGAAACTCGTTACTTGTCAAATTAGACCAGCCATTGAGTGGCATTTCAGCTTCTACCTGGAGTAGAATACCTAGTGCAATTTTAATTTCACATAAATAATGAGATGGGTTATGTGTGTGTATCATGCCTTTTTAAGTCCACTTGCTAACTCTGATGACACTGCAGACCCATTCACAAGGTGTCCAGGTGTGTGAGTCAAGTTCCCACCCTCACTAAGGCAGCTCCACCTCAGCCGAAGCAATGTCCTCTACATCGCAGACAAAAAGCACTCGAGCCAAGACCAGAGCAGTGTCAGGTTTGGGAAAGATAACTTTGTCAGGCCTGCCCTTGTCACATGGGAGCTTGCTGTTACTCCACGATTTATCCCTGTGGGAAAATGACCTTCCCAACATGGGCTCCCCAGTAGGCTTCCTCACCCTTGAACTGGAATTCTACCAGCTCATCCAGCCACAGCCATGCTCTAGAGAAGTGTTAGAACCAGGACTCCAGCCCGCCTCTGATTCCTACATTAGGGTGTTGTGAGAATCCCTTCCCTGGGGAGAAATAATCATGCCCCCAACCCTACAGGGCCCCAGTGGCAACCCCAGTATAATTCCACTAAAGTTCACCATAAGGAACCTATGACTTGTTGGGCTTACCTACAGAACATGGATGAGGGGCTACTTTCAAGAGCATAGGGAACCACAAAGCAACCACACTAAAATGTCTTCGTGTAGCATAGATAATGGCCTCTCCAGAGCCATGTAGATGGATCCTTCCAGCTCGTCTTCTCCAGCCTATATGGTCTACCGTCTCCCAAGACTCCAAAGCCATGGGCAAATAGGGCAGAACTGCATCCAAATGGCTGGGAAGAGTGACTAGAATCTCAGGTAAAAAGCCAATGGCTCTCTCTACCTTCTCCTTCTCTGACAGAATGGTCAGTAGTCAAGCCCCAATGGTGATAATCTCTTGCAACCAGGCATGGCTGATCTGATGGAGGTGGCAGATGTTTTGGTCATAGAACCACATTCTGCAACATGGTGCCTCTTCAATTAATTCAAGAGTAAATTGCTAAGAGGTAACCCTGGCACAGGTCCCTAACTGGTGGAGTGAACTTCCTGTGCAGATCTTGTTGTTAGAAATGCCAGACCCACAAGCCACCCTGCCTACTTCAGGGCACTTTCCTCCCAGAGACGATCTAGACCCAAGATACTAGGGAAAACAGAGAGAAGAGACTTCCCAGTCTCCCACTCAGCTCAACAAGAACCAGTCTACCAACCTCCAACCTCACCTTGGTCCTCCTCCCAACCTGAGGACACTTCTCCCTACCCAAGGAAACCAGCAGTAAATTCAAACCATAGAAGCAAACTATTTTTCTCTTGGAGAGCGAGCGACAGTAAAAAATCCTGACAATACCAAGCATTGGAGAGGATGTGAGAAAATTATATTTTTCTAGACTCCTGGTGGAAATGTAAATCACCAGCACTCCTTTAGAAGACCAATGGAAATTCCCAGGAAAATTGAAAGTGTGCACTCTGCAGAAGCTAATGACTCCATTCTGGGAGACATGTCTGCTCAGAAACTCTCCCACATGGGCCTGGTGAGACCCAGGGCAAGAATGATGCCTGTGGAATTGTTTGTTATGGTGAAAAATTGGAAACAATCTAAATATGCAACAGGATGTAAATGAGAGTCTAAGCATGGCCTCTCTGCATGATAGAATACCTGGCAGCCAATTGAATGAAGGGATTAGAGCTACATACATCAACAAGAGGAGAGTTCAAAAGCAGAACAAGCCGTGAGTACAGGGACTGGGAATAAATCTGAGCAAATGTTGAAAGATGTCCTTATAAAGCAATATCATGCCTCCTCCTTTCATCAAACATATATATGGGTGTATATGAAAATACAAAGGCTTTCCAAAGAATTATTTTAAAAACCATAGCTATTCATGAAAATCAAGATAGCACTGGCTCTGAAAAAGGGTGAAGATTCGATTTGGGGGACATAGCAACAGCATCTATGTCTCCTCTCATGTATTAAACATACAATGGAAGAAAATATAACAATATGCTCACAGTCATCCTGCTAGACATCACCTCGTACTTTTGTATTTTTCTTTTATTTTTAACTTCTCCAAGAAAAAAATATAGAGGCTATTCTGAGGTGCCACCCTCTGGGACCCTCCCGAGCCAGCATGACTGACCATACGGTGTTTCTTAGAGTTCAATAATTCATTGCCCAAGCAGGGCATGAGTGTCCAGTGCAGGCTAAAATCTTACTCCCTCCATCCTGACTAGAGACGACCTTAGGTTTGAACAAAAAGAGAGAGGGCTTAATGCACTGAATGCTTCTCCGCATACTTCAGGGAGGTACAAGGGGCCTCTCACCTTGTTTAATAATTCATCAGCACCCCATCAAGATGGGGTGAGGAGCCCTCCATAGACCTCTCTGACTGGCATGGGGTGAGGGCTCATCCACAGGATAAGAAGAGGCATGTGATCCGCTATAATCGTGAAGGAAAAGACCAGGTAGGTGAGTGGATCACACAGAGACAAGGTAAACACACAGGTCGTAGAGGAAGTGTGTGCTTCCCACAAGCAAAGGCCTGAGTTCAATGCCAGCACAGGGGGAATCTGCAGGTTCTTCTGTTGGGCTCCATTTTGGCCCTAGTTTGGGCCTTGAGGACAAACCTGAGCCCTGTCTTAGTCACTTTCACATGGGGTGACTCAGCAAGATCTGTTTGGCCCTGCCTCTGCCTGAGGTAGAGCTTTGCCACTGGCCCTGTTGGTCACTCCATACTCCCAGTCACCTTTCCCAGCCTCCTACATCATCTTACCCCACCCAAAATCCCCCTCCCTATGTCCCGAACTAATATAAGTGAAAGGCTGATGTCACAAACTTGAGTTCCTGCTTTGACGAGACTCCCGGCTCAGTGTAATTTTTCCCCGGAAAGACCAGGGCGGGACTGGGACCTCTCTCCTCTTGCCTGGACCTGCCAGCAAGGAACTAGCACTCTTCGGCAAGTCTTGGGGTGGAAAACTGGGCAGGGGCGGATGAGCACTGAAATGCTGTTTCTCAAGTTATCCAATTCTGTTAATGGTTCTGGCCCATGGACCACACTTTGAGAGGCAAGTCTCTCCATTTCCATGTCTGTTGTTGTTTGGTCCTTCTGCCTCACCATCATTTTTATAAGCATGGACATTACTATCGTATCTGACAGTAGAAGAAGAATCAGGAAGCGAACTAGGAATCTAACCTAACTCCTAGCCTATGTGTCCCAAACACGGTGCTAGTAGGACTAAGGCATGCCTTTGTTACCGGTAGAGAGCTTTGTGGAGCAGACAGAGAGAACAGGGTAAAGCATAGAGCCTGGCTGGAGTGACCAACCATCCTTGTTTCATGGGTTGCATGGTTCTAAAACAGAAAACGGCCAAGTGAAGTCAAACATGGTAGTCACTGTTTTCAATTGTGTGCTTCTGTGATCAAATGAGTGGCAGAAACAACTTCAGGAAAATGTCATGGCTCACAGTTTCAGGGGATTGCAGTCCACCATACAGGAAAGGCATGGCAGAAGGCTACATGCCTGGCAGTGGGAGACTGAGTTAGTGGTTGTTTACACTGTGGTAGACCAAGAGCACATGGATGGAGCTAGAAGTAGGTATTACCTTCAAAAAGTGACACCGAGGGACCCACTGCTGCTGGCTGTCCCCCACTCCCAAAGGGTTACGCACATACCTCCCCAAACAAGTACTCTCAGCTAGAGACAATTCAAAGTCAGGCAAGCCATCAGAGTCACATGACAAAACAGCTTCACAGAACTAAATGTGGTGGCAGAAATGAGTGGACCGTTCTCCCGGGACGGAAAGTGCTGGGAGATTTGACTGGAGAGATCCTGGAAGTTGTTGGTATTGCTGGTCCATAGGCCACGCTTCCTAGGAAACAAATACTCTGAGTAAATATGTCTTTGTCATCGAGGTCGAGGCATAGGCCGCTCACAGTCTGTGACTGCAGGCCAGCACAAAAAGGCATAAGCCTACTTGTAACCCAATTACACAGAATTCAAGGGAGACCTTTGTAGGTTACCCTGTTTTGCCAAAATGTCAAATATCAGATCACAATGTCAAAAAGTTGAACATGCCTATACCACTGTCAAAACTCATCATACTTGGGGCTGGAGAGATGTCTCAACAGTCAAAGCGCTTGCTGCTGAATTCAGTTCCCAGCACCTGTGTGGTGGGCTCACAAGCATCTGTAACCCCAGCTACAGAGAATCTGATCTTCTCCTCTGACGGGGCACATGCGTGGCACACAGACATACAAGCAGGCAAAACATTCGTAAACATAAAATAAAAAAATAAATAAACACAAAACCTTTTCAAATGTCTTTAAAGAAAACTCACATTTTCATACTGAAAATGTGTACAATATCCTGAAGTGGAGACAAGGAGGCAGGAGGATCATAAGTTCAAGTCCATGCTGGGCTACGTGTTGGGACACTGGCTCAAAAATAAAATGTGTGCATCTTCCTGTATGCTAATTATACTGCATTACAAATGTCTAAGACAAAACCAGGAGGCTGAGACAGGAGAGTTGTGAGTTCAAAGCTAGGCTGAGCTAAGCAGTAAGAACCTGGCTCAAAAAAAAAAAAAAATTAAGTCAGTGTAGCTGCTGAAAGGCAATGTAGAAAACAGAAGTGTTACGAATGTGTCCTCGTTACTGTCCCTTTCCCTCCCCAGTGGCTCCAGCTTGTTGGTGCCTGAGTTTAACCACAGCCTCCATTCCCTCTCTGGCCTCAGCCAAACTGACTGAATCCACATCTCTCCTCAGCTCTCCATCCCAGCACGGTGGGAAGAGTTCCCAGGACTCACAGGCCTCAGCTTGCCCACAGCTGCCTGGAGAACACTTTAAGGCACAGGGATTTAGGGTCCTACCAAGTTCCTGCCTCAGTGACACTATTTTTTCCTTGGGAGGCATAAGCACATACCTACTCCATCAAAGCAGGATACCAAGGCCCAAAACGATAATTCCACCAAGGTCCAACTTGACAAATCAACATATTTATTGGGTTTTCCCATGGAGCATGGTGCAGGGTTAGCTATGGGAGTGTGGGGGAATCCAAAACAGCTACACCCCTAAAAAGTCCCTCCAGCACAGACGACGTTCCCACAGCCCTGTAGATGGAATCCCCATCAGTTAACCTTCTATGCCCTACATACTTTAACAACCTCTGAGACCATGAGACCACATGCAGCTGGGACACAGTTGCATACAGCTAGCGAAGCAATGCAGGGAGGAGTGGCTGAGAGTTCACGAAGGGGTCTAAAGACTGGCTTACCCCCTCCTTCTTTCAGGAGAGGATGTCAATCAACCTGACCTTGAGGGTCTCTTGTGGATATTCGCAGCTGCTCTAATTAAGATAGTAATGGCTGCTCTGCTCAGAGGGCAGAGCTCTACAACACCCAGTAGGTCTGGGTAGGCCTGAGAATTTACATTCCTAACAAGCTACCAGATGATGCTCCTGGGACCGCAGTTTGAGAACCAACTAGGCAGACTTTCCATAGATATTTGCTAAGTAGATCAATGGTCAGCTACAGATGAGTGGCCCAGCCTGGGTTCCTGTGCTACAGCTCTTTCTCTAAGAGAAATGTTTCAGACAGCCTGCCTTCCTTTTGGAGTCGCAGCATTTGTAAGATGAGTGTAACAGTACCAGCTGAGCTTGGTAGCTCCTTCCTGCAATCTCGGCATTCAGGATGCTGAAGCGAGAGAAACATTGAAAGTTCAGCCAATCTGAGCTTCCGGTGAGTCTCCTTGCCAACCTGGGATGCAGGTGAGACAATTCACAGTACAGTGACTAATACCTTGCAGGACTATGGTAGGACCAAGTTTCTCCAAAGTCCCCTGCTGGAATCTCTCTTTCTGTAGAAATCCTTCAGATCTATGATCTCCACCAAAGCTGACTCCATCATGTGATGCAGACCTGCATCCCCTCAAGGCATCTGTGTCCAGATGCTGCCCTTAGTGTCCGTAGCACAGTGTAGCACTGCTGTGTAGCGAACGACATCCTAGGGCTCCCAAGGCAGGGGGCAGGAATTCCTAGGCTAGTGGGAGACAGATATAACAAAATGTAATAAATGCACAAAATCCGTTCATCAACAGTGCTATAGAAGAAACCGGGAAGGCTTCCTGTGAAGGACTTGAAGGATGAGCAACAACCTCTGATACACAAGACATCCGGTTTCTCCAAGGGGCCTACAAACACCTCATCAGGGGACTCTTCTTGTCCTGCAGACTGTAGTTCTCTGCACACAGTAAATGCTCCACACTCTGCCCTCACTGACTCCATCGGCTCGGTTTCTGCGGGGCCTCCTTGAAATAATACTGTGTCTGACCATGGCCTGAAACACAAGAACATCCAAGACCAGCCCCTGCTCTGATGAACAAGACCTACCTTTGTTTACATAGCAGAGTAGCAAGTCATCCTCGTGTGCACCTTGAGAATCCTCCAAGTCGAGCAATTAAAAAAAGCACAGGAGAAAAAGCTCCACCCTCTTCCTGCCATGTGTCCCAATGGGCCACTCTGAGCCACTTGGCCTCTCCTCCATTGGCTTGTCGAAGCCCTGGGTCCTACATGTTTACACTGTCCCTATTCTAAAAACCTCCTGAACACTCTCCCTGACAGGAGCCAAGGAGACAAGGAGACAGGAAGGCTTTTCCAGAAACAGGCAGAGTGGCAAGCTTGATAGCTTAGCCTAGCAGGGCCCAGTATAAGCTGTGTGAGCCAAAGTCGGCTCAGCTAACTTAGCCCCAGCTTCCCCCTCTTGTGATAGGAGACAACGTGGTTGCAGTTGGACTGTGCTGTCTCGGACAGGCTCCTGTGTTTGAACACTCGGTCCCCGCAGGTGGTGATGTCTTGGAAGGTTGTGGAAACTTTAGGAGTGGTGCCTTGCTAGAGGAGGTGGAGCAATTGTGGAGAGCTTTGAGCTTGAGCTTTTACAGTTTGGCCTTACTTTCTAACCCCCTCCTGCTCACTGATTATGGAGACAATGTAGCCAGCTGCCTCCCGAACCTTTCCTGTACCCCTTCTTAAAGTGTTAAGTTCAGAGAAACCCTCCCTCTGCTAACCTGCTGCTGGTTGGGTATTTAACCACAGCAACAAGAAGAGTGACTTCAGCAACAAGAAAAGTAGCTTACATAAAGGTCTACTTCTCAAAAGTGTAGAGATTAAGGGAGAGCAGGTACAGAAAGAGTCCAGAGTCACCGCCACTCTCCAATGGGAACTGTCTCTACCCCCTGGGAACTGTGAAGAGACAAAGCTTTCTGGGCAGGGCACTGTGCCACCTCCATCTCTTCTCTCACTATGCTTCTGTGGGGGTGCTGATGGGAACCCTGTAAATGCCCAAGTCTTCTCTGCTATTTCTTTGTGACTCAGCCTAGAGAAAAAAAAACTTGAAAATACCATCCCCTGAGCCTGAAATGGTGACATTTCAAATCCAGAGCATCACACACATGTTCCTCCCAGGCTATGTCTGTCAAGCCATTTCTGTCTCCTTCTCAAGGGTCCTTCCTCATGTCTCACACCAGGTGACCATTACAGTGTTAGAGCCCAGTGACTCTTCTGGTCTTTTATAAGCCCCTCGGCAACACTGCTGGGTGTACACTCAGGAGTAACACTCAGGTCAATTCAATGAGAGTGACCAGAAGGTAAGTGGCAAAACTGAGGTTTGAACTAGGACTTCCTTTTTAATTTTTTTTTTTTTACTTTTATCTTTTGTACTCAGCTGATTCAATCAGGGACAAAGTCAGGCTACTACTCTCTCTGCCTTCACACCAAGCAGTCCTCTACACCACAGAAGGGCTGGGCCAACACCCAGATAATGCTCTGGAACTCTCCAGCATCCAGAACCAGGCATGAATGGAGTTCGGAACTCAGGTCCCTGCCATCAGATGTACCTCCCAAGGCAGGCTTCCTACAGATCCTGCCTCAGCACCATCAACAGCTGTCCATTGGACATCTTTAGTGCCCCAGACTCCTCCCCAGGTGGATTGACAGATTTGGATTTATATTCCAGCCATCCTCCAGCTCCTGGAATGTTAACTTGAGGTGCCAAGAACAGAATTGACTGTAGTCATCTTGTCCCTGACTCCACCCTTCTTCCTCCACTCCCTCTCTCCCAGACTTCTTTACCCTGTCCTCTCTGGAACTTCACTATGCTTAATTAAGTTCAGCACCTGAACCTGTCTCAGATGGAGCTCTCAGCCCCTTGGGATCCCCTTCTCTCTGGACATCTCCAGCAGGAACTATGTCTTCCTGCCTGCTCCAATGAGTGCACCTTAGAGTCCCAGTGTACAGTAGAGAACCTCTCTGCTCCTCTCTGAAGCTCCTGGTCTAAGAGAAAACTGTCCTTTCCTCCATTTCTCTCTTTCCCACCATCCCCTCCTAAAGAATCCTCCCTACCTGGAGTTCAGTTCCCCCCCCCAGCCCCAAGTAAGTCCCAGAACCTTCTAAAACAGAGATTCTCAACCTTGGCACTTTCCACCTGTAAATGGGATTGTCAATCACCATTCTTTGTGGTAGAGACCATCTTGTCCACCATAAGATGCTCCCTGGCCTCTACCCACCAAATACAATCACTAGCAGCACATGCTCCTCGATTATGTCTACAAGCATTGTGCAATGCCCTGCAGAGGACACTACTGCCCTTGGTAGAAAAAGCCAGTGGTCTAGAGCATTGTCAGCACCCATCAGGGCCCTAACCCTGGACCCAGTGACAGTCACTCTCCTGAGATGCATCCCCCTCCTGGCCCAGCCATCTTCCCTGTCCACTGCCCAGGTCACTCAGTGAAACAGAAGGAAGGACAGGTCTGAGCCACACAGGCTGGCTCCAGAGCCCAAGCTTGAGTACACCCCTCTGGCCATCAGCCAGTCTGCCTCCCTCCCAGCACCTTCCCGGCCTGTGATCAGATGGAAGATGTTACTCCTCCCCTGGGAGCATCTCCCCTGCCTCTCCTGATGGACTCCTAAGGGCAGGAGCTGGAGTACCACCTTCACCATTGAAACCTCTACACTACAGGTACGACCAACATGGAAAAGGTATGTTCAGTGGAAGGGTGTGAAAAGTAGGGAAGGGATGAATGGAGGAAGAAAGAGGAAGGAAGAGAAAAATTTTCCAAAGGAAGGGCTGGAGAGATGGGTCAGTAAAGTGTTGGCCTGGCAAGCGTTAGAACTGGAATCTGATCCCTGAAATCTGCCGTTTAAAAAAAGCTAGACCTGGTGGCACCCCCTTGTAATTTCAGCATGGGGAAAGCAGGGACAGGTGAATCCCTGGGGTTCACAGACTAGCCAGTCTAGTGCACTTGCCAAGTGAGACACCTAAGACAGTGGGATCCTCTAGGCCAGGGAGAGCCCCTGTCTTAAGAAACGAGGGTAGACAGGTCCCATATGCATGCACCTGCACCTGTACCTGCACACAAACAATGCACCTGCATATGCATACACATGCACACACATGAACCCACACACACATGGACCTGCACACACACGCACCTATACACACATGCACCGGCACACATGTGTGCACACGTGCACACACATTCACCTGCACACACACATACACCTGCACACTTGTGCACACATGTGAACCTGGACACACACATGCATCTGAACACACACATGCGCCTGCACACACACACATACACCTTCACACACACAAGCACCTGAACATACATATGCCTGCAAACACACTGGAACTGAGATGGGGCAGAGTCAGAGGAAGGGAGGAGAGTACAAGATTGGGGTAAGAGAGGAGAGAGATATTGATCAAATGAAGAAGTGATATCCAACATAGCATGTGTCATGCAATAATGGCAGCCAATAAAATGGATAATGTGTCGCTATATCCACTGACATGGAAATGTGCCTAATAAAATGGACTGTTTATAAGCCCATCTGTGTATTTACACCCAAAACAATGCTCAGCGAATGGATAGAGTCTTTATTACCAAGGAGTAAGATTCCTGGGGACCGGTGCTTGCTCACTTTGCTTCAGATTCCTAAGAGCGAGTTTCCACACAAGAAAACTTACAAATCATACCCTCAAATCTCAAGATCTTTTAAGATGAGAAAATCCTCTCAGGTGAGGGCTAGGCAGAATGGGTACAGCGCTTTCCTGTGCAAGCAGATCCCGATGACCCTGTCAAAAGCCAAGCAAGCACCTGGTAACCTCAGCTAAAAGGAGGGAGAGAGCAGGGGGGCCCTGAGGAGCTCGCTGGCCAGCCAGTCTAGCCAGTCAGTGTGTCCTGGATTCAAAAACTAAGATGAAAGGGTGAAAGGGCAATAGAGAAAGACACCAACACTGTGCCTATAAGAGTGTGCACCACAAGAATCAAAAATAAAGTTTTTTATTTTCATTTGAAAAGTCCTAAAGTTGGAGGAACACCTACTGTGCATCAACAGCAACAGATCTGAGGGTCAGAGAACATGAGGTCACCTAACTGTGTCTCCTCCTTAGTCCTTGTCTCCCCCCGCCCCCACCTCAGAGAACATGAGGTCACCTAACTGTGTCTCCACCTTAGTCCTTATCTCTCCTCCTCCCTACCCCACCCCCCCACCTCACACACACACACACACACACACACACACCCCAAGTCCATTAGCTCTGTACTGTCCAGGACAATGGAAAAGCCAGAAGGCTCGCAGGACTGTCAACTCTTGATACAAGGCTGAGCTGCCTGGAACCGGAAATTCTTATTTTATTAATTGAGGGGAAATGAATGGAAATAAATTTGATCTTGCCTCGTGGCTACTGTACTTAAAAGCATCCTTTCTTATGCAAACAAGTATTTTTATGCTAAGAGAAAGAGCTCAGGGAATGATTTTTAAGCAGCTAAATGAAAAGCTCGAGGTTTTGGTGTTTGGTTTTTTTTTTTTTTTTTCTAATTTATTTGAAGAGAAAATCCAAAAGCTACCCCAGTGCCTGGCCCATTTCCAGCCTAACGTTGTCCTCTGTGTGCTCATGATGAGCTCAATGCTCCATCCAAACTTTCTCAGCAGATGCATCAGGCTTTAAAACAAACTAAAGGCTACGTCTTCGTCTTTTATTCAGCTTCTGAAAGTGAAGCAGAGTCAATGAGCTCACACATGTTCCCGAGCTAACTTCCTTAGACCCTGGCAGAAGGTACTTAAGTGTGCAGATGTGTGCAGGCTTTTAAAGGAGGCTTTTCTGGATGGGAGTTGGGGTGGCGGGGAGACCTTCCCCGTAATTTTTTACTCAATTTGTTTTAAGTTGGTAATGAAATCTGTGATTCTGCGTTCTCTTTCTTGGGGGAAGAAATGGAATTTTGATCCCTTTTAAAACTCTGAACGCACCGGGATAATGGAGAAATCAGACTCAATAGAGCATTTCTTATCCATTTCGGAGCTCTCTGTAAACATGATGATGCGACACTTTAGGAGCCTTTGAGACTTCTTTTGCTGTAAACACGACAGCTCAGGTGGATTCCTGGCTAATGGCTAACATTTCGGTTGACTTCTATCAACACATTGCCTGTCTGCTCTTTTGAAATAAAGTTATGAAGTTGATACCAACTTCATACAAAGACCACCCCCACTCCATCTGCCCTGGGAGAGAGCCTGCACTCTAATCCTTCTCTCCCAGAGGAGGGAGGGAGTGGAGAGAGGAGGGAGGGGCGGGGAGAGAAGGGGTTCCTTTATGGGGGCCTCACAGGTGCCAAAGGCAGCCACACACAAAAGGGCTTTGAAGAAGTCTCTCCCTCCCTGTGATCCAGGAGTCAGAGATGGGAACAGAACATCTCTGCTCAGCCACAAAATCAATACAAACAAAACCTTGCTCTTTCGTGTTTTATTCAGCACCTTAATGTGTATGCTTTGTAGACTCTGCATTCAGAAATGCAGAACAAGCTGATGAAAAAAATAATAATAATAATAATGATCTTCAAGTTACAGCACCCAGAGACAGAGCTTACCTCTTTCTAGACAGCATGCTTAAAAATCTCTCACTGCACCAAAATTTCAACTGACAACAGTGTTGTCTCCCAGGGGAAACTTGGCAATGTCTGGAGATACATAGTCATTTGACTGGGAGGATGCTGCTGGAATTTGGTGGGCAGAGGCCAGGTACGGCATTAGTCACATGAAAAGCCCTCTATGCCCATGGCAAAGATTCTTGACGTTCAAATGTCAGTGTACGGCTGAGGACAAGAAACCCTGCCACAGACATAAGCTATGCAGAGCCGTGGTACTTAAGGAGCTGAGTTAAGGAGCTGAGTCCACACTGTGCTGGCTGCTCATGCCCTCAAAGGAAGCATGTCTGCAGTGGTCAGGCTCTGCCTGTTCCTTGGGGAGGGTTTCACTCTGCATTTACACAATTCTGTAACTAGAGAGAGCATTATAAATTCTATTGATGAAGTGACTAGGGTTCATAATGTGGAGCGTCTTACCTGAAGTCAGATACCAACTGACTGAAGTGCTGAGACCAAGTTCCCACTGCTTGACAAATCCCCAGCTTGGCCTTTCCTTTGCCTGCCTGTCTGTTCCCTTTTAACACAGGACACACTTTACAAAGATAATTAGGGATCATAGAGGAAGAGCCTGAGCCTAGCTTCTAGAATCTGAGGGAGGCAGGGCTTTGGTCTGCATCCACAGAGTGTGAAGTATTTCATTGTGTATTCTTTTCAATAACAAAACTTACATTTCCAAAGGCTAGGGAGACAACACAGTCAGTTAGTGCTTTGCAAGTACAAGGACCTAAGTACAATCCCTAGAAACTACATTCTGAAAACAAGATGTGAGGCTGGAGAGATGGCTCAGAGGTTAAGAGCAATACTGATCATCCCAAAGACCCAAGTTCCCAGTATCCATGCTGAATAGCTAATCCACTGTAACTGCAACTACAGGGGATGTAATGGTCACTTCCGGCCTCTGCAGGCATGCACACACATGACAAGCATTCATATAAACACACATACATAACTAAAAATAATGTTTAAAGCTATGTGTAGTGGCGCCTGTTTACAATGGCGAGTTCCAGGCCAGTCACAGACCTTAGCTCAGAACACAGGTGGACAGTGCCTGAGAAATAACTGAGGTTATTCTCTGGCCTCTACATTCTCAAACACACTTGAATATGTAATGCACACACATGTGTACTTGCGCACACACAATCCTGCATACACATGTATACATATCCACACACACACAAAAAAAAAAAACTTTTATTTTAATTACCCTGACCCATCAAGAATTAATCACTAATCACTTTTTTGTCTGTTTCTCCTTGTGGTTCTAGCTACACCACAGACACACACACACACATATATGTATATATATACATACATGTAAACTTCATTGCATTCAGCACTATTTGTGGTTGGTTGTTAAATGACCTTTTTATCTCATATAATAATAATGTTGTCCTTGAACTTCTCTTCCTTTGGTGACCCTGGCCTGTCAGCTTTTTTTGTTTTTGTTTGGCTGGTGTATCTGTGACTATTCTGCCTTATAATTCAATAAAAATAGATTTCCAGTGTGTACTTCAGAGTTGGTGTATACTTAACAGGAGTTGGATTTATCCAATCTGAGATTTTCCTCTAATTTATATGTGCTTTACTGGCCTTCATCTTCTCTCCCTGTGCACCCCCTTTTCTCTCTCAGATGCACGGTTATATCTCACTTGTGGACCATAGTTCTCAATGTCTGAAGCCCTGACACCTGGATCCCACCGCACTGAGGTTCTGAATAACTAACGTGGGTCACTTCTCGAACACTGAGAGATTTAAAAGCTCCCTCAGTGAGCTTAGCACATAGCTAAGTGGGGACTACCTGCCCTACGATGGTCTCTGCAGAGGACTTGCCCCACAACTAAGAACAACTCATCTTATCACAAAAAGCCGACGGCACCACTCCGCTCTCTCCAGCTTCTGGAGTTGGGGTCCAAGGTTGGAATTTTTAAATACCACAGAATTCTAATAGTGATCCAGGGTTTAGGTGAAGGGACATATTGACCTTAGCAGAATTTGATCAGAAGATGTCAGAAATCATAAGAAGGCAGGATTTCCCAACGTTATATCAACGTCAGAAAGGCTAACCAGGAACTCTTTACCATATGTGGAAAATGTTAAGAAATCCAGAAGGCTGTTATGTTACTTAGGGTTACCATCGCTGTAATGGAACACCACGCAACCAGTGTTCCACTAAATGGAGGAAACTTGGGAAAGAATACATTTATCTTGCTTACTTTTTTCATATCATAGCTCATCATTGAAGAAAGTCAGGCAAGAACTCAAATAGAGAAGAAACCTGGAGACAGAAGCTGATGCAGAAGCCATCAGAATGCAGCGTGCAGAAGGAGTGTTGCATGCTGACCTGCTCCTAATGGCCCGGTAAGGGTTGTTCCTAATGACTTGCCTGGGTTCTTATAGAACCAGGACCACCAGCTCAGGGTGGCCCCACCCACAATGGACTGGGCCCTCCTCCATCAACCACTAATTAAGAAAATGTCTACCTACTTGCTTACAGTCAAATCTTATTGAGGCATTTTCTCAATTGACGTCCCCTCCTCTCTGATGACTTGAACCCACGTTAAGGTGACACAAAACTAGCCAGCACAGCTGTGTGCGCTCTCTTGCTCGGTCTCTCTAACCCCTTCTCCTCCTCTCTCCTCTCTCCCATTCACACTGCTATGGCTTGAATCTGAAATGTCCTCCACTGCTTTCTCTTCCACACTTGTCCCCCAGCTGGTGGTGGTATTTGGGGAGCTGTAGAATGTTTGAGGGACAGGGCCCCAGTTGGTGAAGGCCTCTAGAGCTGCTCGTTTCTCTGCTTTGTGAGGTATTGTGATATGAAGGGCCTCCTTCACCTGTGTGCTCCATGAACTAATAATTCTCCACGCCTTCTCCACATGACAGGAGTCTTTTGCTCCTAGGAGAGAATGGTACTTGGAGAATGTTAACAACATGAGTTGAGGAGGTGAACATAAAGTTTCTTTGATACCCGTGGATGTTTGGTGGCCCCCGTCCAGTATTCCTCAAAGCGTAGTTGATCAAAATCACCTTGGAAATTTTTCAGCACTGTAGAGTTGGGCCCCAGCCACCTGTGCTTCAACAAGCCTTCTAGGTGATTCTGAGGCACGTTGGAATATGAGATCCATTGTCCAAAGCAGGAAAAGACACAGCAAGAAAAGAAAAAGAAAAAGAACACTAAAGGACTTTTCTGTTCCCTGGGGACTTGAGAAGCAGCTGACTGCAAAGAGTAACCCACTCTCTCTGGGGGAGACAGCTAGCAACCATAGCAACACAGCCACTCCTGGTGGGTCTCAGATGTTCCCCAGGCGAACGTCTTTCCTTAATAAATGGAGAAGTGTATACTTAAACTAGATTCTTCTGTACATTGTCCTTTCTGCCTGTAACAGGAGCCATCTCTTTGCCTATTGCTTGGGGCAAGAAGAACTTAGTTTGCTCTAATGCTGTATTATTCTCTCAAATCAATACATGCCCCTCCCAGATCTAGATAAGCAGCCACCTAATGCCCTGGGCTTTTGCTCATTGTTGTGCATTGTGTCTCCTTACTGATGCTTCAGGAAGGCCTCCTGAAGCCTAGTGCACTAGCTTTGTGGACAGCCAACTCGAGGTGGCACTGAATGACCCACTGTTGTCAGGTCTGCTCTGATCCTGTCCCTGAGCTATGAGTATTGAGGGCCCACATCTACAATTCCATGCCTTCTAAATGTTGACATGTCATTACTTCTTGACCCAGGGCTGCCAAAGTGAGCAGGCTTTGTGCTAAAGTGAGCCAGTCTGCCTGGTACTGAAAAGTTTTCCAGAAGTGAGACAAAGAAAACCCTGGAAGACAGGGAGGACCGGGGCGGGGGGGAACTACTCTTTAGAAGGTCCTGAGTTCGTATCCCAGCAACCACGTGGTGGCTCACAACCAT
The DNA here is from genome assembly GCF_008632895.1 of Mastomys coucha. Taxonomy (NCBI): domain Eukaryota; kingdom Metazoa; phylum Chordata; class Mammalia; order Rodentia; family Muridae; genus Mastomys; species Mastomys coucha. Next base: position 148,834,765 of record NW_022196897.1, read on the forward strand.
CCGTATTAAGATCTGACGCCCCTCTTCTGGTGCGTCTGAAGACAGCTACAGTGTATTATGTGGAGTGAGTGAGGCAGAGCGAGTGGGGCCAGTGTGAGCAGGCCAGAGCTAGCAGGGCCGGATCGAGTGAGAGTCCTGAATTCAATCCCCAAAAGCCACATGATGGCTCACAGCCATCTGTACAGCTACAGTGTACTCATACACATAAAATAAATAAATAAATCTTTTTAAAAAAAAAAAAAGAAAAGAAAAGAAGAAAAGAGAAAAGAAAACCCTGGGAGCAGCTCTCAACCCATAGAAAAGAGATCTGGTAAACAAAACAGATCTGTATCTGATGGTGGGCTTCTAAGACAGCCCTATGATCCCAGGTCCAGTGCTTAGGACCCTTGGGAGTGAGCTAGACCTGTGGCTCAGTCTAATAAGTAAAATATGGGAACAGTAAGGTTGTGTCTCTTTGAGATTACAAGAAAAGACTAACTTGCTGGGTCTCTCACATGTTTTTTTCTAACTGGCTCTGTAAAACCAACTGCCATGTTGAAAGACATCTGTGGTCAAGTTGATGTTATGAGGAACCAATGTCTCCAGTCAACTGTTACGAGTTGAGTGTGCTCCACCCAAAAAAAATATGAAGTCCCACGCCTTCCCCCCAAAATGATGTGGAGTCCTAAAGTCCATGCCTTTAGAAAATGACCTCATTTAAAAGTGAAATTATAAGTCAATGGGAGGGCATAAAGAAATTAGCCCTTAACCCAATATGACTGGTGTCCTTGTAAGGAAAAAAAGATAGACACACAGAAACACATGAGGGACAGAAGTAGAGACACATGTGCACATGTAAGCACAAAGCCAGAGTGGAGGTGCCATACCTGCAAACAAACACCAAGAACTGTGGCCATCACCAGGATGTGGGGTGACTCATGGCACAGAGTCTCCCTCCCACATGAGGGAAGGAATCATCTGAGTGCACTCTGAACCTGGCATCCAGAGATGTGAGAAAGTAGACATGTGTCATTTAAGTCCCTCACAGTGGCATCTCATGGTGGCAATCCCAAAACTAATGCCCACGAGACCTTTCAGAAATTGATCCTCCTCTATTTCTACACACTGGGTTCATGATATACCCAGTCAACATCTTCAACGGCAGCATTCTGAGAAAGTCTAAACCAGAAGACCAGCTATAGAGAGTAGGGGGCTCACTTGGTTCTCAGCAATAGACGAAGAGTAGAGCAGGACATTGGTGGTCAGGGCAAATCTATGAGACTCTTGGGATGGGCCTGGGTGTCCATGGTAGTACTGCCACCCTTGACTCTCTTCCTTTCTGAATCAGTTGTCTATTGCTATGTAATAAAACATCCTGAAACTTGATAGAGTAGTACTTTTTTGCTTGTTTGGCCTGGTCTTTGCTGGGCAATTTTTCTGGTCCTGTGTGGAGTCACCCATAGGGGCAGTCACCTTGCAACTCAGCTCAGGTCTCTTAAGACCAAAGGCCCCATGTATGAGGACTTGCTGATGCCTGTTAGTGAGAACTTTCTTTCTACATGGACTCTTACCATCTAGTAATCTGGCCTGGTCTTTCTACATAGGGGTCAGAGCACACCATGAGGACAGCCCTGGAAAACACATGACTGAACTGCTGCTACATCCTGTCAAGCAAGCAAGCTAAGCAGGTCATTCGAGGTTCTAGAGTAGGTTAACAGACGCCACATGATGTGAGGAGCTAGGAGGAACTCGTGAGCATATTTTAACAGCCACAGTGAAATACTTTCATGTCTCGTTTTTCTTCTTTTATATTGGTGCTTTGGGGGATCTGCTTTTATATAGAAAGCTAATTGCAAATAAATTATTTTCTCAAGATCTATTAAAGGCATCTGACCAGAAGCCATGAGTCTCAGAACTTAGCAGAGGAGCTGTCTTCTCATTCTATTCATGATCTTTTCATCCCATGCACTCAACTCTGTGTGGTTAAAAACTCCTGTCTCTACCTATGGTTTCATATCCAACTCCATTCTCCAGATCAAACTAGGGGTCTTTCTATATGTCTCAAATTTAATATTGTCACAGACCGGCCAGTCTAGGCTCCCTCAACCCGCGGGGGGGAAACAGGGTCCTAGTCAGGTAGACAAGGCGTTGGTGAAAAAATGCCAAACAGACACAGCACGAGGGAGTGCAGATTCTGAATGTAATTTGTACAAAGTAGAAATCAGGCTTATATGGTATACAGAGAACAGGGCAAACTACAGAAGTCACGTAGGCAGGAGATGGTTACATCAAGGTCATTCTTCGGATTGGGTTGTCCTGGCAGCCCCAAGATAAACTCTCAGGGTCTGTCTGAGGCAAGTAGCTGAAGGTCGTATTTTAGCATTCCTTGGCTGTAACGTAAATAATTAGTGATGGGAGCCCTACAACTTTTAACTTCTCACTGGTGGCAAAACAGTTTTTCTTTTTGTGGGACTGCTCTGATAAAAAGTGCCTAACTGCTATCTCTAACTCTTGAG
>NW_022196897.1:148837474-148851711 GCF_008632895.1 Mastomys coucha
ATTGAAACACTGTGGAGGCCAGGAAATAATGTTCAATCTCAGTGTTAGCTATAACGAAATATTTCTTAAGGCACCTTTATACCTGAATAAAGAAAGCATGCAGATCTCTCCATAGATTACAGCAGAGATCAATCTGGAACACGTCTAAGTTAGGATATGCCAACAACTGACTGAAATACCTAGGAGACAAACTCCCTTTGGAGTCATAATGCTTCTTGTCCATGCTCAGGTTTTAACCCTGATACTGCAGACCTACTGGGGTTGATGAGTGAGTGCAGCATAATACAATAACCAAATTCTTGATTCACAGTATGCCACTCAATCTTCTGGGCTAGCCACCCTACCTCAAGTCCTCAGGTTCACCTGCCGACTCAGCAACCCCTCTGTCACTGTCTTAGTTGCTTTTCAACTGGTGTGACAAAATACCATGACCAAGGCAACTTATTAGAGTTCACTGGAATCTTACAGTTTCAGAGGATTAAGGTCCAGTTAAGAGGATTAGGATTCAGGAGTTTAGTTTATTATCATTATGGTGAAAAGCATGACAGCAGGCAGGCAGGCATAGTGCTAGAGCAATGGCCAAGAACTTGCAATCCTTATCCGCAGTAGAAGGCAGAAAGAAAGCTAACCAGGTGTGGTGGTTTGAATAGGTTTGGCCCCATAGATTCATGTCTTTCAATGCTTGACCATAGCGGGTGGCACTATTTAGGAGATGTATGTAGCCTTGTTGGAGGAAGTGTGTCACTATATAAGAGGGCTTTGAGGCCTCCTATGCTTAAGCTTTGCCCAGTGGGTAATTCCAGTTCCCTCTTGTTTACCTGAGGAAAAGAGTCTCCTGGCTATCTTCAGATGAAGATGTAGAATTCTCTGCTCCTCCAGCACCATGTCTGCCTGCATGCTGCCATGCTTTTCACCATAATGATAATAAACTAAACTCCTGAAACTGTAAACCAACCCCAATTAAATGTTTGCCTTTATAAGCATTGCTTTGGTCATGAAATCCCTTCACAGCAATGAAACCTGGACAAAGATACCAAAAAATGACATGGGCTTTTGACTCTTCAAATCCAGTGACACACCTCCTCCAACAAGGTCACATCTCCTCCAACAAGGCTACAACTTGCCATGTCTGCCATGGATGCATAAAGTGAGGGGTGCCCCAGTTCCTGCCCCTGGAGCATCGCCAGGCTTTTAATCCCCATGATCCCCACATGTGCTGATGGTTGTTGTTGCCCTGAAGCTGATCTGCTGTCTTTACCATGTTATGAGAAATATTAAAGAATGAACCCGCCAACTCTCAGAGGGGCCAGGCCATGCTCCCGTGCTCAGTGGGGCCAGGCCATGCTCCCGTGCTCATGCAGCTGCCAACAACTCTCTAGGGTTAGCCCCTGCACCAGGAGTTCTCACTTGCTCGCTGGGTCTCACCAACTCACCACAGGGCTCCCACCGGAGTTCCTCTCACTTCCATGTAACGCCCCATGCACCACTAGCTAGCCATCTCAATACCTAATTACCGGGTAGAAACAAGACTCTTAAGCTTATAGTTAGCCAGTTAGATTTATATATCAATTTAATCACAATTTACAAGATGCCAATACAATAATTTCATAGCCAATTGATAATGATAAAGCTTTAACCCAATTATTCTAACCTTTTGGTAGCACCATGTCGGCCTCCATTCTGGTTTTCTCCCTCCTGAGACCTCTCTCCCTGTCTCCCCAACTCATATCTCTGCCTCCCTTCTCCCGTCCAATCACAAGCCTCCCACTGTCCTAATGTAATCAGGGAAAATCCTGCAACATTACCACTTTACTTTCAATCTTTCTTTCTGGGGAATGTACTTCCCCTACACACACACACACCATTAGTCAGAGATAATCACACCATAATAAGTGAACAGATGTGGTTCTCAGAATGAGGAATGGAGATGCTCATGAGGCTAGGGAGGATGAGGAGCATGCCTTCTGCTTGGTCTTTGGGGCCATGGGAAAGGATCTAGACAACATAACCACAGGGGCCATAAAAGTCTACCTTGTCCTCTGTAGAAATAGTTCATTGCCAGACTTGGCCTTGATTTTGGAATCATGAGGAGACATATGTAACCTCTGGTCCAATGACTGCTGCATTAGCCAGAGTGAACTTGGGGACATCAAGTATAGGGAGTTACAGTGACCTTAAGAAGAAAAGATATGGATATAAAAAAAAAAAAACAGGAATTTATATATGACTTGGGAATGATTAGTATTAGGAGGAGAGTACATGAGGCTATATGATACAGTTTCCAGGAACTGGGGAGCAAGCATTCAAACATAGGAGCCTATGGAAGCCATTCTCATTCAAGCCATCACAGTCTCCCAACTATTCATTCCCAAGGCCTCAACCCCTTTACCCCTCAACCTCCCAGCCCTCTTCTACAATCTTCTCAGACTCTTCATCACTATGTCAGCCACCACCCATCTCTCTTCTGGATGAAGACATTGGCCTCCTAAGGGGTTTCTCTGCTCCACTCTGTGCTCCATGCTCCCACGAAGCCTGCTCTTCATAATTATGCCTTCAGCCAGAGTGATCTCTGGGCACGAAAACTTTCTGATCTTATGCCTACCTTTAAGCCCTTCACTGCTTTTACCGCTGACTTTCTTTTAAAAGTCAAGTCTCAAACTGTAGCCTGTCCTCCCCCTCCAATCCCCCACCCCCGCTTGACCCACATCCTCATCATCTCTGCTCCAGCATTACTAAAGGTCTTTATACGGTGACTTCCTTGTCCTCCCTTAAAACTTTTATATAAGCATTTGGCAGATATGCCGCCTCTAACACTGCCCTGACTTTCCTGTCAATTATCCCAGTGACACTCCCATTCACCTAGCCATGAGTAAAACAGTCTGGTCCAGAAACACAAGACAAGACGCCATTTTCCTTTCCATCTTCCCTGGGTCTCCTTTGGAAATCTCTCTCTCTCTCTCTCTCTCTCTCTCTCTCTCTCTCTCTCTCTCTCTCTCTCAGTTTTTCAAGACAAGATTTCTCTGTATAGCCCTGGCTGTCCTGGAACTCACTTTGTAGACCAGGCTGGTCTCGAACTCAGAAATCTGCCTGCCTCTGCTTCCCAAGTGCTGGGATTAAAGGCATGTGCCACCACTGCCCGGCTTGGAAATCTCTTACTGATAAATTTTCTATCTCCACTAGAGTAATCAGTTATCCAAGTTTGCCCAGGACTCTGAGCTATCCTCATTCCTGGGGTATAAAGCAAGTGAACCCCGCTGAAAATCCTGGGCAAGCAGGAGAGACCTGTCATCTTAGCTAAGATGCCTTTCTCCCTTGAGAAACTACTTAGAAACCAAAGACAGCCGCCAACATGTACCCTGGAAAACTCGCTGTCCCTCACTGTAGGTTCGTCTGCCCCTTCCACCTCAATCCGCTACTGTCAATTAACATCATACAGTTAATTATTGACCACAACTGATTGCAATACACATTTTATTAATTCTCAAAGAAAAGGTTGGCTTCAATTAGCCAACTGTGAAATGTTGATTATGGTGGTTTGAACGAAGGCCCATGGTTACCATCACCAATTAGCAAGCTCGTGCCCAGAAGCCCTCATTAGTGTATGCATTTATGACACACAGACAAAAAAAATAAAAAGCCGTGGCGTCACTTTTCTGAACTCCACCAGGAAAGAAATATAGTACAGTTTATGCAGATTGTAAAAGCAATCATTACACATTACGATGTAAAACCCAACAAGATTTTCAGACAGCCTGCCAAGCGTAGGCTTACAAGTGTGTAAGGAAACGCCTTGCATGGAAATGCCACTGTATCTTGCCTATAGATGGTGATTAATAAACGTTTTTTCTGTGTGGATATGTATGGTACGTGTAAGTGTGCAAGGGGCTGCATATGTCTGTACAGAGGTGTACATGTATGTTTATGTATGTATGCAGAGACCAGAGGTAGACTCTGGATGGATGTCTCCCTCAGTCACCCCCACATTACTTTTTGAGGCAGGATCTCTCACTGAGCCTGAAGCCCATTAATTCAACTAGACTGTCTGGCCAATGAGCTCCAGGGATCTCCTGTTTCTACCTCCCTAGTCCTGGGACTGCAGATATACACAGCCATGCCCAGCTTTTACATGGGTTCTAGGGATCCAAACCCAGGCCCTCGTGTTTGCACAAGCAGATTACCAACTGAGCCATATCTCCCCAGCCCTGATAAATTTGTTTGAGGAAATTGTTGAATATTAGAATAACTTCTTAGAACTAGGTCTGTGTCAGTGAGGACCAGGGAAGGGAAGGAAACCTAATGACCAGAAGGTATTGCATCCACCATGAACAGCTACGACCAGAAACTCAGACTTCACCACTCCTGATAGCTTGTGTCGCAGTTGTATATTGTGTCTCCCCTGTGCACTGTAGGGACATTCTTAGCATCCTCGACCTCTACCCAAAAAGACGTCAGAACATCACACACACACACACACACACACACACACACACACACCAAATATCTGGGTAGGGAGAGAGATGTTGATAGGATGCTTCAGAATCTCCCTTGGCTAAGAATCATCACAAATGTAGACTAGGACCTCTCAGCCTGTGGTACCAGCATCACCGGGAACAGGCTCAAAATGCAAATGATCAGACCACACCCTAGAAGCCATGAGGATAGGCCCTAGTCCTAAGGTAATACAGATATACAGTCCAAAAGCCACAAGTACAGGAGCCCTCTAACCTCGGCAAGGTGATTTGTGTTCGTCCTTATTTCTAATAAGGAAACTGAGGCTCACAGGGACCAAGAATGATTGGTGATGATTTAGCAATGTCAGAGCCACAACTGGAGCAGAGGTCAGTATGACCAGGGAACCAGCTCTTTCTGCTTTCATGTGCCCTCTTGAAGACAAGGCAGCAGAAAAGAGGACAGCCAGAATCCAGCTTCAGCCTGTCTCTCCCACACCATGAGCACCACAAAGACAAAGCCAACTGGCCTAGGATTCCTTAGGAGGATCTCCTGGCCCCTTGATAGCTGAAGAACAGGAAAGAAACTTGGATAGTTCATCACACCTGCCTAGACGTTACTGAGGTCAAAGGTCAGTCAGATACGGGCATCTCCAGACCACTCTCAGGTGAGTATCCTGAATAAACAGGGTGTACACCTGCAGCTACCTTTTCCTAGGGGGCTTTCCTGAGAATGTTTTCCGCCATCCATGGGGTTACAACAGAAGCTTTTGTTCTGGCTACCATGACCTCCCTTCCCTGGACACAGCCAGCTGGCTTAGAGAGAGGCTTCTACCTAACTTGAACCAACTGCTCCCTTCTTGGGAGTTTCAATCAATACAAAGTAAGAATGGAGCCTCCTCCCCGACGATGGTTGGGATTGTGAGCCTGTGTATGAACTCTGGAGCCCCTGGCCTCTAACATGCTTCTCTCACAACAAAAGAGGCTTAGCTCAATTAAAAAAAATTAAAGAATTGTTTTAGGCTGGGAAAATATAAAGTGTTTTCTGGGAAATCATGAGGACCTAAGTTCCAATCCCCAGCATCTACGGAAAAGCAGGGCAGAGCAACCTTCATCTATAACTCAAGCACTGTGTGAGAACAGGAGACAGATCCCTAGAGCTTAGTGGCTAGTCAGTCTAGCCTAGCAGAACTCCAGGTTCACTGACAGATCTCAAAAAATAAGGTGAAGGGGCTGGCGAAATGGCTCAGTGGTTAAGAGCACTGACTGCTCTTCCAAAGGTCATGAGTTCAAATCCCAGCAGCCACATGGTGGCTCACAACCACCCATAAAGAGATCCAACACCCTCTCCTGGTGCATCTGAAGGCAGCTACAGTGTACTTATATATAATAATAAATAAATTTTGGGGCTTAAGTGAGGAAAGTTGACCTGAGCAAGTGGGGCAGACCAGAGTGAGCGAGGCCGACTGGAACGAGCAGGGTTGACCAGACCGAGCAGAGGTCCTTAAAAAAATTCAATTCCCAGCAACCACATAAAGGCTCACAACCATCTGTACAGCTACAGTGTACTTATATACATTAAATAAATAAAAAAATAATAAGGTGGAGACAACAGAGGAAGACACTTGACCTTCATCTCTGGCCTCCACACACATATGCACAGACACAGGCAGTTGTGCACGCACATGCACACAAACATATACCACACACAGAGGATGGGTCAGAAGGGAAGAGAAGAGGAGAGGAGAAGAGAGGAGAAGGAAGGGGAGGGGAGAGGAGAGGAAAAGAGGGGAGGAGAGGAGATGGGAGGGAAAGAGGGGAGAGGAAAAGAGAGGAGAGGAGAGGAGAGAAGAGGAGAGGCATCCCTTTTACTTCTTGGGCTATGCAGGAGTAAGGGTAACATTTTTTACAATATTCACGAACTAGAAGAAAGTGTACCACTGCAACCTTTACCCTTAACTCAGAAAGATTTGTTTGGAAAAGTCCGTCCCGCCCTCTCTGTAGCCTGTGACCTCTGAAAAGCACTCTAATCTTCCTGGAAGAACAAGATACACACAAGGCCCCCTTAGCCCCAAAAGTAATTACTGGGATGCCCCCATTATGCCCATCAGTAAGGCCTGGGACAGACAGCAGGATCCATATGGGAAGGCTGAAAGAAAATATTGCCAGACAAAGAAGTTGTGATTTACTAAAGGCTGTCCTTATATTAACAAAGAAATGCAATCATTTGGGAGAACACAGAGAAGAAACTTGTTCGACCAGTTGTGTGACCCCAGATCCTCCCTGTCTCAAACAGGGATCTAAATTCATTCTCCGTTTGTCACTTCCAAATCCCTAAGAACAAAAAGTGCTGTACAGGCAATACCATGACTTTTTTGCTTGAGACTGGATGGATGGATGGATGGATGGATGGATGGATGGATGGATGGATGGACAGATGTGGATGAGTGGATGGAAGGAAGGAAAGAGGGAGGGAAGGAAGGAAAGAAGGAAGGATATGGATGGATGGGTAGGTGAATGGATGGGTGGGTGAATGGATAAGTGGATGAATGAGTGGGTGGAAGGAAGGGAGGAAGGAAGGAAGGATAGAATGGGTGGGAAGGGAATGGATGGGTGGGTGAATGGAGAGGTAGATGGATGGATGGATGGATGGATGGATGGATGGATGGATGGATGGATGGAGAAGTGACTGAAGCACTGAAGCTCCTTAAAGGAGGAATTAGGGGTACCTGGCTGACAGATAAGGCAAGACAAGACAAAGGCCTACCTGGAAATAAACCACCCTTTCACCTCTCAGAGCCTCAGGTTCCCTCATCGACACAAACGCAGGGCTATCCTAACTTTTCCTTCTGGCCCTTTTGATCTCCCAAGTCTAAGGAAATTAAAGCCATTTCTAGCTTTAATTTCTAGCAGAGCAGGGCTTACTGCCCATCTGTTGGTCCTGTTTGCAGAGCAACACTAGGATGGGTGATCAGTGAGGACATCTCCAGTTTATCCGAGAACATCACTGCAGATGCATCTGAAAGGGTGACATGTGGGCTTGGAGGCGAGTGAGAAGTCTGGAGCATTACCACTCAGCCCTGTCTGTCCTCACACTCACCAGACTGGCCCCATCCCGACGATGAGACTCCCCACAGGCACGGGACAAGGGGGAGTGCCATCACACAACACCCCACCACAACTGTGCCCCAGAGGCAAAGACAAATGTGTTTAGATCTTAGGAAGCATTTGGACGGTGGTGGTGAAGGACTGATGCAGCTCTCCGGAGAGCCAGTGGATCCATCCCTTTACCTGAAAAGTAGTCACTTTTTCTAACCCTCACTATCCAGAGCACTATCATGTCACTTTGACAAAGATGCCCTCATGAGGGGATCTGAAGTCTGCAGACATGAGCTGTCTTCAATGCAACCAGGACTTCATGGTGCAAACCACCAACAAGTCATGCCCTGCCTGGGAACTGCTCTGAGCTGCTCTCCAGAACCCTCACTGTCACTAGCTGAACTCTGATGAATAAATGAAGTGCATGTGGGGCCTGTTCACCTCAGAAGCACACGGTGAAAGGTGGCAGAAGTCAGATGGAAATGTTGCTCTGTCCATAGGCAGGCTATGCCACCAATGGTGTAGCGTAGATCTCAAAAGCCAAAGGCTCTTCTGCCTGTGTGTGCTGGCTGCAGCCTCCGTGCATCCTTTTCAGTTCTGGCCTTTTAAATCCCACCGCACCCTTGCTCACAGTTTCACAATCCAGGCTCCATCCATAGGGTCTCCTCCATACAGACCTCCCGACTGCCCCCATAGCCCATCACTCCCTCATGCCCCATTAACTAGAGAGGTGAATCTATCTAGACAGGAAGTGTTCCACCACATTCTATCTCTGCCTCCTGGCTTACAGAGTTCTGGCAGGGAAAAGCTTTCAGTGCCTTGCTTCTGTGTGGCAAGGCTCAAGTGCCAGAGTCACGAAGGTCCAGTGACCAGTGAATGAACGGCCAGTAAACTGAAGCCTCATCAGAAATCCAAGTTCAAGTTATAGAACCCACCTGGGTGTCTAGCAACGGATGAATGGATAAGAAAACTGAGCAGTACATACACAGTGGAATTGTCTCTCACTCATAATAAAGACGTGGTTTCCAGGAAAATGATCTGATCTCCGACAAATGGCAGCTGCAGTCCAGGCCACTCAGCAGACACCACACACGAGTCAGCAGCAGCTTGATCCAGAATGAACTGTGAGGCTCTGCTGGATCAGCAAGGAGCCACCGGTATACCACAAGCAGTTCTTTAGTGAGTTTCTCTCTATGAAGTCACCTCAAGCGAAGATCAGCAACGTGATGTAAGGTGAACCAATGCATGTGTATCGTCAGCAAAGACTAAAGAGGTGGAGCAAGGCGAACCAATGTCCCAGCCTCGCCCTATCTGTGGGGTTGCATTTATATTCCTTCTAGTCATCACATATCCTTTCACGTGTCTGCTTTAGCAAGACATCCTTCCCCCTGTGTGCCCCAGCAAAACATTATCTGACATAACTGAGTTTCCAAAGAAACCCAAAGTTTCCACTTAACAGACCCACTAAATGAATGTAAAGAAGAAAGAAGCAAAGGAAGAAAGAAGCAAAGGAAGAAATATTTTACTCATATATGTAAAGGACTGGAGATCCAGCTCAATAGTTAAAAGCACTTACTGCTCTTGCAGAGAACCCAAGTTCAGGTCCCAGCAACCACATGGCACAGCAGCAAAATAGAAAAGAAACTATCTAGAAAGAAAAGAGGTGTGGGAGGGGGAGGGGCAAGAAAATGGAGCATATGGGGTCAAAGGGGGAATTATGCAAAATAACATAGACATGTATCAACAATTTTAATTGTTTTTAAATGAAATAACAAAGGGTTGGAGATACATCCCCAGCTCAGTAAGTAGAGCACTTGGTTAGCATTCACAAAGGTCTGGGTGTTGTTCCTAGCACCACACGAATCAGTCATGGTGGGGCACACCTGTAATCCCAGCATCAAGAGGTGGTGGTAAGAGCATAGCCCAGAAGTTCTAAGTGAATTTGGGCTCCACCTTCAGACCATCATTGCCTAATCCCAAATCAACATTCCCATCAGTTTCTCTGGGATTGAGGGAATCCTCTGGCAGAAAATGGCAGGTACCTACAAGAATGCACTTCCTGCACATTTGGGGACAATAGATGCCAAGTCCACTGTGAGTTCTTAGTGGGGCCTTGCCATGAATCCTAGGGAACAACCAGATGTGATGGAAGCAGTCTATCTCAATTAAGTGTCAGAGGTGAATGGAGGGGAAGGACAGAAAGAGAGTAGAGCCAGAAAGTGGGGGTCATCCTCTATCTGCCTCTATCCCTGAGCACTGTGTATATCTGCCCTTCATCTCCTCTCCATCCCCAACCTGGAATCTATTTTCTGTTCCATTTATATTCTTTGTCCCTCCCCCAAAACCCCACATTATCACACCCACCCCTCTTGGCCCTTTATCTCTCCTCCCCAAGGCGCCCATGACATGAAAGTGAAGTTTCTTGCTTAATATTTGTTTACTTGGGAACAGTGAGTTTTATGTACACTGATCTTAATTAAATTCTCAGCAAGTTTCTATTTGTGGATAGAGAGGCATTCTGCCCAAGAAGGGGGCCTTTAAAATCTTGGCATCTTATTACCGATACACCCAGCACTTGGAAGCAACACCCGGGATTCAGTCTTTCATTTGGGGCCCATGAAACTAGCTGATTTCTCAGCAATACAGGTTATTGGCAATTTAACTCTGGGAGGGATGTGGCTTTCTGTTCAGACGTCCTAGCATGGCGCTTCAAAAGCCATGGTGACTCGCTGCTCCATCTGCGTGGGTGCCTGATAGATAAAATGCTCCCACCAAGTGCCAGCTGGGGTATCAACCAGAGAATGCTCGATTTCTACCCAAACCACAATCTAGAGTCCTTGCCCTTCCTGTCATTTGCATGAGTCCCCACTAAGTGACTATACTCAAAAAGGACACTTCCTCGGCCTCCTGGCGTCTCCTCTTCCAACTCATTCTTGACATAGTTTTCTTTGAGACATCCCCCAAGGTCACTTTCCCCCCAATTGTCCCCACACACACTGGCTGCCACCTTATCCTCTGTGCTCCTGAACTTTGGGACCCCTGTTTATAAGGCATGCAATTTTCTTGCTATTCATTTGTTAAAAAAAAAACCTAGTCATTTGTTCTGATGTGTCCCACCATATAGGCTTCATGGATTACATCCCTGTGATATAATAATAATAATAATAATAATAATAATAATAATAATAATAGCAACAGATAAGAGGTTGAGAACTGTAGGGCATGTAAGATGTGTAGGGGCTTAGAGACAGGGCCTCTCTAATGTAGCCCAGGCTAGTCACTAAACTCAAATTCCTTCTGTTTCCATCTCCTGGGTGCTGGAATTGAGAAAGTCCTACACCACGCAGCTTTAAAACATAATAAAAAAGGATGAATTCAAGTTTGGAACTCAGTGTAAAGATCATAGCTAGAGACATAAATCTGGGAGTCATCAGGGTAACCCTCGTTCTTTTTCTCAACAGCCAGCTGGAGGGTGAGTGCAGAGGACAATGCAAGGCATAGGTTAGCTCACCTAAGCCTAAAACGGCTAAAACTGGTGAGGGTCCCAGGATGTGTGAGACGCAAACACGCAGCCTGTGAGCAATGAGCTCACCAAAGCCCTTTGTATAAACCAGAGCACTCCACAAGAGACATAACTGTCACCTCATCCCCGTGACTTTCCATGCCTGCTCATGGACTCACTTATCCAACACCTGGAGCAAGTGCTATCATTGCCCTGTTACATGGGAAGGCTTGGCGACAGCTCCACACCAGAGCCAGGATTCCTCCTGAGATCCAGAGTGTGGGAAGCAGAGGTCAGAGGATCCCTGAGTGCTTGCTCACCAACCCATCTAGCCAATCAGTGAGCTCCAGGTTCAGTGAAAAATGTTATCTCCAAAAGCAAGATGGAGAGTGATCAAGGAAGACGCCCAACATAATCCTCTGCCCTCTACATGCACAGGCACAGGTGCACACACCTGCGGAAACACATACATTTGCACACATACACAACACAGAAACATGCACACCCGCTCATTCATGCAAGCACATGCACATACAAATCAGACTAAAATTCTACCAAGGAAGACAGTAGGAACACTTCGCAGGGAGCCCACCATGGGATTCAAGCCCTGCTCAGTCGACTACAGCAGGTAAGTGGGACACAGTGGTCTCCTTCTCTGAGTCTCAGCTTCCTCTCCTGGTCAGTGGGAGCTGAGACACCCTCTCCTGTGACCCACGGGCCTGCAACAAGAGCCAAACAGAAAGACGTCATACAGAAGCTTTCGTTTCAGTAGATGGGTGCGTGCAGAACTGGGGGCTGCTGTTGCCAGAATTCCAAACATAACTGAATCCATTCAGATGACTCCTGGGGCCCTAGAGCATCCATCCAACCCTGTAGGCAGAAGGACAGAGCCAGACTCTCAGAAACCTCTCCTTCTCAGTATTGCCCATATCCTGGAAATTCCCTTATGCTAAAGAAAGCAGACGTAGAGGCCCTTTCCTGACTTTGTTGAGAATGTGCCTTTTCCCCAAACAACCAGGACGCTGAGGGGCCAAGAGCACACGCCTGTATACAGCCATGCACATCCAGATGAGGACCCAGAAATTCTGTCTAAATGGCCCTGAGTCTGCATACAGGCTTGCTGATCTCCAGTAATGCCTTTCCTGTCTAAGGTGCCTAAGCTCATGGGGCCTAAAGGAGGTCATGGAGGGAACACATGAAGGACGAGGGGAGGGGAAGGAGATGTGAGATGTTGGGGCCGAGAGGAGGGAAGAAGACCCCAGCATGAGCAGTCACTTGCATTCCGTGCCCGAGATTTCTGTGCCCTGTGTATTTAAGGTTCCACAGACGTCATAATCCACATCACACCCCTCCCGTTCCCCTGTGAGGAGGCAACAAAACCCAAGGAGCAGAGACAATCGTTGCTGGAGGCCTAATTATGGCGAGCAGCCTGGTGTGCTGGATATAGACTCTGCTTTGGGGGGAAATGTGCTGATTTATGCAGTTTCCAACATTTAAAGGTGGAGAGCAGACTGTGGCTGAATCGGATCAGTCTCTGGGACGAATTGAAACCCCAGGATGCTGAGCCAAAAAAAAAAAAAAAATGCAAATTATTTCCTCTACCTTTCCCCTCTCCCTATCACCCCAGACTTGCTACCAACTGTATTTTGGGTCCCCTGGCTGTTACCTGCTGCACAAAGCCCAAGTTAACCTGATAACCGCTCAGACCCAAGTTAAGAAAATACTGTGCATATGCGTATTTATGTCCGTGACTCAACGGAAACGGGCATTTCAAGCAAAGGCCTCAAAAAAAAAAAAAAACTGCAATCTAGTGGGGCATAAAGACACACAAGCAGATCATCTTGTCCAACAGTTGTACAAGTGCCACCAAATTCTCTCCTCTCTGCTTTAGCTCCATTGTTGGCACCTGTTGAACTCTTTCTGCCCAGCTCCCACACAGATGCTTGGCTGAGTCATGTGATTTGCCTCAGCCAATAGGATGTTAGCATCACAGGTTCTCCGGAAGGTTGGGAAAGCCCCTGGGCTCGGAAGGTGAAATTTGTTCTATTTTGGTATCAGTCAAAGGGAAAGAGTCCAAAGTGGCTTGTCAGAGGAAGGGAACCACTCAGAGACATGTAAAGAGAGACGCATCTCCCTCAGCTTAGATGGTTAGTCCATGTAACAGCAGCCACCCCCAGGCAGCCCTCCGACACATCTCAGACCCACCAGAACCCTACAGACAGACCGGTGAGCAACTCCAGATTAAGCTCAAAAGACCACCGCACTGAGACCTCCCCCCAAACCCCACCCTCCTGCCTCCTCACCCCCCAACCCCCATCCCTGCCCTCCTGCCTCCTCACACACACACACACACACACACACACACACACACACACACCGTGGAACTGCCAAACTACACAACAGTAGTTTAAATAAATGATTACATAAAGCTTGCCACAGCAAAGCAGAGGACATAGCCATATCTGGGGGAACATGTTTTAGCAGGCAATCAAGGAAGAGAGAGCCAGGCCAAGAGAGTAGAATATGTACATACGCGAGTGGGCATGGAAGGCCATGCTCTTAGAGCTGTGTGTGTCGCTCGCGGTAATTAGAACAGAAGGCCTCCGCGGAGATGGCACTGGTCAGAAGCCTTGCTGCAGACTGGTGGATTCTGGGCTTTCTCCCCTGAGAGCAAGCAGTAGGCAGAAAACTGAAGCCAGCAGGAGATACAAAGTGGCCAGGTGGGAGAGGAACAGATGGTTCTTTGGGTTCCAGTTCCATCTTATATACCCCTTGCTTGGAAGCCATACATGAGGACTTGGTGGGAACTGCGGGGAGGTGGCGGGGCCTACTGGACTGACCAGCTTATCCCCCTCTGCAGTCCTTACCCCGGCATCTGTCGCAGGCCTTTTTTAAAGCCTGGGACTAACACCTTGATGTTGCCCCATCTCAGGACCTGCTTTCACCACATAGAAGCACTGCCTTCTCTCTACAGAGTGAGAGCATCTCCTATCCGTGACTCTATAGTGAACCTTTTCTCTGAAACTCATCCTCCGCAGACCATGAATTCAAGCCAGCTGGATATGGTGGTACACACCTTAACCCCAGTGCTCTGGAGGCAGAGGTAGGTGGAGGCCAGGGTTAGAGGCCAGCCTGGTCTACAGAGCAACTTCCAGGTCAGCCAGGGCTATACAGAGAAACCCTGCCTT
>NW_022196897.1:148851721-148859842 GCF_008632895.1 Mastomys coucha
AAAAAAAAAAAAAACCACTGGCTCAATGGAAGTTTTATATGACCCTGAGCACATGACATCCTAGATCCTGGGTTAAAGTCCACTTGAGGTAAGAGGGAAAGCTTTCTTTAAATGCAAAGTTACCCCAAAATGGCCTGTGTCAAAGGCAAGATGTGCATTGTACAGAAGCCCCTACAACAGTTCAAAGGAGAAGGTCAGATGTCTCTGTCCACCTCACCTACCCTTTCTCTGTAGCCTTGACTTTGGCAGGAAGTCAAATTGAAATCTCAAGGCAAACGCATTTACTGTAAATCCTAAGAACCAGTTTCCAGAAAGGGTAAGCCTAAAACAGCAGCAGTGTCCCAAGAAGTGACAGGCACGGCCACAACCAAGTCGGTGACCAGGCAGGGGTGATTCAGTCAAGGACAGAGACACAGCTTCATAAAGCCAACCCTCTGCAGCTTGGTCTTCTCTGAAGTAGGTCGCTTTCTGACACTTCTGCAATGACAGGAGGCTCAGCAGGTTCCTACCCCAAATGTGCCATCCCAGGCCAGCCCAACACAAATGCTCCCTCCACAGCAGCCTTCAGAGTTGGCAAGATGCCTGTTGAAACCTGCTTCTCCAGCTTAAACATATAATTCTAGAAGACTTCCTTCTTTCCCCAAACCAACTTTCCAGCAGTTGCATGGAGATACAGTTCAGTTAGCAGAGCACATACGAGGACCAGAGAATCACATAAGCCAGTCATGGTGGCGGATAGTTGTCTGTAATCCCAGGCACTGGGAGCATCAGAGCAACTATATCAGCTCTGTCCCCAGCCCCCACCACCAGAAGTCTCCCTCTGGACCAGGCTGTGCTTGGTGCATCCTTCTCGTACATCTGATTTGCTGTAAATTTCCCGGGTGATGAGAGAGTTAAGAAAACAATCCCTAGAGCCACTTTGTTCTTGTTCCTTCACTACAAGGCCCAGCACAGTGGCTGACCCAGTGTATTGGCTCTCAGATATTTGCTGGATGAATGAACCTGTTTCTGACAGTCAGCACATGGTTGAGATGAGCAGGCGGCAGCTCAGAGTCTAGACTACTCGAGCTCCAGTACCTGTTCCTTCCAACTAGTCTTTCCCTAATGACTCACTGTTTCCAAATGACATACCAAGACTGATCACTGTATGTTTGCCACCACCATGCCCCCTCTGTTGCTACACCAAAGCCCTCACCATCAATTCAATGGTATTTGGAGATAGTCCTGGGGGGGAGGAGTTGTGACTAGACAGTGTCATGAGAGTGGGGCCTCTTGCCGCACCCTTGCTCATACAAGGGTCATGACCATATGAGAAGAGAAGTGGGAAAGAGATTGTTCTGTCTCCATATAAGAAACTCACGATAGCAGGTGGCTGTACTGGCTCGTTTTGTGTGTCAACTTGACACAAGCTGGGATTATCACAGAGAAAGGCATCTCCCTTGAGGAAATGCCTCCATGAGATCCAGCTGTAAGGTCAAGTGGGGAGGGCCCATTGTGAGTGGTACCATCCCTGGGCTGGTAGTCCTGGGTTCTGTAAGAAAGCAGGCTGAGCAAGCCTGGGGAAGCAATCCAGTAAGCAGCACCCCTCCGTGGCCTCTGCATCAGCTCCTGCCTCCAAGTTTCTGCCCTGTGTGAGTTCTAGTCCTGACTTCCTTTGGTGATGAACAGCAATGTAGAAGTGTAAGCTGAGTAAACCCTTTCCTCCCCAACTTGCTTCTAGATCATGATGTTTGTGCAGGAATACAACTCTGACTAAGACAGTGGCTTTGTGCAAACCAGGAAGAGAGTCCTTACCAGAGTGCACCCTTGCTCGTACAAGGGTCAGGATTTCTACACTAGAAAAGAATTTATAATCCATTGTTTTGGGTTTTTATGTACATGTATGCATGTGTGTGTGTGTGTGTGTGCGTGAATGTATGTGCCTATGTGTGTATGTGTGTGGAGAACAGAGCTTATGGAGAACAACTTAAAAGGTGCCATCTTCCAGAACACCATCCATCTCTTTTGAGACAGGGTCGCTCCCTGGCCTTGAGCTCAGCAATTATGATAAGCTGTCTGGTCAGCAAGCCCCAGAGATCCTCCTGCCTCCACCTCCTCGGTGATGGGATTACAAGTACAGGCAACCATGCCTAGGTTCCCCCTCCCCTGATTCTGGAGGTCAAACTCCGGTCTTGTTACTTACAAAGAAGGGGCTTTGGCTGCCTGAGCCATCTCCCCAGACCCTGTTCCATTGCCTAAGCCACTCATTCTAAGATACAGTATTATGATAGCCCAAACAGATGGCAGAGTGTTCAAGTAATTGGGTCCCAGAAACTCTAAGCCAGCGAAACCAACTCTGGGCTGCCCAGCATACTCTCAGGAAGAAGGTGCATGGCCATCTTATATAGTCCAGAAAAGCAGAGCAATATGTACCAAGTGTCCATGAGTCCCAGCTCAGAGAGATCAGGACTCTAACCTCATTGATACAAGGCTGCTTTTGATGATGTCATATCTGTGCACAGAACAGGAAAGGGGTAGGAGCAAGAGAGAGAGAGAGAAAGAGAGAGAGAGAGAGAGAGAGAGACTGTGGTGGTGGGTAGTCCCACAATGTCTGTCTCATGACAGAAAGGCCAACAATCATGATGCTTAGTTGACAAAACGATGTCTCTGCCGTCCCATCCTGAGGCTGAAGTCCAGGAGGATTCCTGGAGAGCTGCTAGTTTTCAGTCTGCATTGGAATCCAGGATTTGGATTTAATAGCAGCCACAGTGACAGGATGGTTGAACTTGCCAATGAGAGTGAGGGCAAGTAGGCAAAAAGCAAAATTTCCTCCTTCTGGGTCTTTCTATGAAGGCTGCTACATGTGGCCCGGACAAAGGAGGGGTCTTCCTGCTACAAATAATCTGATTAAGAAAATCCCGGGACTGGAGAGATGACTCAGTGGTTAAGAGCACTGACTGCTCTTCCAGAGGTCCTGAGTTCAAATCCCAGCAACCACATGGTGGCTCACAACCATCTGTAATGGGATCTGATGCTATCTTCTGGTGTGTCTGAAGGCAGCTACAGTGTACTTATATATAATAAATAAATAAACCTTTTTTAAAAAAGAAATAGAGAAAGAAGGAAAGAAAGAAAGGAAGGGAGAGAGAGAGAGAGGGAAAGAGAGAGAGAGAGAGAGAGATTAGCCACGACAGTATGTGAAGCTGAGAGGGTAGTGCTCAACTACCCTGTGTGCGAGGACACACACAGCCTATTGCTATGTGGCTCTAGTTATTAGACATGGAATAGAAATCTTTTTTTCAATTTAAAGAAGTTGATCTTTCAAATGGCTGCTGACTTTTTAGGACACTATATTTGGACCTAACTAGTTAATTAAAAAACAAAACTATTTCAGGGTTGGAGAAATGGCTCAGCATCTGGGAGTGCTCACGGCTGTTCGAGAGAATACCAGTTCTGTTCCCAGCATCAACTAGCTTACAACTGTCTGTAACTCCAGCTCCAGGGGATCCAGCACGCTCTTTTGCTTTCCAAAGGCACTGGTACACGCATGTGCACACACACACACACATACACACTAAACACACACACCACAAATAAATAAATAAATAAATAAATAAATAAATAAATACCTTTTTAAAAAAAACTTAGTAGGCCTTGGTAGTACCAAGACAATTTTGCTAAGATGCTAACGGTGTTGGAAACAGAGAAACTGTGGGAATGTCTCTTAGGAATTGTTACTTCTGGGGCAGTTTCCCTGTCCTGTAGAAACTAGAAATAATTGTACATCACAAGGCCGCAATGGGATCAGCAGAAGACTATGCAGAGTGCTTGGAATCTGGTGCATAACTTAAAAGGCTGTCCTGCTTCGATTCTCTCCTGCCGTGACAAATGGCACGTCCTAAGGTGAGTTGGGAGAAGAGGACTTACTTCACATACAACCTGTTATAGCATCGAGAGAAGCTACAACGGAGCTAAGGCAGGGAACGAGGGGGCGCAATGCTTCTTACTGGCCTGCTTCCTCTGACTTATTCAGTTGCCTTTCTTCCACAGCCCAGACCCATCTACCTAGGGATGGTACAGCCCACAGTGAGCCACATCAATCAGCAATCAAGAAAATGCTCCCCCAACACCAGACATGCCCACAGAGCAGTCTGATGGCGGCAGTTCCTCAACTGCGATTCCTTTCCATGAATGTCTAGGTTTGTGTCAAGTTGACAGAAACTAACTATGACAGAGGCCAATCAATTCCTGGCACTGTTACAGGAAACAAATCTCAAATACATTAGAGAGTAGTATATTAACAGTCTCTTCAAAAGAAAAAGAAAAAGCCTCCACTTATATTTGTGGGGTTTTTTTTTCTGATAGAACCCAACGCCTTATGAATACTGGGCGAATGCTCTAGATTGAACAGCATCCCAGCCCTTCTCACATTTGTTGGAATGATTGTATGCCAAGCACCACATGGCCACTCATGGAAAAGAGAACTAGTCATAACAACTCGTGTGTATATGTGCATGCTAATGCATGTGTGCACATGTGTGTGCAGATGTAAGGACAGGAAGTTGTGGAATACAGGTATCATCCTTGGAATACTGTCTGCTATCTTTGGGACGTAGGCCTGGAGCTCACCAACAGGAGTTAAGAGAGCTGTGCTCAGCCCCGAAACCTTGATCGAGGCTCCTCCAAGCCTCAGTCTCCACACCTTCACATCCATCCCTCAGCCTAAGAGTAAACAGAGTCAGGTTGTTTCAACCGATGTACAAACACCAGCAATGACCAGACAAGGACAGAGAAGTGCACCCCCACTAACAAATAGGACTGACATTAGGGGGTGGTGTTTGATTCTGTGAAGCTGATCTGCCGATGACGGGCGTCCTCTATCAGCTTGTCACGTGACATCCCCAGACTCTAGAGGTAAATGAATTTCTCAGCTTACTCTGCATTGAAGGTAATTAATTAAGCATGTCAGAGTTACATAACCATCTTTTCGAACTGATTCAGACCTTTTCACTAAATCGGACCATCCCAGAGTGTGTGGTAATAGCGAATCTTTGCCGGCTGTATAGTCGGTTTTACATTTGATGCCTTAAAGAGAGATTTGTTGATAAACCCACCTACAGTTTTTAAAATGGAGTTTTGTGCTGGGAGTGTAAAAATAAGGAAGCCTTCTTTAAAATATAAATAAATAAATAAATTAACAGAAGATCTGTTTCCATCAGATCAAATTTCCTTTGCCATTTGCCTCTAGGACTCCTTGAGATCCTGGGATTTTTTTTTTTAATGCTGAATTTAGCCCTTTATTAGATAGTCATTGAAATCGACCTCATTCCCATAGAGAGGTGATTATGGATTCATTCCTCCTACAGAGCTGGTGGCTGGCAGAAAAGATTCGGCTGGTAGCTTCAGGGAATGCTGTGTTCTATAAAATGAAGGCTGAGATGGTTGTGAAGGTGGTTTTTGCATGTTTTCCTAAATTAAAAAAAAGGGAGGGGGTGGGCTGGTAGGGTGCAGCTTGGTTGGTAGTGTGCTTGTCTAGAGTGCACAAAACCCTGGTTCAGTCTCCAACACTGCAGGAACTGGGTGTGGTGACACACACCTGTGATCCCAGCACTTACTAAAAAACTTTAAAGCCAACCTTTTTGGTACACTGGGTAAGTTTAACAAGTGCTTAAAAGAAAACTAAACAGTTGACAAGCTTAAAGACAGGCCAATAAAAATGTTCCAATCTAGAGCCAGTGTGGTGGCACACATGAAATCCCAGCACTTAGGAGCCTGAGACAGAAGATTGCCAGTTTAAGGCCAACCTGAGTTACATACCAAGCCCTAAGCCAGATATGAAGAGAGAGTGACAGAGAGAGAGGGGGGGGAGAAGGAAGGAGAAAATAGGAGGAGTTTTGCTTACTCTCAGGGTTAGTTGAATCTTTGACTCATGCCCACTCTGCAGGAAGTCTTTAATATTTAGCTAACTCTTGGTGAAAGTGCGCTGAACACGGTAGAACATGGGACAGGATCAGAGTTCATTTTTCACATCTTCTCCCATCCAGTTCCAGGCTGTTGCCTTTGAGACCCGGTTTCTGCAGAAAGCACTGCTTTGGGGCTCAAAACTTCTTAGACAATTAACCAGTGAGCAGCTCCAAGTAACATCGCAAGTGGCCATTCCAGCAAAAAGCTGCTCTTGCCAGATCCGCAGGCCCTGCGGGAGACTATGGGGCCAGAAGGCTGAAAAGCAGCTAACTTGGTCTCAGTGACCCACCAGCAAGTCTGGGTTTGTGCAGAGAGAGGAGCAGAGAAGCCTCCCTCAAAAGCTCTGGGTCCCAGCTAGCCTGGAATACATGGTATGGTAGAGATCATGAGCGACTCAAAGAGAAAAAAAAAGATGGATAGAAAGAACCAACTACCAAAAGTTGTTTTTTATGCTCCACACAAGCTCTGTGGCACATGCATGCCCAAACACACAAACACACACGCACACACACACACACACACACACACACACACACACACACACACGGGTGGGGGGATAATAGCATCAACCATTATTTTTATTACTATTATTATTATTATAAACTATAAAAAAGAAAGTATGCCTCACCTTAATGAACAAATAAGAGATTTCAACTGATTGAAAAATATAGAAAATAAACAAGTAGATGATCTTAGCTTACCAAACTTAACTTACTAAAAAAACTTTAAAACTGAGCTTTTTAGTGCACTGGGTAAGTTTAACAAGTACTTAAAAAAAAGAAAGAAGAAAAAGAAATAGTTGACAAGCTATCTAATCTGGAGCCAGTGTAATGGCACATATAAAATCCCAGCACTTAGGAGGCTGAGACAGAAGATTGCCAGTTCAAGGCCAACCTGGGTTACATGTCATAAACCAGAATATGGGGAGAGATGGGAGAGGAGGAGGAAGGGGAGGAGAGGGAGAAGGCAGAAGAGGAGGAAGAAGAGGAGAGTAAAGGAAGGAAGAAGCGATCCCTTGTCTGCCTGCCTCTGAGGATGCTTCCTGGCCATTCCAGAAGCAGGAAAAACCCAACCAACCCTGTGCCTCGAGGTCTCCCTTTGCTCACTGTTTGAGCTTTAAACTTTTTTTTTTATATGTAAGTACACTGTAGCTGTCTTTGGACACTCCAGAAGAGGGTGTCAGATCTCATTATGGATGGTTGTGAGCCACCGTGTGATTGCTGGGATTTGAACTCAGGACCTTTGGAAGAGCAGTCGGTGCTCTTAACCACTGAGCCATCTCTCCAGCCCGAGCTTTAAACTTTAAGCTTTAAAAATAAATGGTCAGGCTGGAGAAATAGTTCAGTGATTAAGAGCACCGACTGCTCTTCCAAAGGTCCTGAGTTCAAATCCCAGCAACCACATGATGGCTCACAACCATCCGTAATGAGATCTGACGCCCTCTTCTGGTGTGTCTAAAGATAGCTATAGTATACTTACATATAATAATAAATAAATCTTAAAAGAAAGAAAGGAAGGAAGGGAGAAAGAAAGAAGAAAAGAAATGGTCGCTCAGCTGAACAAGTCGCAGAGCCCTATTAACCCGGGAACGGATGACGCCTCTGCAGCACAGTCAGCTTTATAAGAACTAGGAGGATATTTATCAGGAATCTGGGGGTAGCCTACCCTAGCTCAAATGAGATGAGACCACCAACCCTTCACCTGGACCTGCTCAGGTATCTGATGGATGAACATCAGGTCAGGGTGTCCCCAAACTCCACACTCAGCCTGTAACAGTGCCACCTTCTGAACGTATGTCCTAGGAAGTCTGCTCATGTATGCACAGAGCATCTCTACTCTGCCCGCCTCCAATCACTTTTCCCCATACGTCAAGGCCAGTGCCCTTCTTTGTCCCCAAAACATCCCTAAACTCTGTCCTTGGCAAGGCCTATTGGAGAGCGGGACCTCCCTCTGACTCACATTTGGCAGCCTTTTGAATAAAGTCCCTCCTTGCAAACTCTTCTCTTTGGTGACCAGCACTCTGCACATTAGGTATCAATCGAAAGCCTGAGAAGCAGGCTCTAAAGGACATCATCTCAGCAGAGGGGTGCCAAAGGGACAAAGGAGGGTGAGACAGGACCAACAGCACAGGTTCACTGTACTGTAGCTTGACGGGGCAGATCAACACCTAAATTTAAA
>NW_022196897.1:148859982-148866149 GCF_008632895.1 Mastomys coucha
AGCTTTAAGAAGTTCCAAAGCCCATCACACACACACACACACACACACACACACACACACACATCTAAATTAAAGACAAGATCAAGATAACAATATGATGATGAAATGATACCATTATTGAGCCCTGAATCAGAGACCTAGAAGCATAAATATATTAACGATCAGAGGAGAAAGATAATAAGATAAAAGTCATAAAGGAAAAGATGAAAGATTGAGAGGAAAAAAAAATCCAGTAATCCTAACACATGGTGGACAGGTATTCCAGGTAGAGACAAAATAAAGTCAGAAGACAGACACTAATCAGACACACGACAGAAGAGCAGTCCCTGAACTAAGGAACGATTTGAATAGTTTGTTAAGTCTGTGGAGAAAAGGGCGGCTGCTTAGCTAAAAGTCGTTCACACTGTAGATGGAAAAGACACTGGATATGCAGGAACTCAAAGGTGAGCCTGCAGATAAGAGGCTTCGTGTGAGCTACAAATGGTTTCCGCTTCACCTCTGCCCTCTGGATCTCCCACAAGAACCTCCCTTGTGGCTCACTCCAACAAGAAATCTATAGGTAAGGCAATCCATGCAATGTAGTTCTGCCTAGCCAAGTTCACGCATTTCAAAGCCACTGTGCCAGCAAAGGGGAAAGGGGCCCAACAGCTATTTTCAGCCCTGTTTTCTCTGGGTGGCTTCAAGCCTCTGAGCAAGAGAGCAACGCGGAAACTGAGCCAATTCTGCAAGCTGGGGCCTTCCTTTACTGGAGAACTGAGGCTCTGGGCTCTGTGGGCAGTTAAGCAGTAGTCTTTAAATGTGTCATGATGCAGTGGCTTCTCCTGCCCCGCCCTGCAGTCACATTTCTTGGCACAGATGTCGTTCCACAATAAGTCTTTTGTGCCTTTCAACACATCTCTGCATCTCTACGTCTCAGAATTCTCAGTGGCACGAAATAATTTTGAGGCAAATACCGCATCAATTCGCACTGATCTGAAAGAAAATATGGCTCAGCTATGGGAGGAAAGGGGCTAGTTGCCTAAAGCTGACAGGCAGAGTTCCGTCCCTGGAACCCACTTAAAAAGAGAAATATGGTGGTTTGAATCTGTCGTCCCAGCACACCTCTGGCAGTAAGAGAGCAGAGACAGGTGAGTCACCAGGAGACTTGGTGGCCAGCTAATCTAGAGCACACAGAATGGCCAAAACAAGACACCCTGCTCAGAGACAATGCAGAGGGAGGTAAGGAACTCTTGAAAGTTCCCCTCTGATCCCCACATGGGCGTGTACATGTGCACACACACATAACTAATCATCATCATCATCATCATCATCTTAAGAGCCTCAGTTAAAGTGGACACTTTTTTAAGATTGATTGATTGATTGATTGATTGATTGATTTAATGTGTATGAGTACACTATAGCTGTACCGATAGCCGTGAGCCATCATGAGGCTGCTGGGAATTGAGCTCAGGACGGGCCCCACTTGCTCCGGCATAATTCACTGTAGCTGTCTTCAGACTCGGCAGAAGAGGGCGTCCGATCTCATTACGGGTGGTTGTGGGACACCATGTGGTTGCTAGGATCCGAACTCAGGACCTTCGGAAGAGCAGGTGCTCTTACCCGCTGAGCCACCTCGAAAGCCCTAAAGTGGACATTTTTAACTTCAAAAAAAATCCTCTAAAATTTAACCTAAATTCTTTCCTGGATGTATAACTGTTCACTCTCTGAAAATCTCACAGTTAAGACTGGGATCCTTATTTCCTGCCACATGTGTCTTCAGTCCTTGTGAACCTCTACCCTGTGGTAGTTGCTTTCATCTTTTTTTTTTTTTTCGAGACAGGCTTTCTCTGTTTAGTCCTGGCTGTCCTGAAACTCACTCTGTAGACCTCAGAACTCAGAAATCCGCCTGTCTCTGCCTCCCAAGCGCTGGGATTAAAGGCATGCACCACCACCGCCTGGCTGTACTCACATCCACTACACCTCAGAAGCCACCCTAGACTTTGATTTTTTTAAGAAGAAAGACGAGGGTTGAAGAGATGGCTCAGGAATTAAGAGCACTGGCTGCTCTTCCGAGGACCTGGGGTCAATTCCAAAATTCACATGGCAGCTTACAACTATATGTTACTCTAGTTCCAGGGGGTCTAACACACACATGTAGACAAACACACATGTAGACAGAACACTCATTCACATAAAATAAAAAATTAAGATTAAAAAGCATTTGAATAAAAAGGAAGCAAAGGGGGGGGGGGCTAAAGAGATGGCTCAGCAGTTAAGAGCACCTGCATTCAACTCCCAGCATTCACAGGGTGGTTCACAACCATCGATAACCCAATGACGGCTCAGGGGATCTGATGGCCTCTGTGGGTGCTGCATGCCCTTGATCCACAGACATACATACAGGCAAAACACCCCTATACATAAAATAAAAATCAATCAATCAAAAGAAAGGATAAAAGGGCATTTTTTGGAAGCCTGCAAATACGGTATTATCAGAAGCCACGGAACTTACCAAAGCTTAGTGGTGCACGTGTTCCTGCAGCCTCAGTGCTAGTAAGTTAAAAGCAGAAGAATGTGGAGTTCAAGGCCATCCTGGGCTGTAAGGGTTTGAATCCAGCTTTGACTACATAAGACTCAGAAAAGGGAAAGAAAGAAGGAAGGAAGGAAGGAAGGGAGGGAGGGAGGGAGGGAGGGAGGGAGGGAAGGAAGGAAGGAAGGAAGGAAGGAAGGAAGAAAGGAAGGAAGGAAGGAAGGAGGGAGGGAGGGAGGAAGAAAGAAAGAAGGAAGGACTAGGGGGCAGTTAGATGGCTCAGCAACCCAAGTCCTATCTTCAGAAACCACACAAAAGTGAACAAGAGAGCCAGCTTCAGGAAGTTGTTCTCTGACCTCTGACCTCTGACCTTACATGTGCCATGGCACATGCTACACACACACATACACACACACACACACACACACACACACACACACACACACACACGAGAGATTAAATACTGTTTAAACAGGAAGCAATAGCCACCGAAGTCAGATGTCCAGCTATTGTCATGACTCCTGAGTGTCTTGGATGTGTACTGTCCTTTCCCTAAGTGCCCCTCGCTTAAAACCTCTGCTATGTGAAAAGCATGTGTCAGGGAGGTGGAGGGTAAGCTCATTAATCCCAGCACTTGGGAGGCTGAAGCAGGAGGACTACCACATAGGCCATACAGTCCAGTCCCCTGTACACATCAAAAACAGTTGGTTAGTTAGTTAGTTAGTTAGTTAGTTAGTTAGTTAGTTAAAATAAGTACATTTTAATCATAAAGACATCAAAAAACTCTATCTAGTAATGGAGTTCCAAAATCAATGGAACCAAAACTGACAAATCATAGGGCACCTCTCTCCATGACGGACAAGATTAATAAATTTAACAAAATCATTAAAGATGCAGAAGAGTAGACAATGCCATAAACCACTTCGATCTAATATAAACTTACAGACTAGTAACAGCAAAAATGCATACTTGCTTCAAATATCTCATGACATATTCATCAAGAGGGACCATATTCTAGGCCACAAAAGAAGTCTTGAGAAGTTCAGTTGAAATAATGCAAAGAATATCTTCTGATCACCATGGAACTAAATTGAAAGTCAATAGCAAATAGTTATCAGGGCACTGGTTGGTTAGTGTTTAAATATGAACTGTTCCCCTCTCAGGTTCCAGCACTGACACAAGCTTCGTCACTTGGTGGTACCATTTTGAGAGGTACTGGAAACCGGAAGCTGGGGTTTAGTTGAAAGATGTGGGTCACTGGGAATGTGTCCTCTATGCTGAACCTTTCTGACTGATTCTCTCCCTGCTTCCTGACAGCCATGATGTGAGCATGGTCAATCCTCCACAGTACTGCTCTGCTCTCAATGGCTCAAAAACAACAGTAACCTGACCTGGGACTGGCACTTCTGGAACCGTGAGCCAAGTAAGCCCTCCCTCTCTTGAGCTCTTTTCTGTCGGGTGTTTAGCACAACCACAAAAAGGCTGCCACAAGGAAATCGCAAGGAAAATTTTGAGGCTGTGTATATGAATAGTAAAGACACAATGTATCAAGAATCTGTGGGAGGCAGTGTTTTAGAGACTTCAGTTGTAAGAGTTCATAAAATGAGCAACCTAAAATCAAGAGAGTAAAAAGAATTAAAGCAAGGGCAGAAACAACATAGAAGATAAGACACTGGGGAAAGTTTACAGAGCCAAAGTTGGGTTCTTCGAAGAGATGAATAAAAGCAATAGCTAGAACTAACTAACTGTACAACTCTTCCCAGCTACTCTGGAGGCTGAGGCAGGAGGATAGCAAGTTTAAGGCCTGGCTGGGTAACAGAGAGTGGGTGTAAAGCTACCCTGTGGGACTCAGTGGGAACCACATGCACACCCGCTCAAAATGGGAGAAAAGAGGCTCAGGCTGTTGGTTCAGGGAGGAGAACCAGCAGCGTGAGAGAGAGCCTTGGTTCAAGTCCCAGTTCTGTATTTACTAAATAACCTCTATCTCAACTGACCAAAAAGAGATCAGCACAGATCAGCAACATCAGAAAGACGGGAGAGCCTTGAGAGAGATATGCTTCCGTGTGCCTCCTTTCCCCAAGATTCATGCATTCAAAACCTTAGGTTTGTAAGCTGTACTAGTAGTTTGTAAAAACCTTAAGAGATGGAGCATAGATTTAAAAAAAAAAAAAAAAACCTGAGCCCAGCTACACCAGGTCCCTCTGTTTGCTGTCTAGAGATCAGATCTGCTCTTTGCACACGTTCCTACCATTCTTGTCCACCATGATGCTGTATAGGAAAGGACAACCCTCTCACAGCCTGCAATATGCCATTAGAACTCCCAAGACAGGAGCGAAATAAACATCTTTTCTTCCGAAGCTGCTCTTCTCAGGTATTTTACTATAGTGATGAAACTGTGACTCAAAACCCCATACCTATTAAAAAATATAAGAACAATCATCTAAATAAACATAAACAGAGCCAATTTCCCACAAAGAGAACTCTATGTGGTTTCAACAGTGATTTTCATTAAGAAGTAGTTAACACACAAACTCACAAAACGAAAAGAATGTTTTTCAACCCATTTCATGAGACTTAACATATCTGGTTGACAAGCCTGACAGTAAGGTTTTAAAATTAAATTTCTAAACCAATATTCTTTATGAACATCGGTGGGGAAAATCCCACATAACTTGTCATATAGAAATCAATAATATGCCAGGCAGTGGTGGCACACACCTTTAATCCCGGCACTTGGAGGCAGAGGCAGGCAGATTTCTGAGTTCGAGGCCAGCTGGTCTACACAGTGAGTTCTAGGACAGCCAGGGCTACACAAAGAAATCCTGTCTCAAAAAAAAAAAAGAAAGAAAGAAAGAAAAAGAAAAAGAAAAAGAAAAAGAAATCAATAATGCATCTTGACCAAGTCCTATATACTGTTAGATTCAAGGTAGACTTACCTGATAAAAAGCCAAAGTGACATCGTTAGCCATATTAACAGATTGAAGATCCAGGGGTGCTGCTCAGAGTGTCTGCATAGCACATGCAAAGGTCTGAGTTCAGTCCCTAAGACCAGGGGATTAAAAAAAAATAAAAGCTATATTGGCAGATATTTATAAAGTCATATGCTCACTGGACTAGAAGTAGGAAATCGGGCTGGAAAGCTGTCTCAGTATCTAAGAGCTGACACTGCTCTTTGAGATCTAAGTTCCATTCCCAGCACTCATGTCAGGTGGCTCACAACCACCTGTCACTTCAGCTCTAAGAGCCCTAAACCCCCGACAGTCCATGTCCACCTGGTTAACACATTCAGGACTTCCAATGACCCTGACCATTGCACAGATGCATAACCAAAACAACTGCTAAACATAAAACCAAAATAAACGTCACAAGGTTCCCCTGACCTACACCTGAAGATGATGTCATCAAGGGCGTTGCATTTGTAAATACTGTATCCCTGAGATGTAGTATTAAGAGCTGTTTGTGACAGGAGCCTATTCTTGGTCGTCTCCTTAAAAAAAAGAACTCTTATTTGGTCTCCTTTTCATGGTGGCCTATAACTTTCTCTCGTGGATTATTTCACAACAACCATTTTCCCAGCTACTTAGGAGGTTGAGGCAGGAGGATTGCTTGAGCCCAGGAATTTGAAGCTAGCCTGAGTAAGAAAGAAGACCTCTCTCAA
>NW_022196897.1:148866267-148885847 GCF_008632895.1 Mastomys coucha
AAGAAAGAAAGAAAGAAAGAAAGAAAGAAAGAAAGAAAGAAAGAAAGAAAAAGAAAGAAAGAAAGAAGAGAGAGAGAGAAACTTCCACCAAGTCTAAATTAAAAGGGAACATTCTTGATCTCGCTAATGACATCATCAAAAGGCGGCAGTTAACATTATACTTAGAAGTTACATATCAAAAGTTTTCCTGTTCTGACCCATCACCCCTCACCACCTGAGGCAGTCCAGAGAGAGCTGGCCTCAGGGTCATGAGAGCAGTTGATCTGTCCCTGCCCCTCACCAGCAGTAGCATCCAGGAGAGCAGGTCCTGCAGTGCCTGAGCAGCACAGTAGAGCTGGCCCTTGTGATAGAGGCTGAGTAAGACTCCCTGTCAGTCACCTGCCATGTACTGGAGTGGGAGAGGGTGTAATAAATGCTCTGCCCTCCCCTATCTCCTATCACCCCTGAACACCTGCAGTAGTTGGGAGAACTGTCCTCAAGACAGGAGCACTATCCCTGCCTCTCACTGTCCCTCACTGGTAGCATTCAGAAAAATGGGCCCTGAACCTCACCAGGGCAACAGAGTGGAGCTAGCCCTGATGGCGAAGGCACTGGTGAAGCAGCCCCAAAGGGAGAGAGAGCAAGAGAGCTGGCCCAGCTCCTCGCTGGCTGCAGCACCTTGGAGAGTGGGTCTTGGGAGGCTGGAAAGCGCAGTGGAGTTGGCTCTGGAGGTGTGGGAATGGGTAAGCTGGGCCCAAGGGCATGAGAGCAACAGAGCTGACCTGCCTCTTGCCAAGGGTGGCATTGCACAGCCTAGCTGGAGAGCTCATCCTGGAAGTGTGGATAAGGCATTGGACTGACCAGCTCACCTACCACCCAGGCCCAGATCCAGGGAGCTTTGAGTTGGCCCACCGTAAATCTACATTATCTGTGAACTGTTGGAGCATGTGAAAGGGCCAGTCCTGCTCATCCAAAGGTTCAGGAGTTCCATGGGAGAGTGGGTCTTGGGAGACTGGGCAGCACAGTGGAGTTGGGAAACAACAGGATCAGCAAGAGGAGGCCTGGTGAGGATCCAATATTGAAGGTGTCACAGAAGCCAGAGATCTTGAATCAGAGCCATGACTCAGTACAATGAACATCTGTACGTGAAGATGTGTGGACAGCAGAGGGCTATTTTGCAGGACACACTATGACATACTACAGCTTCCACGATGAGATGTTTTCTACGCTTAGTTTTGTTTTGTTTATTTTGTTTTGGTTTTGTTTGTGTGTTATTCTCTTTTAAAGGGGAGATTGGGAGGGCATGGGGGGGATGAGCGGGACTGGGGTGCATGATGTGAAACTCACAAAGAATCAATAAAAAGTTTTTTGGTGTTTGTTTGTTTGTTTTGTTTTGTTTTTTTCAAGACAGGGTTTCTCTGTGTATCCCTGGCTGTCCTGGAACTCACTCTGTAGACCAGGCTGAGCTTGAACTCAGAAATCTACCTGCTTCTGCCTCCTAAGTCAATAAAAAGTTTTTTGAAATGAAAAACTTCCTGCTAAAATTTGAAATAAGTCAAGGCTATCTATTTCCCCCAGTTCTGTTTAACATTGCATTGAGATCTCAGCCAGTGATGCAAAGAGAGAGAGAAGCAAATGGCAGACGGATTAGGAGTGAGACGGTCTTTGCAGAGATGAAATGATCATTTATATAGAAAATGTTAAGGCGTCTCTAAAACTATCTTTGAAAACTCATAAGTAAAAAAAAACAGAACTTGTAACTACAATAACAATATACCAAATTCAATCATATTTTACATTCTAATGGTGAAAAAAATTGGAACGTAAAATAAGAAAAACAATTTCATTTATTGTATTGTCAGAAACCAAACGATACTTAGAAATAAATAGAACAAATGACATCCCCTCTATTGAAACTAAAAACTACATTAAAATCCTCGAGATATTACAGAGAATTAAAGACTCGCCAAATAAATGGAGAGACATACCCAGCTCATTGACTGGAATAGACAGTGTTTTCTATGTCACCTGCAGGCTTTAAAGCCTTCCAGCCATACTTACCCAACCGTTTTGTAGGATTTTCCAAATTGGTTCTAAAATGTATAAAGAGATACAGATCTATGAAAGATCCTGTGGAAGGGACACATGTGTGGGCCACCTCATCTGACAAGTTCTCTGCGATGCTGTGGTGATTACAGCATTCCCCCAGTGGAGTAAGGCTGGGAAATGCAATGGATAGAACAGCCCAGGACCTGGAAGCAGACGCTGTCTCAAAGGGAGACAATCAATAAGGAAGGAGCTGTTCCCAACAAATGGTTCTGGAACAATTAGAGATCTGATATGGGGGGAGGGGGGAATTGACCCTCATCTTCCTACCTCTTCCCCTCCCCCTCTTCACCACACTCAAAAGTTAAAGTGATGGGCTGGTGAGATGGCTCAACAGGTAAAGGCACTTTGCAACTCAGGCTTAACAATATAAGTTCAAGCCCCAGAACCCACATGAAAGTGAGAAAGAAAACCAACTCCAGAAAAGTACAACACATGCCATAGCACCTACACTGATCCTTGACACACACACATGGATACACACACAAAGCTGCGCGCACACACACATACACATATGCACAAAGATGCATATGCACACACGGATATGCACACATGTGCACACAGATGCATAAAACGTACATCCACGTATGCACATAGATGCATATGCACACACGCTGACAACCACACACAGATGCACACAGAAGCACACCCACATATTCATATGCACATAGATACATACTCACTCACAGAGATTTATATACACACACAGATACACACATACATACATATATACACATATGCACACAGAGGCATACATACACAGATGCATATACACACAGATGCACACACTTACACAGATGCACACACGCGTACACAGATGCATAAACGCATATTCACATATACACATAGATGCATATGCACACACACAGATGTGCACATGCATATGCATATGCACACAGATGCATACACACAGATACGTACACACACACACACACACACACACACAAGAGGTAGGGAAGGGAGGTCTCTGAGCTTCCTGCTTCTGCCACCATCCCTCTGGTTCCATAGCCAAAATGAACTCTTCTTGGTTTGCCTTAAGTCATGGTATTTTATCAAAGCAACAGAAACGTAAGGAATACCATCAGCCTGGTCAAGGAGAAGGCTCCCTAAAGATTAAGACAGAGGAAACTGCCTTTCCCCATCCTGAACCGACTAGAAACTTTCTTAAGGAAGAAGAAAGGAGAGTGAAGTTGTGGCTTGGCCTGAGGACTCCCTCCTTTTGAGGACCACACCCCAGGAAGAGGCCAAGGACTAGAATGGGGTCACCTATGGGCCTTAAGTCCTGGCCCTGCATGTTATTCATTGTGCTAGCTTAGGCATCAGACACTGTGGTACTTAATATTATCAACCTAACAGGCTAGAGTCACCTTATGAGACAAGCCTCCCACACATCTATGAGGAACTATGTAGATGAGGCTGGCCCAGGACATACCTATGAAGGATTGTCTAGATTGGGTTTAATTAAGGTAAGAAGATTCAACTAATCATGACAGACCATTCTAGGGCTGGGATCCTGGGCTGAACAAAAAGATTGTGATGCGACCAAACAGCATTCATCTCTCTCTGTCTCCCAACTGAGGATACAAAGTGACCAGTCATCTCAAGCTCCTGCCAACATACCCCCAACCCTTACGTCCAACTCCCACCCATCCCACACCTACCTCCCATCTCGAACCTACTATGATCGATGACACGCTGGAACTATGTGCCCAAATAAATCTTTCCTTCCTCAAGTTACTTCTCACAGGATGTTTTTGCTGCAAAAACTAGACTAACTAGTGCAGTCTCCTTTTGGGTGGAGTCAAGAAGATACACCTCAGACTTGGCAGAGGGGTCTCGAGATTTCCAGAGCCCCAGTGCGGACTGAAGATGCTGATTCAAGCTTTCCAGAAGGTCCCAACTTGGCTGTTTGCTAAAGAACAAAAGCCAAATCCCCTTCTTTGGTAACTTACACATTTACATATAAATTGCTACCTAATGGCTCTGCCCTCCTTTATCTTAGCTCCAGATTCTAATGAGCTGGAAAAATGTCCTGTGCCAGGGAATAATGACACTTCCAGGCTAAGAGGGAGAGAGAGAATGTAGTTCCTCACTTGCTATGCCTTGGGGAGGTAAGGGGAGGAGAACACAATGCCACATCCCCACTGGGACCCACGGCCTACTGTCTCAAAGAAAGAAAAAGAAAACATTTTGTAACAGTTGAAGACAGGGTGGAAAATTGGGCATGCAAGTATGGAATGCTTGACACAATTTGTGGCGAGGGAATCATAATTCTGTTCGTTCTGCCCAGTGTCCGCGCTGCAAATATTTCATCCAGACAAACTGAAAGTGAAGACGAGTCAGGGGCACCATCTGGGAGGTGATCTGTCACCGACCTTAGCTGTTCAAAGGCAGAGATCTCTGCAGACACTCAGAGATGCTGGAAGGACCTTCCTCTTCCTGATGTTTGCACAGCTGTGGAGTGTCAAGCTGGTCTCGCAGCACTTTAAACATATCTTGGAGGGTGTAGCCCAATGGTAGAGGTGTTCTAGAATGCACAAGGCCCTGTGTACAATCCCCAACACCTCAATAAATCAAAATATCCTTTTATTTTATTCCTACCACAATACGTGAGAATTTTGAGAAAACTACTACACATCCCCATAAGTCACTTATGACTTGTCATCCAAGCAGTGACTGTCTGATCTCCACATCAAATGTGTCCAGTAGCCCTCGGACAAGCTAGACACACACTGTGCAATGAATTGAATCATCCAGGCCTCTTCTTACTTTTCTTTCTTTTTCTTTTGTCTTTCTTTTCTCCCCCCCCCCTTTTTTTTTCAGACCAAGTATCGCTCTATATCCTTGGCTGGCCTTGAACTCACTCTGTAGCCCAGACAGGCTTTAAATTTGCAATCCTCCTGCCTCACAACTTTCCAAGTTCTTGGAATTACAGACCTACATCGCTAGGACCAGAGCAGAGCAGAAATTCTTTTTCCTTAAGCACATTTTTTAAAATTTATTTATTGCAGAAGGGGAGCATATGTGTACACATGTGCCATGGGGTATGTGTGGAGATCAGAAATACAGCCTTTATGACTTTCTTCTCTCATTACACCACATAGATTGCAAAGACGGAACCTTTAACAAGTGAGCCATCTTGCTGGCTGGCTCAGAACAACAAAATCTTACCTGAGGTCCATTAGTAGAATTTTGGGGAGGGGTGGATCACAAAATTTTTAAAATGTTTTCTCACACGTCAAAATGAAATTCAGCATTTCCATCAAAGCTAAATGTGGGCAACAAACTACTGCCTGCAATGTGACGTGGTGTGGCTTGGCGTGGTGTGATGTGGCATGACTTATCTACCAGCAGAAGTCACAGGTCCTGATACCATATCCCAGTTTGTTCTGTCTGGAAATGACCTATAATACCCACGCTTTGGGATTTGAATGAGTGAATTTATTAATCATGCATCAAGCAAAAGCAGAAGAACAAATAACAAGCAACAGAGAGAGAGAGAGAGAGAGAGAGAGAGAGAGAGAGAGAGAGAGAGAGAGAGAGAGAGAGAGAGCAAACTATCAAAAACATCCAGCATCCAGCAGAAACGGCTAGGGAGCCCTGCAGAAAACGTCATGCTAGCGTTCCCAGTGGGGAGATTTCCAGACAGTGTGTTCTCTCCACAGATGAGCTTCCAGCTTCTCTTCCCCCACTGTAGATGCGTTTATATCATGGCTAAACAATAGTGACCTCTGTTGTAAACTGTCTGTCTTCTAGCCATTCTCAAGGGTGCTGTCTATTGTCCTCCTTCCTCCCTGTGACAAGGTCAGAGGGCCAGCCTGCCCCAGGAAAAGGAGTCTCTGAGGACACTTTAGGTAAATGTGCTTGAGACTAAGACAAGGGGACCCATCTTGCCCTCAGAGCCAGCTTTCAACAACGCATGACAATTTACAATTTCTATTACATGCTGATGTCCGCACCTATTATCATGTTTATCACTACCCCTGCATCTTGTTATTTCATGCATTAATTAGTACATCAGCCAGGCATGGCGGTGCATACCTGTGATCCCAGTACTCAGGAGGCTGAGGCAGGAGGATCAGGAACTCATGGCCAGCCTGAGCTACTTCAGACTCTGTCTTAAAGAGGGGAGGGGAGGGGAGGGGAGGGGAGGGGAGAGGAAAAGAGAGGAGAGAAAGCAAGCTCTAGCCAGGCAGCTTCTAAAACTACAGCTCCGCTCACTGCCTTTGCCAATTCTCTGACTGTGAATACTCCTACATTGCTACTGCCAAGTTCAAGGACAGCTATGTTTAACAACTTCTTTGCATATTTCCTGAAAATGGAACCATCAGAATCATCTAGAAGTGTGGACAAGGTAACTGCTGCACACCAATGGTACTGGAGTGGCTTCTCCTGGACTCTCCCCTATACCCCCATGTGAAACATACACACACACACACACACACACACACACACACACCAAATCCCTGCAGTGCTCAGTATGATAATATGAATGAATTTTATGCATGCATCCATCTTAAATCCTTAGTCTAGTCCAGCTGTGATCCTAAGCACCTCACAGGGCCTATCTCGTTCACACCACCAACAATGGTATAAGGTGGACAATGCTGGAGCTGTTTCCAGGGAAAGGTGAGAAAAGATGCCGCTCTGCCATCTGGAAACATTTGGTGAAGTCTAAAAACCTTTTGGTTTTCATAACTGGGTTTGCTACTGGCATCTAGTGGGTAGATGTTGCCAAGCACCCTAGAACATACAGGACATTCGCACTACCCAAGCCAGAATTATCCAGCCCCAAACACCCAAAGCACAAGGTTGAAAACCCTGTATTCCTCTTATTTCCACTAAAAATGAGAAGCCGTGACAAACATGACTCCGGAAATGAGTCTGGGCGTGTTCACTTGCACTCCAGTTCTGGGAGAAGACCAGACCTTTGGTGCTGTGACAAAATTCAGTAAGAAACAGTTGATTTGGGTTCACAGTTCAAGCAGCCTTTCGCAGCAAGTAATCCATGGCGACAGGAGCTTGAAGCTGCTGGTCACACTGCCATCAGAAAGCAGAGAGCGATGCATGCAGCTGCCCAACTGGCTTCCTCCCTTTTATCCAGTCCAGGACCACAGTCCACGGATGGTGCTGCCCACAGTTAAGGTGGGTCTTCCCACCTCAGGCTAATCTAGACGATCCCTTATGGTCATGCCCAGGAGTGAGCTAACGTAGGTAATTCACAGGCATGTTCACAGGCACAGAAAGAGGTGGAAGAGGAGGAGGAAGAGGAGGAAAGAGGAGGAGGAGGAAGAGGAGGAGGAGGAGAAGGAGGAGGAGGAAGAAAGAGGAAGAGGAGGAAAGAGGAGGAAAGAGGAGGAGGAGGAAAGAGGAGGAGGAAGAAGAGGAGGAAGAAGAAGAGGAAAGAGGAGGAGGAAGAAGAGGAGGAGGAAGAAGAGGAAAGAGGAGGAGGAGGAGGAAGAGGAGGAAAGAGGAGGAGGAGGAAAGAGGAGGAGGAAAGAAGAGGAGGAGGAGGGAGAGGAGAAGAAAGAGGAGAAGGAAGAGGAGGAAGAGGAGAAGGCATGTGAGGCCACATTTCATAGCCTGGAGTCTTTACATTTTGGAGGTTCTAACCCCAGATGCTCCTTAAAGACTGGGGAGACAGAAAGTATTCCCAAAGGGGCTCCATCAGATGTCCTCTTCTGCTGTCTGCGAAGTCAATAGGAATCACAGAGTATATGATATGCGTGTATCAAAGCCACAATGAGACCTATCATGTGTACAGCCACTATATGCTAGTAAATAGTAAAATGGGCCTGGCAAGATGATGCAGCGGACAACAGTGTTTAATGAGCAAACGTGACAACCCGAAGCCAATCCCTACACACACGGTAGAAGAGAAAGCCCTAAGAGTTGTTCTCCGAGCTCCACACAAGCATTGTGGAGTGTGCATCCATGTGCATCTATGCATGCACACACACATGCAAATAGCAGCAACAACAATAAGTTAAATGAAAAGAAGAGAACAGCATGCATTCCACAAATATTTATTAAGTATGTACTGTGTGCCAGCACTATTCTAGATTTGGGGGATAGAGTAATGAACAAAACAAAAATGGTTCCTATCTTGGAGAGTGTGTAATCTGAGAGAGAGGACAGAAAAACAAATAAAGATGTAGGATCTTTGGGTGGGCGACGCGCACCTAGGATCATCCCAGCACTTAGAAGCATAACAGGAAGATGAGAGTTCAAAGCCAACCTTAGCCACACTATAAATTTGAGGCTAGAGTGAGCTCCAGACTTTATCTCAAAAATAAATAAACAAACAGAGAAAGAGTTAATATAAGCACAAACTGTGATTGCATTACGAAGCAAGAGAGGTTCTATAACAAACATTTCCAATAGGTTCCTCTTTAGATAGGATAGACAGGGAAGACCTCCTGAAGCAGGGCATATGAGGTATCACCTGACCAATGAGAAGCTGGTCACAAGGAGAGAAAGGAGAGGAGACATGAGCTCAAAGGAACCATCAGGGCAGGTGAAGAGGGTCCACAGGTGGAAGAGGTTGCTGGGTTCTAACCATCAAAATGTCAATGTAAGGGTTGGGGAGATGGCTCAGTGGGTAAAGGGCTTGCTGTGCAAACTGAATTCAGCACTGGGGAAGCAGACACACAAGCTTCTTGGTCAGCCAGTCAGTGAACTCTAGGTTCTGAGAGAGACCTGCCTCAAAAAAATAAGGTGGAGAGTGATTGAAGAAGATGTCTAACATCAACGTCTGGATGACATACACATGCACACGCACAAGAATACACACACGTGTTCTCATACACATAAACACACACAAGCACTATTGAGGTTTTGTCTGTTGCTATGTGTTATAATGCTAAATTCTGTACCTGAAGGGCTAGGCCTAGGAGTGAACTCTCACGTTTATAAGCTTTTGTTGTGCAAACCTTGTTCCTTGATTTAAAACTACTGGTTAAATAAAATTGGCTACAGCCAATTACTGGAGGGATTAGAGGTAGGTGGGTTTTGAGTTACCTGGTTGGGGGTGGAGAAGAAAAAGGAAAGAAGAAAGACCAGAAAGCGAAGGAGGAAGAACAAGAGGAGAGGAGGAAGCCACCACGAGGGGAGGTGGCCAGAAAAAATAGCAAGTATCTGGGGTATACTGCTGAGGAGCTAGCCAGGCCAGCAGTTAGAAGGATAAATTAAGGGGTAATCCACCCACCCACCCCCAAGTAATTGTTAAAGCCAAATAAAATAACCATAGTCTGAGTCTCATTTATTTATAAGCTAGTTGGGGATATGCTTAAATTGGTTGTACTACAAACACACACAAGAATACATGTTCTTTTACACATGTGGACACACACACATGAACACACACTATGTGTGTGTTTATGCACACACACAATGGACACATGAGTGAACAAAGGGAAGAAGAGTGGGTGCAGATACCTAGATGGACACCTGGACTCTCCCCTGCTCCTACCTAGCTCCTTAAACCCTTGTACTGAGCCAAGATTCCAAGATACCAGGAATCCAGAAACTTTGCTATATGGATTGAGAAACAGCTCTACTCCGGTGTCTTAGTTAGGGTTTCATTGCTGTGAAGAGACACCATGACCAAGGCAACTCTTATAAAGGAGAACATTAATTGAGGCTGGCTTACAGGTTCAGAGTTCAGTCCATTATCATCATGGCAGGAAGCATGGCAGCATCCAGGCAGACATGATGCTGGAGAAGGAGCTGAGAGTTCTGGCATCTCGATCGAAAGGCAGTCAGGAGAAGACTGATTCTTACACACTGGGTAGAGCTTCAAAGCCCACCCCCACAGTGACACACTTCCTCCAACAAGGCCACACGTCCTAACAGTACCACTCCCTATTGGGCCAAGTGTATTCAAATCACCACATCAGGTATATTAGTCAGGATTCTCTAGAGAAAAAGAGTTGATAGAACGGAGATGTTTATATATGGGGTTTATTAGAGTGGCTTACAGATTATAGTCTAGCTAGTCTGACAATGCGGTCTCTGAAGGAAATTCTAAGAAAACAGTAGTAGTTCAGTCCACAAGGCTGGATGTCTCAGCTGGTCTGGTATACACCAGAATCCTGAGGAAGTAGACTCTAACGCTGATGACAGAATGAACTTGCCAATGAGAGCAAAGGCAGACAAGCAAAGAACAAAATCTTTCTTCTTCATGTCCTTTGCCACAAGACATGTCACAGAGGCAGAGGCCCAGATTTAAAGTGGATCTTCCCACTTCAAATGACTCAATCAAGAAAAAAAAAAGTCTAGTACCCAGCTACTTGGGTTTCAGTTAATTCCAGATATAGTCAAGTTGACAACCAAGAAGAGCCATCACATAGGGAAAACCAGAATTGCCCAAGACAAGTGTGGCCTCTTGAAGGAGAGAACACAGGACTCTGATCCAGAGAGAGAATGCTACACAAAACTTACCAGAACTCCCCAGAAATAACAAAGACTAGAAGTGAGTGAACATATTAGAAGTTTGGGGATCCCTTTGACTGTCTAAGGAAATGATGTTTTGGGGGCTTTTTAAGATTTTTTTATATTATGTATTTGAGGTATGGTGATATGTAAATATGCCCAAGGAGGCCAGAGGTGACAGAGTCCCCTGGAGCTGGAGTTGTAGGAGGTTGTAAGCTGCCAAGCATTGTACGCTGTACCTGAGTCCTCTGTGAAAGCACGGCCCTCGCTTAACTGCTCAGCCAACACTCCAGCCCCAACATATGCTTCTGAAACTGTCAAGCAGGTTCTCTCATTTTTCCATCCCTATGAGTTATCATGGTCTGTGTCGCTTCTCACCAGCCCTTGCTCTGTTGTGTGCGTGAGTGTCTGCAACTCTGTGTGTGTGTGTGTGTGTGTGTGTGTGTGTGTGTGTGTGTGTGTGTGTGCCAGAAGTCAATGTCGCGTATATTTCTGCAATCACTCTCCACCTTATTTTTTGAGACATGGTCTCTCACTGAACAGAGAGTTCATTGATTCAGCTAGATTGACTCTCCTGTGAGCCCCAGAGGTTCTCCTGCCCACCACCTGTTCAAAACTGGGCTTGCAGGCACGCATCACCTTGACAAACACAAGTAATGTGGCTGATGGGAACTGTACTTAGGCCCTCAAACACAGTCAGCAAGAGCCTTATCTCTGCCTGCCCCCTTCCATGTTTAAGAGAAGTAGAGACAACCCTCCTAACATCAAAGAGGCCATAGCCAAGCTTGGAGTCTGTCTGGAGAGCATAGCTTTAAAAGCTGACCTGATGCCAGGTGGTGGTGGTGCATGCCTTTAATCCCAGCACTCAGGAGGCAGAGGCAGGCAAGGATCTCCTGAGTTTGAAGCCAGCCTGAGAAATCCTGCCTCAAACAAAACAAACAAAAACAAGACCAAACAAAACCAGCCTAGCTGGAGACACAGAATGAAGTTCTTGATTCCAAAGTTTTCCCTTTCCATATTAAGGGCAGAGCTTGGAGGTACAAGCCTAGAGTTTCTAGTAAGCAGCCATGAGGTGAGATTTAGTGAGATCAGGAAGGTATCACACCCACAACAAGAAGATGATGGAGCAAATGAAAGAGACGGTGAGAACGTGTGGCCAGGAGAAAGGCATTTGCCTGACTCCCTTGGGGACACCTCCCTTAGGCCTGGTGCCAATGTGGAAAGGTGAGGTGATAGAAATACAACCAGGGAAGGGATAAAGAAGGATCAGGGGCTGTTCCACATGGCTGAAGCTCTAAGATTGTGCCACGGGGTTTCCCAAGCCACGGTGCAGAGAAACAGCTGTAATACAGCGTTTAAGAAAAAAAAAAAATCGTTCTACAAGCCCAATGGGATGCCCGAGGTCTGTGTTGGGACAAGAATGTACACAGATGTGGGAGGACTCTGAGACATGAAAGAAAGAGGGCCCCAGAAGTAGCCACTGGTGTCTGCTGGAAACCCTGGCAGAAGTGGACGCATCTGAGCTTGTGGGAAAGTGCAAGAAGCCACTTCTGACAGCCAAAAGGAGGCAATGTGTAGCTCGTCAGACAAGTGGGCCGGTCACCACAAGAAATGTATCCAATGTAGCTGCCTCTCCTGAGCTCCTTCACTTTAAGATGCTCTGTCCCACCTTGTGACTCTGCCGATGGTCACTAACAGCACGGGAGGCCCCTGCCAGATGGAGGGGGGGGGGGCTGCTGTGCTCTTGAAGTCAGTCTCCAGAACGATTAACTAAATAGAACTCTATTCTTTGTGGATTACCCAGTCTGTGGGTAAATTTCATTATAAGAAAATAAATCAGACTAAGACATGAGGGTGTGGGGAAGAGGTTAGTAATCAAGACGCTTTAATGCAATAACTTCATAAAAGCTAGCCTGTACATAACAATCCACCAGGCACACAATCCGTAGAACTGATTTTTCCTTTTGCCTCAGGCTCCAATATGGTTCAGCTCAGCGAGGTCACTGATCCTGTTGATTAAAACTTTTAATACTTTGTTCATCATGGATTTTTTTTGTATTGTTTCTTTTCTTTTTTCATATTGCATTAAAATCTATTTGATTACGAGGTTGTCGGTGGGGTTTGTGTATTTGTTTCGATGCCTTCTTAAATTTTGCCCTAAGGTAAGCTATTGAGTTAACCTATTCAGTCTCAGTGCTGAAGAGTAGGTCATGGGAGAGAGATCAACCAAGATTCAGCCGTGGATACACAGGCAGATAAAGTAAGATCGCAGGTGCTGTGTGCCTGGACAAGAGTTGACCCTCAAGCCATGGTATGCGCACACCAGTTGTCAACAACGAATTCCCTGTGTGAGGACTCTCTTGACCACCAAGTGAAATCGATTGGAAGAACAAAGTGATGAGCATCCCTGAAACTGTCCTCAGCCAATGATGCTCGGGACATAGTCTATAAATATCTCATCTTCCTCGTCCCTCACGTGGGAGGATTTGTAGGTCTAATTTCAGGATTCATTTCCCAGAGTCCCCAGGTGAGATTTTAGTTACCCACAGTGTAAGTGGCTTGATAACACACCCATATGCTGGGTCCTTTCCCCATCTTACTACCATACCCTTGTACAGGTTTCTTGGGACACCTCCTAGATCTCCAAATGTACTTGAATCCCTAGTCTCAGGATCTGCTTCCAGAACAATCCAAACCAAGACGTGCATCTATCTTTTCCTGACCTTCTCCTCTGTGGGAGTAAAAAAAGGAATATTCTGCCTCTTGCCAGGCACCCTACCTAACCTGACATCATCTTTAAACCCTGTTTGGTGACCACTAACACACTGTGGTGATTTCCAAGCAGGTTTTAACAATGACAGGGGTGT
This sequence comes from Mastomys coucha, assembly GCF_008632895.1. NCBI lineage: Eukaryota > Metazoa > Chordata > Mammalia > Rodentia > Muridae > Mastomys > Mastomys coucha. The sequence continues at coordinate 148,879,653 of NW_022196897.1, forward strand.
GGGAGCTAGAAATATAACTACTTCCTTAAGACCATCCAACCTGTAGGTGCTGACCCAAAAATGCTTGACTGTTGGAGCAGACAGTGTGGGTCCTGACAGGTGTGGCAGGTCTGCATGACCCCTACAGGAAAGGCTTTGGTGCTCATGGGGCAAGCATACCCTTACGCTGGTTACGTTCTTGTTGCTGTGACAACACATCCTGGCAAAAGCAACTCAGGGGAGAAAGGGTTTGCCTCACAGTTGCAGCTTACAGTCCACCATGATGGGGAAATCACTGCAGCGGGAGCTTGAGGGAGCTGCTCACACTGCATCTCTAGTCAGGAAGCAGAGAGAACTGAAAGTGTACATCCAGCTGGATTTTTCCTTATACTTTCCAGAACCCAAGCAGAGGGAATGGTCAGGTCTTCCCACATCAATGAATGTGATCCTTACAGACGTTGATCCTTGCAGACGTCCTCAGAAACTAACCTTAGTCTAGATAACCAATGAGAAGTACACCCAGAGGCTCATCTCATGGGTGATCCTTGACCTTGTCAAGTTTGCCATTGAGATTAGCCGGCACAGCCATGGCAAACAAAGCCAGCACAGGGCATCTGGAAAACCATCCAGCTCTGGAGAAATTCTTACCTTGTATCTAGGAGCAGGAGAGCATTTCTCCACCCAGGAAGATCTCCCTGAAACAGGGACACGCTGCTGGCCAATAAGGTGGCAACTGTTATCCACACTGATGTCACTGCCCCCATGTAAAGTCATTGTGCCACCCAGAACAATTGTGTAGGGCTCCAGAAGACCTCCCTCTTCTAGCCAATAGGCCTCACTACTAACATCTCCAGGGGCACCGCTGAGTGATGTACAGCTGATAAAGGTAGAGACAAAGTGGGAAGCAGTGAAGCCAAGCCAATGGCAATGTCTACAACTAGGAAATGTTGGCCATCACAGAGGAAACGGCATTCTTGCTTCCTGGAGGCTGCCTGTGGTGCTGGCAGTGTTTGCACACTGGCTACCTGACTACTCCCTCAGCGTCACATTCTACCCATGGATACCAGAGGGTCCTGTGAAGACTGAGTACATCTTCTAAGCCTATGAAAGAGCCAAAGCCTGGGGCTGGTGAGATGGCTCAGTGGTTAAGAGCACTGACTGCTCTTCCAAAGGTCCCGAGTTCAAATCCCAGCAACCACATGGTGGCTCACAACCATCTGTAATGAGAGCTGATGCCCTCTTCTGGGGTGTCTGAAAACAGCTACAGTATACTTACATTTAATAAATAAATAAATCTTTGGGCGGGAGCGAGTAGGGCCGGAGCAAGAAAAAAAAAGTGGTAACTACTGTCCCTGTAACCTTGGTGACTGTTGTCACCCCTGTAACTTCACTGCAATCGCTGATGCTCTTGCTGCATCTGCTCTGTAGCCACAGATGATACTGAAGCCAGGGGAGCATTGGAGGAGTCAGACCAGAGCAGGGGATCTGGTCTCTTTGATGGACCACTAAAGAGCAACCCAGTCACCTTTATTTAAGAAACATGGATCCCTGCACACACATGGGCTCTGAACATACCCTAACAGGAGAGACCCTGACTTCCAGCACTCTCCAGTGATGAGCATCTTCCAGGTGATTGCCAGCCAGCACCGGGAGCCAGCCTGGATCTGAGATGGGCTCTACTGAATGTCTGTAAAATCTGCATCTTGGGTGGAAAAACAATTGGCAGACACCTTTCCTGGACATTAATTCTTTACAACCAACTCAGAACCCTCGGGGCAATGGCTGATGGTTTGCAGTTACTGTCAGCCTGCCCTGAATTCAGAACAGGGAGAATGACTGTCCCCTTGCCCTCTTTACACACTTCTTCTGGTGCCCTCCCTTACCTCTTCCCAGAGCCCCAGAGGGGCCAGAGAGAGCTGCCTGTGCAGATTGGAAGAGATAAGAAATGGCCTTCTGTGCAGAGAAACTACGGTTTAAAGGCCACCGGGTTAAACAATCACAGAAGAAAGCGATTGATTCGCGCTTCTTTATAGAAAGTATTTCTCAGCTTGTGTGCTCTTTAACTGTGATCTCTACAAATGTCTGCACCACCTAACACAGTAAGTCTTATTATTAAGCCCGGAGGACAGATCAAGAACACTAGGAGTGGAACTGGACTCTAGTGGGATCCTCTTCTAATGGTATGTGTTTCTATCTTCCTTCAGTAAACGTTCTCTATTATATCCATGCTGTCACCAGAAGAGAATAAAGGGGAAGAGACATTACCTCCCCTACCTGACCCCACCCAAAGAGAGAAACAAAATCTTCCCTGGTCCATCCATCCTTGCTAACCCATCAGTGCAAGCTCTCACAAGATTTATTCATCATCTGCTGTTGCGTGATTTCTCAGGGGGAGACTTGAGAAATGTCTATTCATCCCAACAGAGCATCAATGGCCAACCAAAGACACAACCCCACCCAAACCTAGCTTAGTTTACTTACAGAAGCATAGTGAAAGCTTGCATGCAAGACCATGTGTGATTCAACAGCCACTCCATTATCAAGAAACCTACCCCAGAATGGGCAATAAGTCAAGAAAGTTGCATCCCTAGAGTTCCCTGACCAACCTGCAGGCAGCTCCACTGGAGAGAGTTCTGAGCCCAGTAATTATTTACTACTTTTATAACCTTGGGCGGGGGTGTCGAAATGAGTGCTAGGAAGCCAGGATGGTGCAGATAGCATCAGACAGAGCATGCCGCTGTCTCCTGAACTGCTTAGCTTTACCTATCTACTTGACACAGCCTAGAGTCATCTGAGAATGGAGTCTCAGTTGAAGAACTGCCCAGGGATATTCTATGGCAGGGAGGGGGAGTCTTGATGGTTAATAGAATCAGTAGGGCCCAGCCCACAGTGGGCAGCACCATTCCCTAAGTGGCTAGCCCTGGGTTGTATAAGAAACTAGGCAGGCATGAGCCTGCACACCTGCTAGAAAGCAACATCCCCCACCATGCCTGTTGTACTTTTGACTGTGAAGTGGGTTCCTTGATCAGAATGATGTTGTGGGGACCGGAGATATGGCTCAGTGTGGAGGAAAACTTTTAGCCAGGCCTGATGACCTGAGTTTGATCCCTAGAACCCACACTGTAGAAAGGAAGAATTGATTTCTGAGAGTTGTCCTCTGACCTTCAAACACGCAGAGAACACACACACACATAAAGAAATAATGTCATGCTGGGCAGTGGTGGCACACACCTTTAATCCCAGCACTTGGGAGGCAGAGGCAGGCGGATTTCTGAGTTCAAGGCCAGCCTGGTCTACAGAGTGAGTTCCAGGACAGCCAGGGCTACACAGAGAAACCCCATCTCAAAAAACAAAACAGAGAGAGAGAGAGAGAGGGAGAGAGAGAGAGAGAGAAAGAGAGAGAGAGAGAGAGGAAGGAAGGAAGGAAAGAAGGAAGGAAGGAAGGAAGGAAGGAAGGAAGGAAGGAAGGAAGGAAGGAAGAAGGATGTCATATGGCCAGGCAAACAGGCCTCCTTTGAACACACACATAAAGAAAGCATGTCATATGGACAGACAAGCAAGCCTCCTTTGAGTTCTTGCTTTGCTTCCCCTCAATGATGGGCTGGAACTTGTAAGGTGAAATTAGCCGTTTCCACCTCTAAGTCACTTTTGGTTAGCATGTTCTCATTTCTCTCATGCCTTCCTGGTCTTCCCTGGATACATGTGACCAACCAAGATTTTCTTCTTCAACCTCTCCGTCAACCCGCTATCCCTGGACCTGAACAACACTCCTGAGTCTACCACGCCTAAGGACCTGCTTCTCACCTCACCATCTAATCAGCTAAAACTCTAAAACAAAGCCTCTGGGCTACAGTCAGCTGCTCTGGGGGCGTCTTGATCCCTGTTTGGGTCATGGAACAACTGTTGGACCAAGTGGAGAATTTGGCACCAGCCTCCACCTACACTGGTTAGTGGCTCAGAGCAGTGGACAGAGTTACTGCAGCAGTCACAGTCACACCCACACAGTGTAGGGGAGTTGAGGTCTGAGGGTCACATCACAGACGCCATACTTCAGTGACAGCAGCCAAGGTGACAAGTGGACTTAAAATATTATCATAGGAGAACTAGTTGGAGGACAGGGAATAAGAAAGGACATTTAAAAGAGGATCAGAGTGCTGACCACAAACATCTGGAAGAGTTGTTTGTGGGAAACAGCTGTGGTATTTTATTTGCACAGCTTAGTGCACACTAGGACCACAGAGGCCACAATTGGAGGCAGTGCTTTATTGGCATAAAGAATAGTTTACAAAGAAAGATGGAAAAGTGAGCTTTCAAGTCATGGCATGAAACCCCTTGGGTAATATGAGATCTGACAACTAGATTTCAATTCCAGAACTTCAGAACTTTCTGACTCAGAGTCTCATTGAAACCCCTGTAATTTCTCTACCACTGCAGTCACACATGCAGCCACTCGGTGGCGACAAAGTCACATGTTCAGAGACAGCCTTCATGTCTGGAAACAGAAAAACAAAACAAACGATTGATTCAGATAAGTTGACATTAGTGAAGTGATCAGACACCATAAACAAAGTCCCCAGTAAAGCTGGTCCCCAGAACAACCCAAAGAGCTCCCACACAGGTAATGCCTGCTCATTTGGTTTTTGGTTTTGTTTGGGTTTGTTTTTAACAGTTTTACTCTGTGACCAAGCTGCCTGAAAGTCACTGTGAAGTCCAGGCTGGTCTCAAACTCCTGGGATAATCCTGACTTGGCCTCCTAAGAGTTGGGATCATAGGTACTAGCTACCACATCCAGACTGCAATTTTTTTTTTTTGAGAATGATGCATATTTTAAGTTTTCCGTTAAAACACACACACAGCCGAACGGTGGTGCCTCACGTCTTTAATCCCAGCACTTGGGAGGCAGAGGCAGGTGGATCTCTGAGTTCAAGGCCAGCCTGGTCTACAGAGTGAGTTCCATGACAGCCAGGGCTATACAGAGAAACCCTGTCTCGAAAAACCAAAACACACACACACACACACACACACACACACACACACACACAAAATGCAAAATGCTCAGATCATAAGACACCAAGTAACAGCTGTTCATGAGCAGAACTGACTTGTGTAATCAGCACTCAGTTCACTCAGCCAGGACCAGGACCCCAGAAACCCTGCCGGCCTCCTCTAGTCCCTCCACCACCAAGCCGAAGGGGCTTCTCCACCTCCAGCATCCCCATCATTCTGGCAGGTTATTTGTTTGTGCCATAGTGTGACTATTCAGCAGTTTAATCCTCCACTGTGTGGTGGGTAGAGGGTGGCATTTTCGTGGTTTCTACCTTGAGGGGGTTTACCCATAATGCTGTTCAGTTATTTCCAGTATTTTGCCTTGTAAGCCTGTGAACTTATTTCTGTCGGGTGTGGAATGGCTTGGCCCTTGGCGTGGTCACTTCCAGATTGTAGTAACAGAAGACACTAGAGGCACTTTGCCAAAGTGACTGTTAAAATGTCCACTCCCAGAAATGATGTCTGAGTGTTCCAGGGCTTCCTCGCCAAACCTGAATTTTCTGTTCAGGTGTGTTTGGGTGGAAGGGAAAGGGGAGGAGAGAGGTTATTCTCTCAAACCCTATCCCTCCTTCCAGGGTGGTGCTTGCAATGAGTCGGGGCAGCAGCAACAGGTAACCACAAACAAGCTGGAAAATCTCCCACTCCTATTTCCCAAGGGACCCACAGATGTGTAAAACTCTTCTGCAGATATCCATGTCCTGGGTTCTGAACTAGCCCAGAATGGTGTCCCACTCCCTGAGACCTCACAGGGTGCACCTGCACACTTGTAAGTGCTGGGAACAGAGAAAGAAGGCAAGCTGCTGCCTGGGGAAGCTGCTGAGAAGCTCCAAAAGGAAGAAGAAAACCGAGACGAGAATACTCAGCACCGCACAAGAGGTTCCTCTGGTAATTCAGAGCAGAAAGTGGAAGACGGCCGGGGAGCAGGCCATAAGAAAGAATGTTCCAGAAACAGAGCTAGTCAATGAAAGGGTGCTATGGGTGTATGTTTGACACATTCAAATAGAATAAGGTAGGAAAGGAAGGCTGTGAGACTGGATGGGGTGTGACTGTATATAGGAGCTGCCCAGCTGTTGTTAAAAAGTAGTCAAGGTGGTAGCGCACGCCTTTAATCCCAGCGCTTGGGAGGCAGAGGCAGGTGGCTTTCTGAGTTCAAGGCCAGCCTGTTCTACA
>NW_022196897.1:148885857-148889764 GCF_008632895.1 Mastomys coucha
CTCAAGGCCCTGGGGGAGTTCCATGCCCCAATGCAGGTGCAAAACATACACAGAGAAAGACAGACAGACAGACAGACAGACAGAGACAGAGACAAACACAAACGTAGAAGACAGAGACATGCACAGACACACATAAGAAATCTTTTAAAAAATAATAATAAAGTGGGACTTGGTGGTACACACATCTTTATTCCCAGCAACTGGGAAGCAGAGGCAGGTAGACCTCTGAGTCTGCATAGCAAGTTCCAGGCCAGACAGGGCTACATACTGAGATCCTGGCCCCAAACTGATGAATTTAATTAAATAATGTTTTTAAGTTTTTCCGATCAAACAGTCTTTGTAGCAACTCACCAACACAATAGATGATACTTTTACAACTTGAGAGAAGCTGTATTTCTCAGGGGTCTCTAGAGTCTCAGAACTTATGGGATGTCTCTATCTATTAAGGGAATTTATTGTATTGTAATGTCTTACAGTCTGTAGTCCAATTAACCCAACAATGTGCAGCTGTGAATGGGGAGTCCAAGAATCTAGAAGTTGCTCAGTCCACAAAACTAGTTGTTTCAGCTAGTCTTCTGTAGAAGCTGGAGTCCTGAAGAAGCAGGTTCCAACAGATGTGCTGGCAAGTGAGTGCAAGGGGCCAAAGAAGAGTGAGTCTTCTTTTTTCAATGTCCTTATGTGGGCCTCCAGCAGGAGTGGCCCAGATTAAAGGTGTGTACCACCAACTCTGGATTTGGAACTTGCTCTGTCCCTGGCTGGCCTTGAACTCGGAGATAAGTTTGCCTCCGTTTCCTAGGATTAAAGGTGTGTACTACCTCACCTGGGCCTAAGCTTTTCATGGCCACCCTGAATTCAAACTCTAGATCATCTTGTCATCCCAAGTCAAGATTGAGGTCAGAAGCATGTCTTCCAGCATCTGGATCACAGGTGTGCCCTTCATTTCTGGATTGTAATTCATTCCAGGCGCAGGCGTAGTCAAGTTGACAACCAGGAATAGCCATCCCAGAAGCTATGACCTTGTGTAAGTGAATGGATGAAGCTGCATGCCAATAAAGCTTTATTTATAAGATAAATAGAGGACCACTTGGGCCAAGGCCCTAGTTTGCAGGGACATGTGCACAGTTGAATCCTCTGTGCTGAAAATGGTTCACCCAATCCCCGTTGGTAAATGAATGAACTGTGTTCTCTTTAACCAAGAGTGTTCCAGAGCAAGCATCAGTAGACTCCTTACTTGTCACATCATGCAAGGTTGCTGAGTGAAAGGCTTATGAACTTAGTTCCTAGAAATGCTTCCCATCTCTACCTTCCCTGACACTCATTCTAGATTGTCCAGTTGGTTTTTCTACCTTTTTTTAAAATTTATTTATTATTACGTATACAGCATTCTGCTTGCACGTATGTCTGCAGGCCAGAAGAGGGCATCAGATCTCATTGCAGATGGTTATGAGCCACCATGTGGTTGCTGAGAATTGAACTCTGGACCTCTGGAAGAGCAGACAGTGCCATCTCTCCAGCCCCTGGTTTTTCTACCTTCTCAACCACAATTCCCTAAGGCTTTTTTTTTTTCCTGAATTTGACTCAATTTCAGAGGTTCTGTGGTAAGCAGAATGTTCCCTCCCTTAAAGATTCCCGCATCCCAATCCTTAGAAATTGGGAATGTCACCCTTCTATAGCAAAAGGAATTTTGCAGAGAGGCCTTTTAGCTTAGGCATCTTGAAGTAGGGAGCTTGTCTCAATTTATGCAGATGAGCCCAATGTCATCACCAGGGTCCACATAGAGAACTAGCTCAGAAAGGGATGTGTGGCAATGGAGACTGGGATTGGAGTCCGAGTGATCCATGTACCATATCCCACCAAGTTAATGACTTTGAAAATGGCGGAAGCAACAAGCCTAAGAATGCAAACATCCCTACATGCTGGAGAAGAGAAAGGAAAGATTCTCACCCCAGGGCATGCAGAAGACAAGGTCTTAGTGTCTCCTCTGTTTTTGCCCAGGAAACCATGAAGACTTTTTCTGACTTTCATACCTGAAGATGGCATATTTGTGATGCTTTAAGTCACTGAATTTACTTTGTTAGATAGTGCCTAAAGTATACACAGGGGACTGGAGAGATGGCTCAGGGGTAAAGAGCACTGACTGCTCTTCCAGAGGTCCTGAGTTCAATTCCCAGCAACCACATGGTGGCTCACAACCATCTGTAATGAGAACTGATGTCCTCTTCTGGTGTGTCTGAAGACAGCTACAGTGTACTCATATACATAAAATAAAATAAATAAATCTGAAGAGATGTTTGATGGTGGAGTATGCCTTTAATCTCAGGACTCAGGAGGCAGAGGCAGGCGGATCTCTGAGTTCGAGGCCAGCCTGGTCTACAGAGTGAGTTCCAGGACAGTCAGGTTTACAAGAAGAAATCCTGTCTTGGGAAGGAAAAAAAATCTGTCCCTAGAAGTTGATGCTGAGGCTAGATCTTGGTGAAAGAGTGCTTTCCTGGTGGGTGTCTTTGTTAGGGTTTACTTCTGTGAAGAGACACCATGACCACGGCAACACTTATAAAAGGCAACATTTAATTGGGGCTGGCTTACAAGTTCAGAGTTTCAGTCCATTATCATCATGGCAGAAAACACCTCAGCCTCCAGGCAGGCATGGTGGTGGAGGAACTGAGAGTTCTCTATCTTCATCCAAAGGAAGCCAGGAGCAGACTGTCCTCAGGCAACTAAGGTCTCAAAGCCCACGCCCACAGGGACACACCTCCTCCAACAAGGCCACACCTCCTAATAGTGCTACTTCCTGGGCCAAATATATTCAAACCACCACATACGGGTTCAGTCCCCAGTATCAGACAAATTGTATAGAAAGATTAATCTAACCCTCAGACCACGACGCTCGGGTCTGGTCTGCAGCACATCCTCTCCTCTCCGAGTTTTTGCCACCTTGTAACAACGCACAGACTTGTCTCTCGTGTGTAGCATCGACAGAATTTGTTTACAAGTTCATAGGTAGAAGCCTTTTTTCCAGGGATGGGCTTGGGTGCTGTAGATCCAGATGTGTGGGTTTAGTATGACAACAATCGTTTGTCTACACTGTAACCATTAAATATCCTTGGCATGTCACTCAAATGACATCAAATATTTAGCTAGTTCAGTATATGCCTGCTCTTAGGAGCCACAACTTCAATGTCTAGTAACATCCCATTGAAACCTCTGGTTAAGCCTTAACCAACGAAAAACACAGGAGGCAGGTTCAGCCCTCTCACAGAAGGACCAGTTCGCAAGAGGGGTGATTCCTTCTCTTGAGATTGGCTCTGTTGCTACGTATTATAATGCTTAATTTTATAGCTGAAGGTCTAGGCCTAGGAGTGACTTCTCCAGGTTACAAGCTTTTGTTGTGCAAACCTTATTCCTTGATTTAAAACTATTGGTTAAATAAAATTGGCTCTAGCTAATTACTGGAGGGATAAGAGGTGGGTGGGTTTGGAGTGACCTGGCTGGAGGAGGAGAGAGCAGGGGAGAAGAAGAACAAGAGGAGAGAAGAAGTGGCCATGAGGGGAGAGGAACCATGAGCACATGGCCAAGAGAAAGAGCAAGTATCTGGGGCACACAGCTGGGGAGGTAGCCAGGCCAGCAGTTAGAAGAGTAGATTAGGGGTTACCTACCCCCCACCCCCAGTAATTGTCAAAGCCAAATAAAATACCCATAGTCAGAGTCTCATTTCTTTGTAAGCTAGTCAGGGATAAGCTTAGAGTGACTCTACTCCATTGTCCCTCAGCGGCTGTCATTATCTGAAGGCTTGAGACTTTTTATCTTTTCAGTCACACTGGATATGGGAGTAGACCACTAGTACTTACATGGGCAGAGCTCAGGGAGACTGCTGAGTGTCCCACAGCACAGAAGTAATCCACAACAACCA
>NW_022196897.1:148889774-148895585 GCF_008632895.1 Mastomys coucha
AAAATCTGGTCCAGAGGCCAGCAAGGTAGAGACTGAGAGTCTGGCTCTAAACGGATCTTGTGCAGATGTTTTAAAAGTTTTATTTTACCCAGGGATATTTGTTTGTTTGAGACAGGGTCTCAGTATGTAGCCCAGGCTGGCCTTGAACTCATAGTGATCCCCTGCCTCTGGAGCAATTTGGAGATTTTTACAAAATATTAATTTTTATCTAAAAGTATGTATGTGTTTAGAGGTATGTACTTGTGTGTGCAGAGGCCCATAAATGCCAGAGGCATTGGATTCCCCTCTGGAACTAGAGTTATAAGTATTTGTGAGACACTTGACTTTCACTCTAGGTACCGAGCTCAGGTCTTCTGCAACTAACCATTGAACCATATCCCCAACACCTTGCTCAGCTGACTGATCCTCTTGCTAGGAAGCCTGATCCTGGTGTGCACCACCACATCTGGCTCATAAGATTTTAAACAGGGGTTTGGACTGGCTTGGCAACACTTACCCAAATCACCCACAGACAAGCCTCAGAGGTCTATCTGACCGATGATTCTTCCTCTGTCATGGATGGACACTTTCCAGTTCTGCCCAGAGCAGCCTCTGCTGCATTCCACTGTGTTGGTTGGGATTTCACACAGTAACAGAATCAGTGGGGGAGATGTGGTGAGGGAACCTGTAGGAACTGCCTCTCATTTTTATGGAGGCTCTGGAGTTCCAAACTAGGCTGCCCAAAGGCTGCAGAGAGAGGAAACACAGCAACAAGGCTCCATCCGCTCCTGAGTTTTGTTTGGACATTTTTGGTTTTGTTTATGTGTGCAAAAGTATATATATACATGTATATGTATATATATATATATAATGTATATATGTGTGTGTCTGTGTGTGTCTGTGTGTACTTGTGCACATGTGCATCAAGGGTGGAGGCCAAGGGTCCACCTCGAGTGTCATTCCACAGGAAGGGTCAAGCTCCAGAAGCAAGCAGTTTCCCAACTGACCCTTCCCTTGCTTGTTTTTAAGACAATGCCTCCGTCTTAGCCAAGGCTGATATAGAACCCATTAGCAGTCCTCCTGCCTCAGCTCCCAGGTGCTGAGATGTCAGGCAGCAGCTACAGTACCTGGCTTACCTGCCCCCTCCCAGCCCACTAAAACATAATAATAATAAACTCTCATGCTGCACATTTGCCATTACAGTTTATGTTGCTCTTGCAAAGTACCAAGTTAGGTCAGCAACAAGACTCTCCGTGCTGCTGATCCAACTAGGTACTTTGATAAATGATTTTGATAAATCATTTGATAAATGATCTCGTGGGTTTTCTTATATTTATACGTTTGTTCGTGTGTGTGTGTGTGTGTGTGTGTAGAACATGAAAGTAGAAAGAGAACTGTGCAGGAAGCAAAGGTAGGGGAAGAGAACAAAATGTGGCAATAGGAGAATGACAAATACTGGCTTTCATTTCTCGTGTGGAATCCAGATGTGTGTTTGCTTTTACAAATAATTTTTTTTTTTTTTTTTTTGGTTTTTCGAGACAGGGTTTCTCTGTGTAGCCCTGGCTGTCCTGGAACTCACTCTGTAGACCAGGCTGGCCTCGAACTCAGAGATCCACCGGCCTCTGCCTCCCAAGTGCTGGGATCAAAGGTGTGCGCCACCACCGCCCGGCCTTTAAATAATTTTAAATGTGTTATCACTGCATTCAGTTATTTATTTATTGAAGGTATCACATGCATGAGGAGGTCAGAGGACAACTTGCAAGAATTGTTTGTGTTGTTTTGTTGTTGTTTTTCCTACTACCGTGTGGGTTTCTAGAATCAAACTCGGGTCCTCGGGCTTGGCAGCAAGCACCTTCCCACTTCAGTCTTCTCCCCACTCAAAAATAAATTTTACCAAGTTTTTAGAAATTGACAATTTGATAAAGAGAAAACTGTTTTGTGTTGAAATAATTCTGTGTTCCATGAGTATTTTTTAAAGCTGTCTACCTATATTTTTTATATTTCTAGCTCTCCCCTTCAGATAATACTTTTAACTCATCTCCCCTTTCGCTGGTCTGCCCCAGAGGACAGAATCGCCTCTCATCGTAGCTGAAAAGCCCGAGGCTGCCCAGATTCCGGGCAGAAAACAAACTCCTAAGAGCAGGTACTAGCTCAATAACAGGTTCTTCTCTCAGCTTTCATCACACCGTGCTCTGCTTTCGGTTTCCTTACCTCTCCAGCCAAACCTTCGCCTGAGTACTCCCAAGGCATGCTCCTTGATAGTCAACTTTACTCCAGGGCAGTGGGGCTGCGTTTTGTTTAACTCTACAGCGTTAGATATCACCTCCATAAACTCCTACGTGTGTATATGTCTGCTTCATAAATTGTTTGCCTTAGGATCCAACCAAGTTAAGGACAGTATGGATAGGAAAGGGGGTCGGGGGTCTTGGAGGACCACCAGCTCCGAGCACTCGCCTGTTGGTGCATGGGGCCCAGCCATGCTCCCTTTGTGAATAGCTGCGGCGAGCGCGGGATTCAGAGCTGTCAAGAGCTCAGAGCAGGGTGAAGGATGCCACCCAGGCCGGCCACAGCACCTCCCCGCGGGTCACTAAACCTCGGGGGCAGATGCCGGGCCGCTGAGAAACTAAGGAACTGTCCGATTCCGAAGAGCTCGTCGAAACCAGCGCGAGCTACCCGCTGAAGGGAAAGAGCAACCTCTTTTTTCTCAGTAAACCAATCAGAGGCCAAGATGACCTAAACTGACATCCCGGACAACCAATAAGAAATAGAAATCGTTCTCCGCGTCCCTGGGTCCAAGAACAGTTTCTTAATAGGCACCAAAGGTCCGGGTCTCGGCTGTTTACCGAGATGGATGCAGGGCGCCGGGAGAACATCACGGAGGCGAGATCGGCTCGCAGCAAGCCCCGCACGCGCTGCAGCCGCCCCTAAGCCCACGGGAGCGGACCGCGGCGCGGGAGAGGACGTGCTGCGCGACGACGTCACGCGCCGCGCCGCGCCGCGCCCCGCCCCCGGACACTTATAGCGTAGGCCCGCGCGCGCGCGCGCACCATTGTGTGGCTGACTCGGCCGCAGCTGCGGTGTGAGGCGCGTGTTCGGGCCTTCGCCGTCCCCGCACCCGCACCGCAGCCCTGCCCCGCGGCCCGCCGCACCCCAGCTAGCCTCCGGGAGAACACCCGCCACGGCCATGCCGCGCGTCTACATAGGACGCCTGAGCTACAACGTCCGCGAGAAGGACATCCAGCGCTTTTTCAGCGGCTACGGCCGCCTCCTGGAAATCGACCTCAAAAATGGGTGAGTCGGGTCTGGGAGGCCGCGCCCCGCGGCGGAGAGAGGGCCCCAGGGACCGGGTCGGCCAAGGCCGCGGCGCCGCGTGGCAGGGCCTCTAAAATGGCGGCGGCGGCGCCTCGGGCGCGCGCGGGGGAGGCCGCGGGAGCGCGCGGCGCCGGCTAACGACACGCCCGCCGGTGCGCGGCTCGCGCTCCGCCCCTCCTCAGGTACGGCTTCGTGGAGTTCGAGGACTCCCGGGATGCGGACGACGCCGTTTACGAGCTGAACAGCAAGGAGCTGTGCGGCGAGCGCGTGATCGTAGAGCACGCCCGGGGCCCGCGCCGCGACCGCGATGGCTACAGCTACGGAAGCCGCAGTGAGTCCTACCCCCGCGCGCTCCGCGTCCTGGGTACCTGGGGGAGGGCAGGGCGGGTGCAGTCACTGGGGTGGGCAGGGTGGGACCTCCCCAGCCCGGGCAGGCGCGGAGGCCGGGGGTTGTCGGCCCTGGGTATTCCTGGGCCCCTCTACTTCCACGCATGCCCGGGTAGCGGTGGGACACCGGAGCGCGGGGAAGGGGTCGGGTGGCCGGTTGACTTAAGTTTGGAAGGAGTGGCTTCAGTTGGCCCTCGTTGGCACTGACGTGGGTTCTGCCATTAAAAAGCGAGGGCTGGCTGTATTTGTAGTAATTCCCCCCTTGCTTCTCTGTCAGTGCTTTTAGCTAGCATAGAGGAAGTTTCAAGGAAGGCTGAGGGTGGAGGTGGGGCAGAGGGGCGGGGAGAGGGGAGGAGCTTGAAGCCTAAGTCTTAGGGGATGGGAGACTTGATGGGAGCAAAGAAAATGCCATTTTAAACTAAATAATGTGGCATAGTACCACAAAGTAAATCTAAATAAGCTTTATGCTGCATTTGCAATAGTTGGGGCATGTTACTGGGAGGGGGTTGGGGGGTTTTGGTTATGTGAAATGTTTAATGTTGAAATTGTTGCATGTTGAATTCAAACTTTTTAACAAGTCCTTGATGTTTCAATTTGAAAGTGACCAATGGGGCTGAGGCTGTGTCCACTGAGGCTAAGATGACTGCCTTTCCTGATTGGCCTTGGCTTTTCCATACATTGTGTGACCCTTGCCCTATGACCCTTTGGCTGACCTTACCGGAAGCCATGACGACAGCAGCCTTTTGCCATTAGACGCAGGGTGATGGTGAGGATTCCAAGGGTTAGACAAAACTGGTTAATCTGAACTAGGTGACTGTTACCTTGCGTGTTTTGTGGCCAAACCACCACCAAAAACCTCACACTGTGATGTAAGTACTTAGTGTAACTAGTAAACATTTTTGTAAAATGTAGAAATGCATGTAATCAGTTAAGTTTTATATTTTACAATGTTCTGTAAAATAAAACTTAGCGAGGTAAATTGAATAAAGGAGCAGTCACTCTCTAACAGATTGTAGGAGAGGTTTAGTTGGATTTAGTCTATTTGACTTGCCCTTAATTTAATTTGTGGCAAATCACAAATGTATCGAGGGTTTAGCAGTATAATAGCAAAGTCCTACTCCAGTAATAAACGTTGCTATGTTTGTACTAACTTTCAAAAACATGTGTCCCTGTCATTGCAACGCATCTAATTAATCCTTCCATGTGATAAAGGTGGTGGAGGTGGATACAGCAGTCGGAGAACTTCTGGCAGAGACAAATATGGACCACCTGTTCGTACAGAGTACAGGCTTATTGTAGAAAATCTGTCTAGTCGTTGCAGTTGGCAAGACTTAAAGGTATGTACCTGGGGTTTAAACGACAGGGCAGTTACTTTCCTTAAGACTTAGCGCTATATGGTCTTGCTCTAGATTTCTGGGGCTTATCAGTCTTAACTGTTTTAGGATTTCATGCGGCAAGCAGGAGAAGTGACTTATGCAGATGCTCACAAAGAACGGACAAATGAGGGTGTAATTGAATTTAGATCCTACTCTGACATGAAACGTGCTTTGGATAAACTGGATGGCACAGAAATAAATGGCAGAAATATTAGGCTTATTGAAGATAAGCCACGAACAAGCCATAGGCGCTCTTACTCTGGAAGTAGATCCAGGTAACAAGGACTTGGGGGAGGCTTGTAATTTTCAGTTGTTTCCTAATTGTATTTACAGTGTTTCTTGATTGTATAGTAAGCAGATACTCCAGCCATAGACGAGTACTTAAAAGACATTCTTGAAAAGATTAAAACATCACTGTCTCTTGTGTATAGATCTCGGTCTAGAAGAAGATCTCGGAGTAGGAGTCGAAGAAGCAGCCGCAGCAGATCTCGAAGTATCTCAAAAAGTCGCTCCCGGTAAATAATGTGGTATTGTGTCACTTAATGGAGTACAGGTGTTTTCTGACAAGATACTGAAAGAAATCTGGCTTTTCTTGTACAGGTCTAGGTCTCGGAGCAAAGGTCGATCCCGATCCCGCTCAAAAGGCAGGAAATCCAGATCAAAGAGCAAATCTAAGCCCAAGTCTGATCGGGGTTCCCATTCACACTCAAGAAGCAGATCTAAGGATAAGTATGGGAAGTCACGAAGTAGGTCACGT
>NW_022196897.1:148895868-148896506 GCF_008632895.1 Mastomys coucha
TCCGTTGTTTTGTTTTGCTTATTTTTAAATTAACTGTTCAAGCTTTGGATACTGCAGGCTTTAGAGGGAGAACACAAATTTTCAATTATGTTGGCTTTTTATAAAGCTTGAGTTATGTAAGATTTAAATAAAAGTTTGCTACCAAGATGATTGCCTTATTGAATAGGTCACTACTAAGGCCCTTTAAGTGTTGATACCTGCCATTTGTGGAGACAGTGTAAATTCTACATGAGTGTAAAACAAGGCGAGCCTCAGACCAGCAATAAATTATTCAGTTTGGCTAACCTTTTTTTGTGCTGTTAATCAAATCTACCAAAGTCTTTTTTGTCTACCCCTTTAATAAGTTGAGTTAAAAGTAAAAGGGACTTTGTAGTTAGTGCCACAAGATAAGATAAATAAAAGAAACTGGATTATAATTTGAACTCTTCCAAGAAGTAGGTCCTAGTACTTGGGATCTTGTTATCCTGTGCTCTGGAAGTAGTCAGTGTGATTAGTGTTAGTGTATGGTTTGGTGGTCTTTAATGTCTTGAAAAACGGAAATAGCCTTTCTTTAATTAGAAATTTAGTTATTTTATTAAAAGTTGAAAAGCATATACGCTACATTTTCTGCTGAAAGATGAATATTTAACAGGTGCTTA
>NW_022196897.1:148898825-148906284 GCF_008632895.1 Mastomys coucha
CAGAAATCCGCCTGCCTCTGCCTCCCAAGTGCTGGGATTAAAGGTGTGCGCCACCACCGCCCGGCTAGTACACACTCTTGATAGCATGGGAAGTTAAGGTAGGATTGCTCTGGATTTAAGGCCAGCCAGTGGTAATTAGCAAGAAACTTTGTCAGGGGAAGGGGGCACTTCTTGGTGTATAAAATAATTTGAGTCTTAATTATTGAAATAGCCACTATTTACAGTATCTTTCTATTTACATCTTAAGCTGGTACGTGTATATACATATATATAATCTCAACAATTATAGGTGAGGATGACTTTGGACTTGATCTTTAGGTAGTATTACTGACAAGTACTCTATCACAGCTGACTTGTCCCTTTTTTCTTAGGATAGGCACTACCCATTCAGAACCTACCTCCAACTCAGAAATCCTACGTACCACCTCATAATACTGGGATTTATAGGCATCAGCTACCATACCACATCCGACTTGTTTGTAACAGTTTGTTCATACCATGAATAATGTGTAACTTGATTTTACTCAACACGTGATAATAGAGTTCTGCCTTAAATATTGAGTACTCTGTTCGATAAATATTCTGCTAAATGAATACGTTTCTCAAAAGAAAGTTTTAGTAAAGTAATTGACAACTTGTTTAACCAGAAAGGAATTTCAGTTCCAAAATGAAGTACAGCAAAATCCATCTTTGATAAGCAGGACATAGTACTTTTACTTAGGAGGCACTTCTTGACAGCATATCTGCACAAGGAGGTTTTTAAGGTTTTGTCTTTTGGGGAAAGGTGAACAAAGCTAGTGAAGTAAGCTGAGAAGCTCCAGTGGTCTAAAAGGAGAAATATGCCCCTCACTCAGGGCCAGAATGGCATCTGGAGAGTTGTGTAAGCATGTGGAAATGGGCTATATCCCCAACTATAAGAAAGTATCTAATAGTGTTCTGAAAGACACTATCAGTGCACTTGCCTCAGTCATTAAATAGTAACTGCTTCAGAGTTGAGCTCTAGTTATCCTAGCCAGTTAAAAATTGGACAAAGCAGAGATTTTGTTCATTCATGAATGGCGTTTGTGTGCTAAATATATGTTGTATTCATGCTTTGAGACAGTTGCTCTGACCTAGGTGGCCTTCATTCACAAAAGTATTGCCTCGACCTTCTGAGATCTGAAATTACAGTCAGTGCCGTAACATTTGACTATAGCTGTTACTTTTATAGTGAGTTTAAAATATTAAGAATAGTGGGATGAATGTCTATAGCTTTAACAATATGTACCTGTGTACTTCCAATTTTGAAGGTAACCTTGGCATTTAATAATGCTAATATAGTTCATGATTCTAGAGGGTATCTAAATCTCCTAAGTCCTGCCAAATGTGGCCAAAACCTGTAATCCAACACAAGGTTATTTTTGACATCAGGGTCCACGTAGCCTATATGGATAAGATTGTCCCAAAAGCGTTTTTTTCCATTCTTTCATATTGGTCAACAATAGATCAGTGTTAGTAGTTTCCCAAATTTTGGTTTTGCTAGTTAGAACCTGTGTCTTGCATTTGCTTTAAATAGGTAGATTCTAGACAGTTACTTTTTTCACCTAAACTACCACCTGGGAACTTGATGAAAATACAGCTTATCAGGTTCCAACCTTGAAAACACTTGAGTGGAATCCAGTCTTACATGGCCCTAAAAGCTCTGAAGAAGTTGTGAAATTTTGAGAAGGGCGTGGGTTTGGAGTACCCTGCATTAGGCCCAGCAGAACAGAGTGGAATCATTCATGCTGAAGTTCGAAGACACCATGTAGACAGCAAAGTCATTTATCTGGTCTGAAGAAATGATCTGGGCAATAGCTAGATACTAATGGCCAGAAAAGGAAGTCCCTTCTACTTTGACCTTTATGAGAACAACACTGAAATAAAGGGCCCCCATCTCATTCTTCCTCTGCCTGAGAAGCCAACGCAAGGCAAATCAGAGCACTTGATTTCTAAAGCAGATGAAGCACAAAGGGTAGTTGGAGCTTAAAGTTTATATTTTAATACAAGTTATTTGTAGTTTCATGGCAGTTGTGATTACACAGTCCTGAGTTCCCTAAGAAAATGGTTACCAAAATAAACTTGAGACCTGAGGTGTACTGAAGTGTTAGAACACTTTTGTGGCATGCGTGAGACTGGGTTTAATAACCAGTGCTCCAGAACACAACTCTGCCATCACAGACCATTGCCACATGCTCCATTCACTGAAGATTCCATTGGCCCTGCCCTCAAGCTGAGTGTGGTGGTATATACCTATGATTTCAGTACAGTTGAGTCACTCTAATGCCAGGAGTGTTAGCTGTGGTGTTGACAAAGCACATACAAGGCCCTAGGTTCAGTGCCTGCCACTGCAAAAAAAAAAAAAAACAAGAATATGGAACCACACCCAGGTTTTCAGGAAACTACTGTGTAACCATTGATAATCTGACTGGTATGTATATGGATGTCAGTGACTGCTTTCAGAAGGCCTCTTATGTGTTCTGGGAACTTGAACTCAAGTGACCAGAATTAGAATTAGCAAGTGTTTTTAGCCACTGAGCCATCTCTGCTGGTGAGGAATTGGAGTATTCCCTCAGCAGGGCAAATTTCTTCCCCTCCCAGCTTACCATCTGATGACTCTGGTACTATACTATGACTCCTCAAGGCATGAAGAGCAAACAAACTCACTAGTTGAGTATTAAGACCCTTAAGGCTTAAGTGGAGCTAACCAGTTGTATCAATGAGTATAAAAGATCTCAAAGTTCCTAAGCTAAGTCTACATGTAATTGTACTGTCCCTTTTGAACTATTTAACCAGCTTTGAAAGGTCACATGTTCATGCTTATTGCTAGCCTGTACAAACAAGATGGACATAGGAAAGAGAAAGTCTTGGTCCATTCTTCAGTGGAATGTCTTACTGAAAGTTTCACTGTAATTCCTGGGCAAAATATGTTAGGTAAAAGTGCTCAAAGAAGAGCTTTTTCTTGACCTGTTCTTTGCCAGGTGCCATGCAAAGGCAAATGAGCACTGAGTGCTTATGACCAAATACAAAGTAACAAGCCAGAGGGACTTTTAGCAGTGCACCTTGAGGTGGCGGGGCTGGATTGCATTGTCACCTTCTCCTATATCTCAATGCTTGGTTCTGCTCAGCTGGATTACCTGTCTAGAGGATCTGGAACCTTGTACCTGATCATACTGAGTCATGGCTGCCCTATATTTTCCCCCCTCTGCTCTTTAAATTATTCTGCACTACTACCAAGACATCTCAAATCCCAGGCTTCCATGGCCTGTGGGTGAGTTCAAAACCTGCTGCAGCATCTACAGTGGAGGGCAGGCTTATGAGCCAAAATCATGAGCTTCCTTTCCTATGGTGACTACCTTGGGAAAGCTTTCAGGCCATTGCTTTGCATTGAGCTCAAGCACTGTCTTCCCCCCCCCTCCCCGCCCCCCAAACAAACAACAAAAAAGCCTAGACCAAAATGGGAGTCCAAAAGATGGCTCAACAGGTAAAGGCACCTTGCCACCATGCCTGAGACTCATATCATCTAAAGAGAAAAACTGCAAGCCATCTTTTGGACACATGAGCATGTGTGTGCACACAAAACTTGAAATGTATAAACACAATAAACCAAACTGGTACAGTTCTGTAGCCAACCCCAATTAAGCTATTTGGCTGACCTTCAAAGCAGGTGAAAGCCAGATTTCCGAACAAGCCAGTCTCAGCAAGACGGTTTAGTAGTTGAGAGCATGGGCTCCCTTCCAGAGAACTCAGGTTCAAGTCCAGCACCCTCATGGTGGTTGAACAACTTCAATTCCAATCCCAGGGGAGCCAGTCATACACAAGAACACAGACATAACTTGCAGGCAGGACACTCATATGCATACAAAAGTAGTCTGAAGGTAACCTGCTAACACCAGAACTGGGCTCAGTCTTTCCTGCCTCCCACTCCTGAGTCACCAGGACTACATGAATATGCCTTTGTTCCTTGATATTCTCAAATTGTACATCTCGGTTCTCCCTACTGAACAAGTCTGATGGTTAAATGGGCATGTTGTTCCCATGACTGTGATGTTATGTCTCTCTGGAGCAGTAGTACATTTAATTCTACAAGTGAATGACTTGCCCAGGACTAATTTTACATTACCTTTCAGGTTTCAGTATGACTGTCAAGAGAGTAGGCCCAGGGAGATGGTGTGGCAGGTAAAAGCTTTTCCTACACAGGCTTGGCATCAGTTTGATCCCTGGTGGAAGAAAAGAACTGACTTCCCAAAGTCTTACCATGACCTCCAGTCATGAGCCATTGGCACATGTATGCCTGCATACATTCACACACCATATACACTCTTGGTAAAGAGTGGGACAGACCTAGAGTTCCAGTGCATATGGGTATGAGCTTAGGGATTTGGTCACCATGGATGACTTGTCTCCACTAAGCACTGAGCATCCAAGTAACAAGTGATTTCTGAGCCCCACCCCAAATGGCCTGTGCGTTTTCCTAGCCTTCCATATAGTCTAGTAAGGTTGTCAGGCCTATTTCATGGTCTCCAAAGACCAAGTTTGGTGATCTGCCAGAGCAACAAGTGCTCTAAACCACAGAGCCACCTCTCTAAGCCCCCTGGTAGTATCTTTATTGCAGCCCTTTTGGGTTTCTGTTAAGATTTCCATTTTGTGGGGCTGGTGAGATGACTCAACAGGTAAGAGCGCTGACTGCTCTTTCAAAGGTCCTGAGTTCAGATCCCAGCAACCACGTGGTGGCTCACAACCACCCATAATGAGATCTGACGCCCTCTTCTGGTGTGTCTGAAGACAGCTACAGTGAATTACGCGGAGCGAGCAGGGCCGGAGCTCAATTCCCAGCAGCCACAAGATGGCTCACGGCCATTTGTACAACAACTACAGTGTACTCATACACATTAAATAAATCTTAAAAAAGATTCCCAGTTTGTACAGTCTAATATGTCTATAGAAGCAGAAGTGTTTTCACCGACGAAGGGCAAAACCCCTGCTATTCTCAGATCTTTGAACTACTGAATCAGTGACTTCAGTTCTGATAAAACAGGAAGTATGGGCTAGTTCCAGACGGTTCCCTCCATGTTTCTGTATGGCAACACCGCCTGGGCCCACTCTTGGGAGTGGGAAGAAGGTGGGATATGAAGGAAACACTTGGGCTTACTCCTAAAAGCAGGCTGGGAGCCTGCAGGGTAAAGTGAGCATAGGGCAGAGCTGTCCATATCACATCAGCCTGGAAGGCTCTCTCCATCCCTGAGGGTGTTGGAATGAGCAAGTCGGGTATTAAGATTAGTGAATATGTAAAAGAGCAAAAAGTAGCAACTGATGTCTCTACGAGCTGTTTCTGGGCCCCACCTGCTCAAATTCCACGCATCTGTTTGAGTCACTAAAAAAGATTTGTAATTGAAAAACCATGTGTTCAAATAGGTTTACCACTTTAACGCTTAACCACTTGGAATCTTTAAATAAGTAGAGCCTGGATAGAGATAAGAAAACGGAGTGTGTGTGTGTGTGTGTGTGTGTGTGTGTGTGTGTGTGTGTTGATGTGTATAAAGAGGCTTCTATGGTTATGGTTATCTCCATCCTTTTCTGACTAATCTTGTTCCTAAAGATACAAAATGTGATTAAATCTGTGGGGGCAAAGCAGAACACATGTAGAGAATAGTTAGATCTACATAAATTTAAACTGTTGATCACAGCAATTGGAAGAATATGTCAGTTAAATAAGAACTATTTCCCATCTGGACTAAGTCTAAAGATTTGGCTGATGGCTACCACCTAAGCCAAATAGACCTGTTTTCTCTTCTTCGAAATAAGGGAGTAGAATTAAAAATCAGTGTGTGAGAGGAACTGGGGCACTTTCACATGGATTAGTCAATCAGAAGACATTTATTAGTACCACTCTGCTAGGAAATGGGGATACTAAAAACTGGTGGGTTTCCTTCCTAGACGCAGGGTCTCTTAAACTTCTGAGTTACTCAAGTCTCTCATGATACAGACGTGGTGGTGGTGCCAAGAATAAGAACCAATAAAAATAGCGGTCTGGTAGCGACAGATCAATTAAGAAAATGGAAGGCACAAGAGGAGCAACGATTTGCTCAAATCCACACAAAAGGGACCATTCTCGAACTCTATGGCATGATAGTCTTCCAATGTTCAATGGAAGCGCAGGAGGTACCGTGATGTTCCCAGGGCACATCGTCAACCAGTGGCAGAGGGGGTCATCCAAAGACAGGTGTGGCTGGGGATCTTGATGCCAAGCCAAGCCCGAGGCTTCCCCACTCTGGCTGTGCGTGCTCTTCACCCATCCTAGGAGTTCCCTGAAACTCCTGAAGTCCCCTTCTCCAAATGTGGAACCCGATTTAGATTTAAGTAGTGTTGCAGCCTTGCCGGGTACAGACCAGCTGGAGGGGGAATCCATCAGGCTGCCTGCTTCTCCCGGCTCTGTGGTTCCCAGGATACTATAAAAATCTCCACCCACTTCTCCAGCGCAGCAAGCAGGTCTTACAGGGAAGAGGCAATTAAGCCTGCACCCCCAAGGCTCCGACGGAAAGCAAAAGCTGCAGCCTGAGGCCACTGCCATGCAGACCCCCCAGCTGGGCATCTCAGCGCCCGCTCTGCCGGGAACAGGCCCGCCCCCCTGTGTGCGCAGGCGCGCGCCGCACCAGGCTCCCACGGTCGCTTGGTGCGGGCGGCAACCGCTAGCCATGCAGGTAAGCACAGGGTTGTATGAGACTGAGACGGCTGGGTGCTCCCAGGACGCCACACCTCAGTCCCGACCCGCACGGCGAGTGCTGAGGTCCCGCAGGCACCGCCCCAGGTCCTTTTCCAGCTCCTGCAGCACCGGCTGTGGGCTGGGGAGGTGGCTCCGCAGACTCTGGGCCGTGGCTTGCAGGTGGGGGCTGCTGGCTGCCGGCGAACCCACTGGCACTATCTGCATCCAGAGCGACGGGGAGGGTAGAGCCTCGGCCTTGCAGAGAGATGCAATCAAGAGTTTCCATTAATGAGAGGGTGTCGAGGGCGAGTTTGGGCTATCCATAGGCCATTTGGCAAACTTTCCACTGTAATTGATTTTCAGTATTTTTAGCAAAAAATAGGATTTTTAAATTTTTGGCAATGGGGGGGGGATCTAAAGAATTCCGCCATTTTAGCGTTTAAAAAAGTAACCCTTCTGCAGAGCGGACAGATTAGTAACTGCCCCTCCCACGACTGTCTGCATTAGTTCAAGGAGGTGGGTGGTGATTTTGGATACTCCAGCCGCGCAGGGCTGTTTCCACTGGCTAGCTGTAGCAGGGAGCAAGCTGGGGGATTCCCCCACCCCCACCCCCAAATGTGCTGTATGCATATAGCACTAGCTCCCCTCTCTCCAGCATCGACCACCGGGGGCTTTTATTGGATGTCTGTTGCTTGTAGGATGGTCTCCAAGGACTCTGGAGGTGGGGGGAGGGGAGGG
>NW_022196897.1:148906334-148914237 GCF_008632895.1 Mastomys coucha
GGAGGGAGAGAGGGGAGAGGAGGGAGGGGGGAGGGAGGGAGGGGAGACTGTCTAGTTTGACAGCAAGTGACAGCAGCAGGGACACATTCAGAAATTGTTTATTGAGCATCTACTATGTGCAACCACTCTCGTTTTAGGTAGGATTCTCTGGAATCACAGACTAGGTTTATGAGAGTAGCCTTGTGAAACCAGCAAGATTGGGCAGAGATGTTGAAATGCTGGCCTAGTCATAGCAGAGGCGTCAGCCTGAGGAGCAGGAAGCCCTGAACCTGAGATGGGCCTGCAGAGACCCCTCAAATGAAGGTAAAGGCATGGGGGTCTCCCTAGCCCTCTATGAACTAATCATCTATGGCTGACTTAGGGAGAGAGCACATGAGAGACACTTCCCTGGCCAGTTCCAGAGAACCTGAGGCTGATGGCTGACAGTTGTCATTGTGCTCCAGAAGGGTCTCACCGAATGCTTTTCTCTCACTGGCATGGATCTCCTTTGCCCTCCCAACCTGTAATTGTTTTGGTTCTCCCAAGGCTCCACTCTTTTCCCTGTAGTCATTTCTCTGTCTCAGATACCATCATCACACAACGTCTTTCAGATCTGTCCCCAGCTCCAACCTCATCCTTTATCTTTAAAGTATAAGCCTCATGAGAGCCCTTTGTCTTGGTGGCACCTATGTCCCCAGAGTGCAGAGCAGTGCTGACATTTCATTGGTTCTCCCAGACTAGCTGAGACCAGGCATCAAGCTGGATTAGGAAGGCCATCTTCAGCTTCTTCTCTGAGACACCTGCTACGCCGGACTGGTTTTTGAAACAGAGTTCTTTGAATGAGCCACCACTCTTCTTGATCTCCAGTATTTGAAACAAAAGATTTGTTTTATTTAAAATAATTAAAAGTGATGCAAAGGTGGGGGTGGAGAGGTGGCTCAGGGTTAAGAGCACTTGCTGCTCTTGCTCACCACCTAGGTTCAGTTCCCAGCAAGCACGTGGTGTCTGTCAACCATCTGGAACTTCAGTTGGGAGGGGGATAAGGGAGGGGTGGTAATCAGAAGCCCTCGGGTGGTCTCAACAGGTACTGCATGCGCATGGTGAACACAACGTTCCAGCAAAAGCAACCATACACGTAAAATAAAAGTAAATATTTCTAAGTGGTGCAAACTCTTCAGCCGTGAGAGGCAAAATAATTGGGACTGAAATTTGGTGGATTCTGAATTACACGTTTTAAAAACTCGTTTTGTTTGACCTTGTCTAGCTGTTTATACCACAGCTCTAGACTTCTAGTAATAGACATCTATAATATATTCTGTGTTTTAGGGAGGAAAACCTAGGAAAAAATGAACAGGCAAGAGCAGCAGGAGAGAGGGAGGGAGGGTGGGCACAAACGAGCAGCCATGGCACCTGATTTTGCAAGTGGGCAGGGTCCGTGTTACAGGCCGGAGGTTGCGAAGCTCCCTGGAGCTTCTGTCTGAAGGGAGAGAGGATTGCTATTTGTGAAGACATGCTGGTGTCAATGCATCCAGCACTTACCAAAGCCCCCTGAGGTAGGTGCCATTATGATTTTTATTTTATTTTATACTTAAGAAATTGGGGCTCGAAGGGCAGTGGTAGCACATGCCTTTAATCCCAGCACTTGGGAGGCAGAGGCAGGTGGATTTCTGAGTTCAAGGCCAGCCTGGTCTACAGAGTGAGTTCCAGGACAGCCAGGGCTACACAGAGAAACCCTGTCTCGAAAAAACAAAAAAAAAAAAGAGAAAAAAAAGGGGGGGGGGAACTGGAGCTCAGAGTGGGAAAGTTACTTATCGGGAATCACAGGTATTAAGTGAATGTAGAGAAGCTGAGAGTCCAATCAAAACCCTGTCCTAAGCTAAGCCTCCGATTCCTTCCTTACCATACATGCCAGATGCCATGGCTAAGTGCTGCTAAGAAGCAGCTGACTAGCAACCATACTACAGAAGACAGTTCTTTCTCTTCTCTTCCATTTCTCTCCATGCATCCCCCAACCTCTCTGCTGGCTTTGAGCACAGGATTCATGCATGTAGGCAAGTGCGTTGCTAGTAAGTTATAGCCCCATCTCCTGGAGTGTTTGCTGACTGGGTGGCATATGCACCCTTTTGCTATTCGGGTATGTGTATCCAGTCGGGGCTTGTAAAGCCTTTCCACCTATCCATGGTTGTGCCTGGGTTTAGAGGGAGTGATGTACGGGGGCAACACAAAAGGAGAGGGGCAGGGAAGACGTCACCTTCCACAAGGACCAGTCCTGTTTGGATAGAGTAGAATATGGTTCATGAAGACTCTGAGTTCTCCAAGATGGGGAATGGAAGTGGGGGACCAAGAAAGAAGTGCATTTGGACTTAGCCTGGCCTTTGTCACTGGCCAAAGTCAGGTATCCTATAACCCATTTCCATACACATAGTGTGCACGCTGTTAGGGGTACGTCACACATACCACTATGCCCACCCTCACAAATAAAGGACAGGGGAGCATATAGGACCTGGCCAGAGTTCTTGCAGTAACCTAGGTAAAGGCCAGGAGTCAGAGCTGCTGCTGGCATCCTAAAATGTCTTCTCAGAGATGAAACCTTTCTAAGTTGCTGCCTTGAGGATGGCCAGTTTCTCCTCCAGGAAGCCTCTTCCCTCCCTGTCCTCATCACCCTGGTGGCTGTGTTTGGTTTGTAGACATCTGGATGGAGGGACACACTGACATGGAGATACTAAGGACAGTGAAAGGGTCTTCCACAGGGGAGGTCAACGTGCACCTGGTGGCCAGAGACAGCGCAGGTTCTCACCCTCACCTGCCTACAACCGCCTTCATTATTCCTAGTAAGTCAGTGGCAGGGGTCTGGAGGTTCCATACTTGCTCAAGGTGTGGATAGTAGGGAAGGACGATGTTTTTCACTCTTTTTGTTACTTTTTGGTTTGATTTGGTTTAGTTTTGTTGAGACAGGGTTTCTCCGTATAGCCCTGGCTGTCCTCAAACTTGCTTTGTACATCAGGCTGGCCTGAAACTCAAAGATTCCCCTAAATCTGCCTCCCAAGGGCTGTGCTACCACGCCCAGCCTTTTCACCGTCTGTAACTCTTTTTCCCCTTTATACGCATGCGTGGCAGGAGTGCGACAGGGTCAACAGGCCCATCATCTATGCTTTGTTTTTTCCGTGTATCGTTTCTAGCCAATGCAGCTACCCTTGGTCTGCCTAGCACTGCTCTGGATGTGTCCTACCCCCGGGAGTCAGTCCACGTGGGTGCCCTGGAGCGGGTGGCTGGCAGCGAACCTGTAACAGCTACCATTCTGCCACAGCTAAGCACCGGACCGGGGACCAACAGCACAGTCAGGCTTCTGGATTGGACAGGGGTTTCTGCACCTTTACCTGGTAGCAGCATGCGGGTCAGTCTCCATAAAGATTGGCAGCTGCAGGGAGGGGCCTGGGATTGAAGGCGGGGCTTGAAGGGGAAAGGCTGGTAGAATCAGGAGGCTTAGAATGACACATTCTGGGACTGGACTTGGTGGGATAATGGGTGACCCAAGGTATGGAGAGCTGGAATAAGGTCCTAGTCCTCAGAATTTCCTGTATCCCCAGTTCCGGATAAACGAGTACGCGCCACTGAGCATGATAGGAATGGAGCGACCACGAAGCCCGGAGCCGCGACACGAGAGTGTCATAGCCGGAAGAGATGCAAGCATCCAGCACCCTGGTAGGATCCTGCTCCCAGGTGGGTGGGTGAGGCTTGTAGTTAGTTTGGCTCGTGACCGGATGCGATCCTAAGTGGCGAAGGCTGGATGATGCTGTCCATTAGGAAATGGGCTACCGGGGATGTGGGCGGAGCCTGAGTGTGCTGTCTATGGGTGGGAAGACTGAGGCCCAGACGGCTCCCACAGATGTTCACCAGGACCCTCAAGACGTCACTTCTCTGGAACCCACAGTAGACGTGAGCTCCTGCAAGTGCCAGGCTTATGGGCCTCAACAAAGTATTGGCCTAGACGGTGGCTCATCGGGAGACCGATGCCCTCAGCCTTTCCAGAAGCGGTAAGAACAAGGGCTTGCCGCTTTTCTTGCCCTGTTTTTAGTTAGTAAAGCCTCCTTCCGGTTCCGGGTTTAGGAGAATGTGGATACACTGGATGCTACTAAATGTAATAGCATTTTTTCTCTAATAACTGTCCCAATTTGTAGGTCAGTCATAGTAGAGAACTCAGGCTGTACCATCGCTTCTGAACTCCTAAAACCCATGAAAAAGAGGAAACATAAAGAGTCCCAGAGCCCATCAGAGGAGTCTGAGCCGGAGGCCATGGTAAAATGGGGGCCGCGGAGCGAGAGAGAGAGATGAAGCCGGAACCTCAGTTTTGTATTCGTGTCAATCCAAGATAGGGGTCTGGGTCAAGTAGACTCCTGTTGCATCCTGCTCCCATAGTTTCAGATTCCCTCTTGAATCAAGTTGTAAACCTTATTAGAGAAAGCAAGAGAGCTATGGAAGGAGGGAGGGAGGGAGGGAGAGAGAGAAAAAAAAAGAAAGAGAGAATGGAGAATACAGCAGGAAGATTGTCTTGGTCAGGGAAAATGAGCACAAAGCCGAACTGTTCATATACTCAATTTCCCCACTAGAAATGAGAATTGTGGTTAGATTGTTTAAGGAGGACTTGAGTACTCATGTGGATCTATACATCCCAGCGGTACAGACCCAAGCCATGGATTGACTGCAGGAACTCTGTCAAGGACTACACATACCCTAGAGGAAAAACTCTTTCCATTTCGGGCATAACATTGGACCAGAGAGCCAGGCGAGGACCAGGGACCAGAGGCTGAATTTGTCTCCCAACCCATGAGGACAATAAGCTGGCATCATTAGCCTTTCTCTTTACAGAAGCAAGGAGAAGGAAAAGACCCAGAGAGAGAGCCTGCCCCCAACACCCTAGAGAATGAGGAGTGGAACAGAAGCCAGCTGGGTATGGTAGCCTGTGCGTGTTTGTGTGTGTGAAGTGGTTATAGACTTCTGGAAGTGTGAGACTGAAGGCATGGGGCATGGTTGTGGTTGTATATGGTACGTGTGAGCACAGGTTAGTGTATATGAAAGACAGTAAGACCATTTGGAGTTTGTTCATGACTATATGATTATTCTGGGTTGCTTATCTTGCATTCTACGTCTGTGAGGAGGCCCTACTAGGAAGTCTGGGCTCAATATCTGAAGACATTCAGCTAAATGACATTACTTCCCTTTGATGGGATTGGTAAGCCCACAGCAGTCATTGGCCTGACCTTCCTGTTTAGGCCCCTTTCTTGGTCTGTTGGTGCTAAGAGATCCTTCCGAGTTTGCTTCTGTTCTCAAGCCTGATGTTAGTGTTTCTGTTGTAAGCTGTCAACTGGATCTAAGCAGAACTTACCATACTAGTCTTCATCAATGTATCAATTTGTATGTCTTCCTCCCCCAACACTTACTCTATCAACACTGGGCCTGAATGTATTTATCTATTTAATTTCTTTCTGGCCTTATTACACCGAGGGGAGGTGCATGTGCCTCAGAGCCTGTGGGGGGGCCAGAAGACAATTTTCCAGAGTCAGTTCTCTGCTTCCACCACGTGGGTCCTGGGGAACCAATGACTTGGCAGCAAGTGCTTTTACACTGAGCCATCTTGCCAGCCTGGGACCAAATCTAAGGTTGGCAGGATCACTGTGTCTTGGCTCAGCCTAGAGCCTGGTATGGAATGGGTTCTCAGTGGCTTTGTGTTTGGTAGGTGAACTGATGGTGTGTGTGTTGTGATGGTGTGTGTGTCATGAGTCCTCATGGACTGCACTTCAGTTACATGAGTTTTTCCCATCCTGGTAAGAAACAGAAGGGTGTGCTCAAAAGAAGCACCATGTGCCACCTTTTCTATGGACTCATTTTAAGAACAATGGCAGGTGGGGCTTGGTGTCCCACACCTTAAGTCCCAGCACTTGAAAGGCAAAAGCAAGTCTCTGTAAATTTGTACGCCAGCCTGGTCTACATATCAAACTCCAGGCCAACTAACTGTCTTAGTCACTGTTCTATTGCTATAAGGAGAACCCATGACCAAGGCAATTCTTATAAAGGAGAGCCTTTCGTTGTGGGGCCAGCTTACAGTTTCAGAGGTTAGTCCATTATCATCATGGTAGGGAGCGTGGCAGGGAGCTGGAGAAGTGGCTCAGAGCTACATCCTGATTGGCAGACAGAGAAAGAGGGAGAGGAATAGAGAGAGAGACAGAGAGAGAGAAGGAGGGAGGGGGAGGAAGAACTGGCCCTAGCATGGGATTTTGAAACCTTAAAGCCCACCCACCCCTAGTGACACACTTCCTCCAACAAGGCCACACCTCCTAGTCCTTGTAATCCTTTCAAACAGTTCTACTTCCTGGTGACCAGGCATTCAAATACATGAGCCTGTTGCGGCCATTCTTTTTTTTTTTAAGATTTATTTATTTATTTATTATATGTAAGTACACTGTAGCTATCTTCAGACACCCCAGAAGAGGGCAGCAGATCTCATTACAGATGGTTGTAAGCCACCATGTGGCTGCTGGGATTTGAACTCAGGACCTTTGGAAGAGCACTCAGTGTCCTTAACTACCGAGCCATCTCTCCATCCCAAGGGGGGGGCCTTCTTATTCAAACCACCACATCAACCTAGGCTACAGAGTGAGACCCAGTCTTAAAACAACAAAAAAGAACCAAGACCAGGACACTGTTAGTGAGTCTACTCAGCAGTTAAAGCTCTTCTAGACAATTTGGATTGAGTGCCAACACTCACAGTGACTCAGCCATCTCTCTCCAGTTTAGAGGATCCAGTGGACTCTTCAGATCTCTGCAGGCACGTGAATTTTTTTTTTTTAATTTATTAATTTAAAAAAAAGTGATACTTGAGAACCTCATTCCACAGTGCTGGGTACAACTGCAAAGATGTCCAAGCATTTGGGATTTGAGGACAAACCACGTCAATCTCTCATTCCATACACATCCAGATCCATAATCTAGTGGCACTCCAGGATTGGCTAGTTATGTCTTTTCAGATTCTGAGCATCTTTCTCTATTTCTTTATACTTACTTACTTTAATTACTTATTTATTTGGTTTTTTATCTTTATCTTTTGTATTGCTGGGGATGAAATCCAGGAGCTCACATGCGCTAGCCAAATGCTTTGCCTCTGGGCTATATACCCAGATATTTATTTTTATTTTAGACAAATATAATTGGGTGAGTTATCTTGTACTATTAATTTTTAAATATATTTGCTTTTGTTTTTATTTTTGGGTATCATGACAGGATCTCTGCAACTGCCTAAGACTGGTGATCTTCTTGCCTTGGTTCCCCAAATGCTGGGATTCCACACCCATATG
Organism: Mastomys coucha; assembly: GCF_008632895.1. NCBI lineage: Eukaryota > Metazoa > Chordata > Mammalia > Rodentia > Muridae > Mastomys > Mastomys coucha. The sequence goes on from NW_022196897.1 coordinate 148,913,663, forward strand.
CTACCATATCCAACACCATTAAATGCTTTTGTGTTTTTTTAATTTTTGTAGCCTGTTTTTGTTGTTGTTTTTTTAAAGATTTTTTTTTATGTTATGTATGTGGATTGTTTTGTCTGCATGTATGTCTATGCATCCCATGTGTAGAGTGCCCACAGGGAGTAAGAGAAGGACTCGGGGCTGGAGAGTTGGCTCAGTGGTTAGGAGTATTGACGGTGTTCCAGAGGTCCTGAGTTCAGTGTCCAGCAACCACATGGTGGCTCACAACCATCTGTAATGGGATCCGAAGCTCTCTACTGGTGTGGCAGAAGACAGCTACAGTGTACTCACATGCATTAAACAAACAAACAAACAAATAAATAAATAAATATTTTTAAAAAGAGAGAAGGCGTTGGATTCCCCTGGGACTGGAGTTATAGATGGTTATGAGGTGCCATGTAAGTGCAGGGATCCAAACCCAGACCATTTGGAAGAGCAGCGAATGTTCTTAACCTCTAAGCCATCTCTCTAGTCACCTCTTGCCCATTAATTTTTTATGTATTTGAAATACAAGTCTTTTTTTTTTTTTTTTTTTTTTT
>NW_022196897.1:148914298-148948578 GCF_008632895.1 Mastomys coucha
CAGGCTGGCCTCGAACTCAGAAATCCGCCTGCCTCTGCCTCCCAAGTTCTGGGATTAAAGGCGTGCGCTACCACTGCCCCGAAATACAAGTCTTATGTCAGAGGTTAATACAGATATTTTTGCCTTATCTTTTCTTTTTTAAATGATGTCTTTAGAAAAACAAAGTTTTCAGTTGATTATATCCAGTTTATCGTTTGGGGGAATTGTTGGGACAGGGTCTATGTAACCTTGGCTGTCCTAGCTCATTCTCTAGACCAGGCTGGCCTAGACCTCACAGAAATCCACCTGCCTTTGCCTCCCAAGAGCTGAGATTAAAGGTGTATGTCACCACACCCAGTTAGCTCATCATTCTTAACAGTTAATGCTTTAGGCATAGATGTTTATGAAGTATAAGTTTTAATAGCTTTATTCAGTTATAATTCACTCAAACTGCTGCCCATCTATTTGAAATATGCAGTTGTGGCATAGTATGTACACAGAATCATATAACTGTCACCATAGTAGACATTTAAACATTCCCCCCCATCCCCGCAAGTCACCTTTATCCCCTCCAAACCAGCAATTTACCATATATATATATATATATTTATATATATATTTGTCTGCTTGGGACATTTCATTCAGTGTCTCTGCTTGGATCATCATAGATGTGATCCTTTGTGTCTGACTTCATTCTCTTTAGCATGGTGGTATCAAGGTCTAGCCATAGTTTAGTTCATGTGGGGACTTTATGCCTTTGGGTTAAGTAATATCTGTCCATCATCCATGGACAGATTGCTTCTGTGTTGGACTGTTATGCTCCCTCATATGAATATTGTACATATTTTTGTGTAGATATATGCTTCAGTGTTATTTATTTATTTATTTATTTACTATGAGTGCACTGTAGCTGTCTTCAGACACACCAGAAGAGGACATCAGATCTCATTACAGATGGTTGTGAGCCACCATGTGGTTGCTGGGAATTGAACTCAGGACCTCTGGAAGAGCAGTCAGTGCTCTCTCCAGCCCATATATGCCTCAGTTTTACTGGGCATATCCCTAGGAGTGAAGTTTTCTTCCACATAATGACTCTACATTTATCATTGGGACAAATTACAGATGGGGCTCTGTGGCACACACTTTAAGTTCTCCATAGTGGCTGTACTGTAATCTTATATCCATGCTGGGATGTGCAAGGATTCTAGCTTACAGCTGTCCTCAGTGTTTGTGGCCATGTGTCTGGTTTTCCCTCTTAGCCCTCCTGTGGAGTGAGAAGTGGCATCCCTCTGTTGTTAGGATGTGTGTTCCCAATGACTAGTAAGCAATATGTTGGTTATCTTCTTATGCAAGCTACTAACCATTTACATATTTTCTTTGACGAAATGTCTATTCAGACCCTTGTTCATTTGTGAACTGAATGTAAGAAACTGATTCTATATTAAAATGATATAGTGACGTATAGGATTGGGGAGGGGCTGAGAATCTGAGTTTAATTCAGGAGAGACACCAGTAGGGATGCTAACAACACGGACCTAGATTGCTTCTTGCTTGCTTCCTCTTCCTCTCTTCCTCTTCCTCCCCCACCCCTCTCTTTCAAAGTTCCCTTTGGCTTTTTAGGGCATGATTTTTCTCTTTTGTTTTGAAGCAGGATCTCACTGTATAGCTCTCTCTGGCTGGCCTGAAACTTCCTACATAGACAGGGCCGGCCACAGCCTCACAGAGATCCATCCTCTGGTGCCCTGCTTTGCTGGTGCTGGGGCTAAAGATGCATGCCACCACTCCCGGCCTCCTCCTCTTTCAAATCACAGTCTCTCTATACAGCCCAGGTTGGCCTCAAAGGAATGACTCTCCTGCCTCAGCCACTGAGCTTCCAAGGCATGTACTACCCCATTTGGTTTAGGGAGATGGTTTTGTTTTTGAAATGAGGGCTCACCCTTTGGCTCCAGCTAGTCTCTAATTCGTAGTTTTCCTGACTCGGCTCTGTAGATCCTGAGTTACAGGCAGGAGCCACCTCACCTGGCTTAGAAATGGTTTCTGGTTTCTATTTATTTTTTTTGAAACACTCTCTCATTTTGTAAGTCCAGGCTAGCCTAGAACTCTCTGTGCATCTCTGGCTGGCCTTGTTTGCCTCCAGAGAGCTAGGATTGCAGGCATGTGCCACAATGCTCAGCTATATGAGCATTTTCTTAAGTTTCTCATCTAAAGTTTGACGCAAAATTCTACAAACTCTTAATTTGGGGGTGGGGGGAGAGGAGATGGTTCTCTGGTTTTTCAAAATAATCCCTCAGTAGTAGCATGCTCTTGAGGCAGTACCCTCCTGACCTAGTCACCTCTCCCCACCCCACCCCTTTTTTAGACAGCATTTCACTATGCAGCCTTAGATGGCTCTTGAACACGGGCCTACTCTAGATCTTGTCTACTATGTATCAGGCACTGGCTAGGAGCTAGAATTCAGAGTGAGCTAGGGCCGGGTGATAGTGGTGCACGCCTTTAATCCCAGCACTTGGGAGGCAAGAGGCAGGCAGATTTCTGAGTTTGAGGCCAGCCTGGTCTACAGAGTGAGTTCCAGGACAACTGGGGCTATACAGAGAAACCCTGTCTCGAAAAACCAAAAAACAGAACAAAAAACAAACAAACAAAAAACAGAGTTAGGTAGGCACCAAGACTCACTCAAGAAGCTCACAGTTGCAGAGATGGATAAGCAGCCGTCATCGAACAGTATGATGTTCTATATATCATTTAACAGTATATTATGTATCAGATAACAATGCATCACATATGGGGTATGTAAATACAAAGGCATCTCATAGGACCACCACCTCATGTAGTCAGTCGTTCAGTGTCTCGGTCCGTCCATCTGTCCTTTCTCTAGTCACATAACAAACGCCTGTTGAGCATCTACTCCTTGTAAAGCCCTATCCAGCTGCTGCAGCTGGGTGTGGGTCTTAGAGGGTAAGGAAAATTAGGAGGATGGAAGAAAGTTGGGTGCTGGATACTCAAACCAGAGGGCTCAGCCTCTGCAGAGCCACAGCCGCAAAGGCATAGAAGTTCCCGCTACCGTGTGAGCAGGAAGGAGGGGCGAGCTTACAGGAGGGGCGAGCTTACAGGAGGGGCAAGCTTACAGGAGGGGCGAGCTTACAGGAGGGGCGAGCTTACAGGAGCTTTGTGGGCTGTGGGCAAATGTATGCTTTTGTTCTCTAGGTGGAGATAAGATATTTGGGGATTTAAAAAAAAAAAGTCCTTGATGTGCCAAAGAGGGATGATACCCAGGGAGGGGCTCCCCCTCCTCAGAGGGGAAGAAGAAGGGGGAACTGGGAGAGGAGCCGGGGGGTACTAAGAGGAGAGGGGGAAAACTGATATTGGGAAGTAAAGTGAGCAATAAATAAATGAATGAATGAAAAAAAATCTTTACTTGGGAAATATTTTGGCAATGTAATAAGTTTGGAACAGGAAGGTCAAGATGGGGGACCTCAGACTAGTTCAGAGCAAGAACTAATGAGGAATGGTGGTGAACAGACTTCGGAGCTGGAATCAGCAGGACTAGAGGATTCTGGGAAGTAGAGCAACGTATAGGCCACTGCCAGGTTCCTCGCCGGACAAACGGATAGATGTGCCACTGTCTGCGATAAACAGCACCAAAAGGACCGCAGGCTTTGGTGTAGTCATTTCCAGGTTAGCTTTGACCAGGCTGAGCTTTCCAAGGGCATGTGTGGAAGCAGAGACAAGCAAAGAAATATTACTGGAAGCTGGAGTGCCCTGGAAGCTGGAGCACAGCTGGAAGATGGAGCACCCCTGGAAGCTGGATCACTGCTGGAAGCTGGAACACCCCTGGAAGCTGGAGCACCCCTGGAAGCTGGAGCACCCCTGGAAGCTGGAGCACTGCTGGAAGATGGAACATCTCTGGAAGCTGGAGCACCACTGGAAGGTGGAGCACCTCTGGAAACTGGAGCATCACTGGAAGCTGGAACATCTCTGGAAGCTGGAGCACTGCTGGAAGCTGGAGGGCCCCTGGAAGCTGGAGCACCCCTGGAAGCTGGAGCACTTCTGGAAGCTGGAGCATTGCTGGAAGCTGGAGGGCCCCTGGAAGCTGGAGCACCTATGGAAGCCAGAGCACCACTGGAAGATGGAGCACTTCTGGAAGCCGGAGCACTGCAGGAAGCTGAAGCACCCCTGGAAGCTGGAACACCTATGGAAGCCGGAGCACCACTGGAAGCTGGAGCACCCCTGGAAGCTGGAGCACCCCTGAAAGCTGGAGCGCCTCTGGAAGCTGGAGGGCCCCTGGAAGCTGGATCACCGCTGGAAGATGGAACACCTCTGGAAGCTGGAGCACCGCTGGAAACTGGAGCACTTCTGGAAGCCGGAGCACCACTGGAAGGTGGAGCACCTCTGGAAACTGGAGCACCACTGGAAGCTGGATCACCGCTGGAAGATGGAACACCTCTGGAAGCTGGAGCACCGCTGGAAACTGGATCACTTCTGGAAGCCGGAGCCCTGCAGGAAGCTGAAGCACCCCTGGAAGCTGGAGCGCCCCTGGAAGCTGGAGCACCGCTGGAAACTGGAGCACTTCTGGAAGCCGGAGCACTGCAGGAAGCTGAAGCACCCCTGGAAGCTGGAGCACCGCTGGAAACTGGAGCACTTCTGGAAGCCGGAGCACCACTGGAAGGTGGAGCACCACTGGAAGGTGGAGCACCACTGGAAGGTGGAGCACCACTGGAAGGTGGAGCACCTCTGGAAACTGGAGCATCACTGGAAGCTGGATCACCGCTGGAAGATGGAACACCTCTGGAAGCTGGAGCACCGCTGGAAACTGGAGCACTTCTGGAAGCCGGAGCACTGCAGGAAGCTGAAGCACCCCTGGAAGCTGGAGCGCCCCTGGAAGCTGGAGCATCCCTGGAAACTAGAGGGCATCTGTTTTACAGATGACCTCTGTGATGCCTTCATACAAGTCATATCAATGTGCCTCTTCTTAGTAGACCAATCAGAACAGCGCTCGCTCTTCACTGTAGACAGCCACATGGCTTGGCAGGGAACCCAGCCTGGATGGCAGCCCCATGTAGCCCCTTGGTCGGGGTATCAGTGTGTAGTAAGTATATAGATTGTGCAACCATAGATGGAAGCTTTGGGACTTAACTTGATCTTGGGAATGAGACTAAAAGTTCACTGTGGGGAAGGATGCAGGAAACTAGAGGAAACCAGGACTTGTCTACAGAAAGAATCCAGATATTCCAGGGAGTTATGGGAGCCAGGCTTTTTTTCAGTGGCTGATATGCAATACAAGATCTCTTTTCTCATTTATGAAAAGGGTACTACCAGCCTTTCCCATCACCTCAGAGCATTGGGAGTTCTAAAGGAGATGATGGAGATGAAATCTCTGAAGTGTCTCTGGACTCCCAATTCCTGGCAGCAGATGGGGCACACAGGAACCTCAGCTAACTGGTAAAAGGAATAGTTAAGAAAAAACAAGGTGGTGTGTGATCAGAGATGGAAGGCTGAAAACCTGTTACATGCTATGTCCATTGAAAGCATCAAGTTAGCAATGATGGGGGCTGTCAAGACGGCTCAGTGATTAAGTGTAAGCTGGGCAGTGTTGGCATACATACATCTTTAACCCCAGCACTTGGAAGGCAGAGGCAGATCTCTGAGTTCCACGACAGCCAGGGCTACACAGAGAAACCTGTCTTGAAAACAAACAAACAAACAAACAAACAACAAAAACCAAAGAGCACTAGCCAGCTCTTCCAGAGAACCACACGGTGACTCACAAGCATTTGTAACTCCAGTTCCAGGGAGATCTGTCGCCGCCTTCTGGCCTCTATGGGCACTGCATGCACATGGTGTACAGACAGACATGCGTGTAAGACAACATGTACATTTAGAAAAAAAGTTAGTACTGGTGCAGGGAAGGAATGGATGTGAGAGGGGGCTGATAATGTAAGAGCTGACAGGTCAACATGGTGCCTGTGAGAAGTGTCTGATGTGGCATGGTGTGGCATGGCGTGGCATGGGCATCTTATAGATTGGATCTATTGGAAGATGGGTAAAGGGATATGAACTCAGGGCTGCAGTACCTAGGAGCAACAGAGGTGCCTAAGGTAAGAACGCTCGCAAGTGCTCAGCCACTGACTGAGCTTGTGCCACAATTCCGGGATGGTAAGGCTGACAGGACGGTTATCTAGGAATAAAGACCTGGATATTGTGAAGGGTTTGGTCATAGCAGCGGTGGTCTGGATAAAATAAAGAGTCAGACATGGTGTGGCATCCCAGTGAGGATAGGGGATAGCACCATCATGATTATCCTGGCGTCCTGTTCTCTGAACTTGTTTCTTCTTGCCCCTGCTCACTGAGTAATAGATGAAGTTGTGTAGAGAGCAGATGTTCTGGAGGAATGTAGGAGGGGTCTTACTCAGGACAAAGGATGCCCTGAAGAGATGTGTCCTAGGTTTGGCATTGGCATCAATCTCAGAGAGTTTGATAGCTTGATTGATCAGCTGATGAACAAAATACTTGTCTTAGCCCAGTGGGGTTGGGTCTTTGGGAGGCCAAGGTTTGGTGTGGTTAACTAAGGAGTTTAGGCAGCTGTAGAACAAACAAGTTCCACGGGGGAACAAGCCTCTTCCTGAGCTAGCAAACCAGCAACAAGCTTGAATGACTCAAGGCCAAGGGAGCCAGAGCATAGGGAAACTGGGTCAGTGGGTCGGTCTTGGGCAAGACCAGGAAGGATCAGTAACATGACTCTAGTCTTGTTGGCACTTCATAAGGACCTCTTCTAGACCATGTATTACAAAATCCTCACGAACTCTCTCTACATCAGATAACATCACAAAGCTGAGTCCATTTCCAGAAGTTAGAGCTGCCTCCCTCCCCCAAATAAAAGCTGATTCTTACATGTTGCTGGGCTTCTGATTGTCTATGTCCTTCAGTGGAAGACAGCTCAGCTGAACTGGTCAGCCTGCCTTTTGGTTAACTGGCTATCATAGCCTTTAAAGGGTCCTGGGCATGGAGGCCAGGCATCTAATTGCAGAAAAACTCCCCATCCTTCCTACCCTAGGACTCTTAAGGCTCTGGGGTATGAACAGGACCTGAACCATAGGTTCTAGAACTAATACATACATATTTGTGTATGCCTGAGTATACCGCATGCACATGTATGGTTGCACACACTTGTGTCCCACATGTATGGTTGCACACACTTGTGTCCATGAACGCATGTACTCATGACGCACGGCTGTGCTCACACTCAGCACGCACGTGTCTGGGAAGACTGTGGAACTGGTTCACTTACTGGGGCACACCAGGTTCACACCCGCATCTGTATGTCTATTCCTCTAAGTACTTAGGAGAACAATGTTTAGAAAGGTTTCTTGTTTCTGTGGGTTCTCTCCTCCACTTCTTCTTCCTTTTTGTTCTCCCCCCACCCCACCCCCACTTCTATATTTCTTCCTCTTCCTTAGTGAGCTTAGGTAGCCGTGTAATTAAGTCCTCTGGCTCAGGTCTCATCACTAATCCTCACCCTGTACATTTCCGAGAACAGAGTGGCTGAGTCTTTGTGACCTTCATTGCTGCATAATCCAAAGGGCTTCTGCTGACAGTGGCTTGGGGGTGGAGGAGAATCAAATTATCCTGTGACCTCACCTCAGGTCTGAGCCCTCTCCCCTGTGCCCCCTGGCACTGTCATAGCTGAATGGGACACGAGGTACAGGTGGACAGTCAAAGGTTTGCTTGGAGTTTAATCGAGAGCTCAGTCAAGCTGGGCGGTGGTGGTGCACGCCTTTGATTCCAGCACTTGGGAGGTAGAGGCAGGTGGATTTCTGAGTTCGAGGCCAGCCTGGTCTACAGAGTGAGTTCTAGGACAGCCAGGGCTATACAGAGAAACCCTGTCTCGAAAGAGAAAAGAGAGAGAGAGAGAGAGAGAGAGAGAGAGAGGGAGAGGGAGAGAGAGAGAGAGAGAGAGAGAGAGAGAGAGAGAGAGAGAGAGGAGCTCGGTCAGGGGAAACAGGAAGACTGTCCGTGCCTCAGGAGCAAACCAGGAGCCAATCCGCCTCTTGTCTCTGCAGTGTCCAGTGAGAAGAAGGACGGCTGGTCCTGGGAGTCCTACCTGGAGGAGCAGAAGGCTGTCACGGCCCCAGTTAGCCTCTTCCAGGATGTGAGTTGGGCAGTTTCAGCCTAAGCAGAGTTTATCCTCTCAGGTCAGGGTCTCGCCACTAAGAGCAAGCCTTCTGGTGTTTTCTACTGAACAATCCTTGATGTGCTAGCAGAATGAAGAGGTCCAGAGTCTAAAAGGGTGCACTGTAAGGAACTTTCTAGAAAGGAAGAAATAGGGAGGTGACCTCTAAGCTCACTCCTCACCGCCTGACTTGTGGATTCCAGGACCTTTGACCCGGTTCAGCATTGACCTCACCATGAGGCAGCTGAGAGCACCCTTAAGTCTAGCCCTGACCCAATCCTTCAGAATAGTCCTGCAGCTCTCTCATCCTCTGGTGACCCCTGCAGGACAGAGCCCCAGTAAGTCACCCTTTGAGATCAGCAAGGCAGATGGGACCTAAAGACAGCTCCTTCACCCCAAGTCCACTAGACAAGGTTAAGGCCGGATGGAAGCTGGGTCCTCTCCACTCTATGCATTGACAGTCCCAGGCAGTCACCCATAACAAGAATGGCTTCAAACTGGGCATGAAGCTGGAAGGCATTGACCCCCAACACCCGTCCATGTACTTCATCCTTACTGTGGCTGAGGTGAGCTGGAAATACCCTTCCAATGTTTCAATGTGGTGTGATTGAGCCTTGGTGGGTAGGGGTCAGGGGGATGGAAGGGAGGCACTGCCCTGCCTCAGGAAGCCCAGACATCCAGGGGGGTCCATTGGAATATAGGGAAATCGAAAAGTAAACACTGGGGAACAGATGAGAAGCCATGGAACACTGAAGTTACTGAAATAGTTGGCTATGCTAGGGGTGGGGGGTGGGGCATGTCAAAGATACAAAAGGTGGGGATGCTGTCTCAGATCAGATAAGGCCCGTCCTCTAGGAAGGGAATCTGTGAGATAGGCGTAGGCATGACACACCATGGGCTTGCAGATGAAGACATATTCCATTTGGCCCAAGGGGTAGGAAAGGCCTAGGAAGGCCTACCTGCCACCATCCTGTGCTAGAGAAGAAAATCCCAAACAGGTACAGCAGAGCAGGGCCTGGAGCATGAGGGAAGAGTGTGAGCATAGCAAGGAGCATTGAGAGGGTACAGTGAGAGGGGGTGGCAGAAAGAGAGACCCCAGAGACACACCAATCTGTAGTGCTTGCCACATCCAGTCTGGGGTGTGGGGAGGCAGGGGGCTGCTATAGAGAGTACCCACCTTGCACTCAGTACTCAGGGAACCTGCTAGCACTGGATCCCTGAGACTGCAGGCTGGACCAGGAGAGGTAAGGGAGACGCCAGCCGGCACTGACCTGCCTCTGATTCTTGTTCGCGGTCAGGTGTGTGGCTACCGCCTGCGCCTGCACTTCGATGGTTACTCTGAGTGCCATGACTTCTGGGTCAATGCCAACTCCCCCGACATTCATCCCGCTGGCTGGTTTGAGAAGACTGGACACAAGCTGCAGCTTCCCAAAGGTAAGATCTCCCTGGGGTTGGTCTCTGCAAGGCAGTGAGTCCCGGACCCATCTCTTCCTCCCTTCAGGTCACCCCGCAACCCACTTGGTTTTCTGTTGTTGTTTTGTTTTGTTCTTATCCCACACGCAGGGCAGTCTCTCCATCCCATTCCGGTACAGCTCTCCTCTGAGGCTTTTCTAAACCCTTTTGAGTGTTCGACAGGTCTGCCTCCCTTTAGCAGAGGGTCCATGAGGGGTATGGGGACCGCAGACCCGCCTGTTTCTACTTCATTATTGGGGACCTCACCATGGCCCGAGCCTCTGCAAGGTGCTCTGTTCCTTCCCCCCTCGAGGGGCCCAGGTTACAAGGAAGAGGAGTTCAGCTGGAGCCAGTACCTGCGCAACACGAAAGCTCAGGCTGCCCCCAAGCACCTGTTTGTAAGCCAGAGCCACGTGAGTATCTGAATAAAAGTGACCAACGACCCCTGAGACCAAAGGCCCTGCAGCCGGCCAGGGGGATCTGACTCAGCAGAGCGGAACTTGGCTCTGCTCTGGTCTCCACTGGTTTAAGAGGCATGTCCATGGAAAGACCAAAAAGCTGAAATGGGGGATGCTGGTTATGTCTCCCCACCCCAGTCCTGGCCCCTTCCACCCTTCATTTTGTCTTCATCCATTTTTTTAAATTACCCTTTCTAAAAATTGTATTTTGTGTGTGGGATGCAGAGGACAGCTTGTGGGAGTGGCTTTTCTGCATTCGTGTGTGGATCCAGGGATTCAAACTCAGACCGTGTGGCTTAAAGGCAGACGACTCAGCCCCCTGAGCCATCTCACCAGCCCTCATCCATTTTTTGTAGCTATAACAAAATAATACAGAAAAAAATGAGCCTTGTGTTGTCCTGTAGCTTCAGAAGAGGAAAGTCTTTGAGCCTTTGAGGAGGCTACATGGCAGCTGACCCCACACTGTAGGAAACATGTATGGAAGAGGTCACAGGGCTCAGAGGCTTTAAGCACATGCTTGTCTGCTTGCTTTCTCTCTTTTCTTCCTAACTTCCTTCGTTTTCTTCTTCTTCTTTTGGGTTTTTGTTTGGCTTGGATGGGTTTTTTTTTGGGGGGGGGTTGTTTGTTGATTTAATTGGTTTTTGAGACAGGGCTTCTCTGAGTATGTAGCCCTGCCTGTCCTAGGACTCACTCTGTAAACCAGGCTGGCCTTGAACTCTGAGATCCGACTGCTTCTGCCTCCCAAGTGCTGGGATTAAAGGTGTGCGCCTCCACTGCCTGGCTCAAGCTTGAATTTTTATTTTTTTATGATGTATTTTATTTGTGTGTGAGTCTGTAGGTGCCTGTGTGTGTCTTTGTGAGTCTGTGTGTGTGTGATCTGTGCATATGCCAGTGTGAGTCTGTGTGTGTGTGTGTCTGTGTGAGTCTATGTATGTGTGTGTGTCTGTGTGTGTGTGTCTTTGTGAGTCTGTGTGTGTGTGTCTGTGTGAGTCTGTGTGAGTCTGTGTGTATGTCATCTGTGCATATGCCAATGTGAGTCTGTGTGTGTGTGTCTGTGTGAGTCTATGTGTATGTGTCTGTATGAGTCTGTGTGTGTGTCGTCTGTGCCTATGCCAGTATGAGTCTGTGTGTGCGAGTCTGTGTGTGAGTCTGTGCCTTTGCCAGTGCCTGTGTGCTACACAGCCCAGAAGAGGGCATTGGAACTAAAGTCACAAACATTTGCAGGTCCTGAGTGCTGGGATCTGAACTCCAGGCCTATGACTGAGCAGCAAGTATTCTTAATCACTAGGCCATCTCTCCAGCTTGCTTTCAATAAGGATTGAGTCTCTCAGTGACCAGCCAGGGCCCTCCAGTCCCCTTCTGGCCCAGGACCCTTAAGGGGACACACCTAAGCCATAGCATTCTCTGCTGCGGAATTCTCCCCCGTACATCACAGGCCCTTGCTGCCTCCACAGCCTGGACACTGACTTGCCTCTGCTCAGATGGACTTCCTTTGGTTTGCTCTGCAGCTTATCGCATCTGGTCAAAGTCTATCCTGGCAGCCCTTTCCTCTTATCTCTGACAGTCCCACTAGCTTACCTCCTGTTTTTAATCTGTTCAGAGGCAGGCAGCAGGGGGCAGGTAGCTCGTTAGCCGTTACACCTTTACGTATCACATAATCCCAAGCAAAGGGTCTGAGAGAGAGGGAGCCCCCACTGAAAATGTTTCCATACTGGGGGCTGGGACTCCACTATGCTGTTCATAGGGACAGTGACTCATCCACTCCAGTCCGGCCCCAGAGACTCTAGTTAGGGTGAACAGGTGATTAATAGGGTTCCACCTCCTAAAGTGACAGAAAATGCAGATTTTTTTTTTTTTTTTAAGTCAGACTATTTGAATTCTGGCCCTGCCATTAACTGGCATTGTGTCCTGGACCACAGATGAGGTCCTTCTAAAAGAAGATGTTTGTGTTAGATATCTTGGAAGATGAGGAAGTGCTGTTTTTTAAAGCTTTTGCCTTCTTGTGGTAACTCCCCAGCCAATACTAGCACCCTTCCAGCTCCCTGTACCCTTCAGGGATGGAGGATGTCAGTGCCTCCTCTCACCCATCCCACTACTGCCCCAGCTGCCTCAGACAAGCATGGCAAGACTTATTCATGTAGGGGAGACTTGTCCTCAGCCTGCCTGAACCTTTGGGCAGATACATCCCGACGGTCACTTACCTTCTCTCACAAGTCACCTAGTGGATGGAGATCATTGCCTTTGGAGAATAGGAAGTCCCTGAGCGGCCGAGAGCAACCCTCATTCCTGACCTATTTCCCCCTTGTGTCCATTTCCCCGTCTCAGGCAATCCTTGTAGATAAGCCACTCCTGTGTTTCTGGGTGCTCTGGGCTAGCTCCAGCCAGCCTGGCCCTGGTGTGGCAACCCTCTTCTTGTTCCTAGAGTACTCCACCGGTGGGCTTCCAGGTGGGCATGAAGCTGGAAGCTGTGGACCGCATGAACCCCTCCCTCGTCTGTGTGGCCAGTGTGACCGATGTGGTAGACAGTCGCTTCCTGGTGCACTTTGATGACTGGGGCGATACATACGACTACTGGTACTGGGACCTGCTAGGGAGGAGACACCAGGGGTGGGAGGCATCTTCCCTAGGACCTCAGACAGCATGTGGCCCCACCTAGTCCATTCCTGATATTTAGATCTTGTTCTAGATTGGGAGATGGGGGTAGGTAGTGAGCTGCCCTGTGTGTCTGCGTGTCATGGGCTTTGTGGCTCAGTTCTTCCTAGAATCCAGGAAGTACTGTGATTCAGGTGCACACTCATCCCTTCCTAGATCTCCACTAGCTGTTATGGTGTGCTAGAGTTTTCAATTAATGACCCTAGGTCAGTTACTCCCTTTCTCACCAAGAGGGCGGCTGTGGAAGTCCCCGATACCATGCTGTGAGGATGCCAGGCTCAGCCCTCTCTATTTATCCTGGGGCAATAATCTACTCTTGGGTTTCAGGTGTGATCCCAGCAGCCCCTACATCCACCCAGTCGGCTGGTGCCAGAAGCAGGGAAAGCCTCTCACCCCTCCACAAGGTGAGGTTGCTGCCAGAGCATGCCTCCTTCCCAGGCCTGCTTCCCCCTCCTTGGCTAGTAACATGGTAGACGCGGTCCCTGTACCTCCTTAGCAGGCCCTTTAGGATCAGAGTAGGGAGCAGATAGTGCCTGGACCCTTGACTTTTGGGGGTTTCAGAAAAGAAAGATGACTACCCCAAGCATGCAGGGGTCTCAGAGGACATAGGCCCTTCCTCCTAGGACCGCCACAGGCCCAAGTGTGGCAGAGGTTTGGTAAGAACTAAGAGCAATAGGGGTCGTAAGCAATGGGAGCTAGGATTTCAACAACTCTGAACTCTTGGGGTTCTGTGTACTTTGTTCTCTCCAGGATCCATCTGCCCCAGAAGCCCCATGCACACAGCTAACGGTGCTCACATGGGGGAAATTGCTTCTCCAAGAGTCTCCACCCCTTCTATATTCATTTGTTTGTTTGTTTTGTTTGTGGTTGTTTTCATTTTCGAGGCAGGATTTTTATGTGTAGCCCTGACTGTCCTGGAACTGATTTTGTAAACCAGGCTGGCCTCAAACTCACAGAGATCCACCTGCTTCTGCCTCCCAACTGCTGGGATTAAAGGTGTGCACTACCGTGCTGGGCATCCCTCCTTGTTCTTGATCGTGACTGGGAACAGAGTTCTTCGAGTCACCTGGCTGGCTCAGATATTGTTCTCATGCTCTTCTCTAGACTACCCAGACCCGGACAGCTTCTGCTGGGAAAAGTATCTAGAAGAAACTGGGACCTCAGCTGTGCCCACGTGGGCCTTCAAAGTGGTGAGTTGACTCTTGCCCTCGACAGAGCTGAGCTTAGGGAGACGTGGTCCTGTCAGTCAGAAGAGGGCCTTGGCGAAGACAGTCTCCCCTGTAGCTCTCTTCTCGGAGCCTCAGATCTTCCAAGCTGAGCCTTATCCTCAAAGCTCTTGTCTCCCTACAGCGACCCCCTCACAGCTTCCTGGTCAACATGAAGCTGGAGGCTGTAGACCGCCGGAACCCAGCACTGATCCGGGTAGCCAGTGTGGAAGACGTGGAGGATCATCGGATAAAGGTGGCTCTGGGACCCTAGGCTGGGGAGAGGAGGTGGACAGGTCAGTGGGACAGGAATTCTATAGAATATTTAGAGATCAATCAAAGTCATAGCATGAGATAGGAAGCTGAAGGCCCCAGATCTCATTCTTTCCTTATCTGTGATTCGCTTTTGTGGGCTTGGATGGGTTCCTTGGCCTCTCTAAGCTGGTCTTACATCTGCAAAATGGGTTTGACAATTCTTGTCCTATACAAGGACTGAATGGGAATGATGACATTTTATCCAGTGAAGCGGTGGGAATCTATGGCCAAAAGCAGTTACTGTGTAGGTGGCCCCTGTATTCTTCCTCTCCAAGATCTTGGCCTTGGCTTGGAGAGAACCTCTGAGCCCAGCCAACCTCCTGACTGAGCTGGGCTCCCAGAGCAATACCTGACCTCCAAGGGCCTTGCTTCCCCAGCTCCACTTTGATGGCTGGAGTCACAACTATGATTTCTGGATTGATGCCGATCACCCAGACATCCACCCTGCAGGCTGGTGCTCCAAGACAGGACATCCCCTGGAGCCTCCTCTCCGTGTGTACCCCCGGGGGGGCACTCTTCTCTTTCCCGTTCTATCAGTCTCTGACAACCCCGCCAGGGCTCCAGTGCTCACAGTGATCCGGGATGCCTAACCCCCTAATTTCCCCAGGGCTTCCTGCTACACTAAACCAAGGCATGCCCACAGGCCCCAGCAAAGTATACAAGAGCCCAACCTTCCTTCCCCACTGATAGCTGATGCTCAGTGGCAGGAATGGCCCAGCTTGGCTCTGGACCTGGTCTCCAAAGTTCTGAGTACTCTTCCCCTACAGGGAAACTGTTGCTTCCCCGTCCCATTCCTCTGTCACCAAGACTCTGTGCCAACTTCTCTTTCTACCTGTGCAGGGCCCAGAGAGTCCAGCTCTGCCTCCCCTGGGGGTTGCCCCTCTCTCAGCCACAGGAGCCCACCCCACACAAAGACCTCCAAATATGGCTTTCACCACCGGTAAGTAAAGTCACAGGTGAGGCCCAGAGGCAAGCAGGTATTGCTCAGGGAGAGTCTTTTACACCTGTGGAGTGAACACCCATCAGCATTCCCCCAGACCTGAACAGGGCCAAGGTTAAGGAGGCTCTGTAGAAACCAGTGGGTCCACCCAACTAAAGCCTTCATGTCCCCAGGAAGTGCCCCACTCCTGGCTGTGACGGCTCCGGCCACGTCACCGGCAAGTTCACAGCCCACCATTGCCTCTCTGGCTGCCCACTGGCCGAGAAAAACCAGAGCCGGCTGAAAGCGGAGCTGTCCGACTCGGAGACCGCAGCCAGGAAGAAGAACCCGTCTAATTTGTCCCCAAGGAAAAAGCCTCGCCATCCAGGCCGGTGCGAAGGCCAGGGAGTCAGGGCCTGGGCTTCACGGGTGTGGGACCTCATGGCTTCTTGAGGCAGCCACTGATCCTCTGCTGCGGCCCTGGTCCCTCTCTCTCTCCAGGATTGGACGCCCTCCAAAGTATCGCAAGATTCCAGAGGAAGATTTCCAAGGTGAGTACGGGTCCCCTGCTCAGGGTCCTCCTGCAAGCGGGTGCACGAAGCGCCCTGTGATTGATGGGATCTGACGCCAGGGCACCAGGGAGAGGGGAGCTGGGAAGGAAGCCGCTGCTTTTGAGTCTTTGGGTACACAGAGCAGTGGCAAGAACACAGGATGTGGCCTTGAGCAGCATCTCTTCCTACAGATTTGCTAGGAGTTTTTAGAAATGGTGCTGTATTTCCCCAATGGCTCTACTCCGTTCTTCTGTGATTCTAGGCCTCCTCAGGGGACCATGGCTGTCAGTTGTGTATCCAGCAAGCGGCTAGACATCTCTGAACCTCCCTTTTCTCGCTTGAAAGCATGGCTAGAACCTACCTTTGTAGAGTCGGCGGCTGACGTGGTGGTGGTAGCGTCCACTGTTTACGGAGCCAGGCTTTATATTCGCCCTCTCTAGCTCTGCAGCCTCCTGCACTGTGTCTGACTAAGGAGGAATGGGAGGTTCAGAGGCAAAATCACCTTGTGAGGAGCTGAGGTGGGATTCAAACTTGGACCAGGCTTCTGCTACATGGCATTAGGCCTAAAGCACTTTGCCCTAATGTTATGTCTGTTCCCCGTCCCCTTGGGTTCATTTGCATGAGTTTCTGTAACAGGACCACAGACCTGGTGGCCTAAAGAGCATCGTTTATTTCTCACAGTTCTGGACACACAGGCAAGGTGTCTAGATACCTTTCTCCCTGGCATGCAAAACACTTGCACCTGCTCCTGCTCTGTCTTGTGTGAGCATCCCAGGCGTCTCTTTGTGTATCCAGATTCCTTGGGCCTGGTGTCATCAGCCAGATGCCAAGGATCATAAGAGTCCACTGTATGGTGTGGTATACGGCTAAGGAGGTCTGGATAAAGTGTTCAGCCCTGCTTAACAGGCTGCTAGCCCAGCGGTAGACTATGGGCCCTCTTCTGCCTGCCAGGGTGCACGTGGTCAGCTCCCAACTGCAGGACTACATTCTAACCACCAGAGGGCATATCCTGCTTGCTGAATGTGGACAGTTCCTGTTGGTTTGTGGTGTGTGTGTGTGTGTGTGTGTGTGTGTGTGTGTTGCCATGATGTGCACATGGGGGTCAGAGATCACTTCATAGTGTCAGTTCTCTCTTTCTACCTTTTATATGGGTCTGGGGAAACCAATTCCAGGTCTCAGGCTTTCACAGTAAGTAACTACTAAGCCATCTCACCAACTCAGAAATTAGTCTTGCCAATGGTTGTAGCTCTGGCCCAAAGGAGAAGAAAGGACTCACCCAAGGCCCTGAAGGACTTGGGGACAGAGGCTAGGTGTCTCACCTCCACAGAAGACTCCCTGCTGCACCAGCAGGCCTTTAACCAAAAAGGGACACGCTGGCTGCGATGAACCCTTTGAGAGGAGATTCCTCACACATCCATGGCAGACCTCAATATAGGTGAAAGTCCCTTTGAACTCTGATCCTCTCTTACTCTAGGGTGATTCTGGCCCTAGAGGATGAGTTCCTATCAGCTCTCCAACCCTGGACTGCCTATCACTTGCTTTCTGATCTGCTCAGGAACCCCTGGCTCCACACACATGCACATCTTTCCCCTCAGTGAAAGAACCTTTAGGCTGTGTGGATAGGTGGTTTTAAAAAACACTGTAAGTGCTTAAGAGAGTCTAACTCTGCTCTGAGGACTAAGGCAGGACCCAGGGCATCCAAAAGGGGTTTGCATGGAAGAGAACCTAAATTATGGCCGAGCAAGGGAGGCATAGCAAGAGCTGGCCATCAGTCACAGGGGACAGCCTGTCAATGCTGCTTAGCTGAGCAGTGTACAGGCTGAGATGCAAAAAGACTGGGGGGAAGGACAGCTAGGCTGTGATCGAATCCTAAAGGCCTGGGGTAGAGATATGAGGAGCCAAGAAGCCGAGGCTACGCGAGCGAGGTGGAGAGGGGTGGTCTGTAGCAGGCAGGGGCTGCCATAGAGAATATGGCACTGGAAGTGCTACATTCTGCACCCAGAATTAGTAGCAAGCACTTAAAAAGAATAATCATCCTGAACTCTGGACCAAGGCACAGTAAGGCCTGCAAGAAAAATAGCCAAGCTACCTGTGGTCCCTGGACCTGCTGGAGAGGATGGGGTCAGGTGGTCAGCCGATGAATTGAGTAAAGTCCAAGGGATGAGCACCAGGCCCTGCTAAAGAGGAAGCCAAGCAGAGTGGCATCAGTCACCTGACCTATAGAGTCAGGGGTTCCTGAGCAGATCAGAAAGCAAGTGATGGGCAGTCCAGGGTTGGAGAGCTGATAGGAACTCATCCTCTAGGGTCAGAATCACCCTAGGCTAAGAGAGGATCAGAGTTCAAAGGGACTTCAGAAAGGACAGGCAGAACTCATCTCTGATGTCACGGATAAGGTTTTCGGACACTGGAGACTACTTGAGGCCAGCAGCTCCAAGAGAGCATCCTTACAAGTCCTAGAGTGCTGTGGTCGCTTTAGACAGTGGGTGCTGAAGTCTGGGAGCAAGCAACCCATTCACCCAGCAGGACTAAGCACCAGGTCACCCATGTGGCTCTGCAGGCTTTCAGAAGGGGTCATGTCCTGTCTGTTGACCAGCCAGTGTCCCCTGTGACACAGATGTGGGCCATCCCTACTTCTGCCCACCATGTTCTGCTTCTGTCTTCTAGCCCTCCCTCCCAGTGTGGTACACCAGTCCCTCTTCATGTCCAACTTGCCGACCCACACCGATCGCCCACTCTCTCTGTGCTGGGAACAACACTGTAAACTCTTGCCAGGAGTGGCGGGCATCTCAGCCTCCACAGTCTCCAAGTGGACCATTGAAGAGGTACAGAACCCTTCCTCAGCCTTCTCCTCTTCTTCCTTCTTCTTCCTTCTTTTTTCTTCTTCCTCATTTCTTTTTTCTTCTCCTCTTTCTTTTTCTCCTTCTTCTCCTCCTCTATTTCTCCTCTTCTTCCTTCTTCTTCTTCCTCCTCCTCCTCCTCCTTCCTGCCCTAACCCTCCCTCTAAACCACACCCTAGCAGGAGTCTCAAGCCAGAGCCTGCTCAGATGGAGCTGCATACCACTCCCAACCCTGTGCTCGCCCCTCCTAGCCACAGTCCCTTCAGCTGCCCAGCAAGGCTGACCAAAACAGGCCCCTTGTGGTGGTGGATAGAGAGGGTGAGGATCAAGGGATCTTCTCTCGTGTGCCTTAAGACATGAGGATCCCCTGAGGCTGATAAGAAAGAACCTCCTGGCCCAGTTTAAGGGCACCAAGATCACATAAGTCTCAACCCTTCCCCTAGTTCTCATCCCCTGCTCAATATATCTCCCTTGATTTCCAAGGTCTTTGGCTTCGTTCAGACCTTGACGGGCTCTGAGGACCAAGCACGCCTCTTCAAAGACGAGGTAAGGTACAACAAGTGCAGAGGGACAGAGACGAAGTCGCTGCCACTGAGCCAGCAAGAAACCGTTACCCTCGCCCACATTACCTGAGCCTGAGAGAGGCCTCTGGCCAATCATAGTCACCCTAGGCTGTGGGTGTAATCTTGTAGGGACTGTGGCCCAGCTTTGGGGATAGTGTCCAGATTGCCTTTGGGAAGGAATCTGTCTTCTCTCATGTTCCCTGCCTGGGATTGTTTGAATTGAAGCATTTCACAGATTGGGGAGAGAACACAGCTTCAACCAGGCTGAACAGCTACTCCACGACTGAGCCACATCCCTACATACCACTGAGCCCAAAGCAGGTATCAGGTGACACAGGTGTAGGTGTTTGCTGGAGACGGTCTAACACGATACAGTGCCCTTAGGTATTGCTTAGGAAAGATATGAAGCCATGAGCTGTAGGGAAGAGAGTGCTAGGTTTGAAGGCTGTCTGGGCTGGAATCCTAGCTCTCCCCAGTTGGAGCATCTTGTCTCCGAGCACACATCTTCCTGTTCTTATAATGGAGGTAGAAAAAGTGCCTTGAGGGCTGCCTTGCAAGTCCTTATGAACTTCGGAAAGGAGTGAGCCTTCACTGCAGTAGATCTAGCAGGATCATATCCCTGGCACGTGTGTACATCTATCTGGCGACATTGCAGTCAGAAATCCCAGCACTATACCAAAAGCCCAGGATGGGGACCTCTGTAAGCGGTAGTCTGGCTTTCTGTGCGCAGTTGTCCTTAAATAAAGAACTTTATTTGTGACTCTTTTAATTTGTAGAGTTTGAAACTGGAGGGAGCCCTTGAGTGTGTTTAAGGCCTTCTTCCAAAACAACAGGAGCATTCCCCTGCAGCAGCACAGTGTGGTCTCTAGTCTTGCCCCTGTATTGCCCGTCTTATTAATGTTCTCTCGGTGTCCAGACTGACTCCTACTTCTAGAACATTCTGGCCAACGTGGAGCAAATGCACTGAGCTCCATCTCCCTGGGATGGCTTAGGTTTTTTTTCGTGTTCATTTGCTTAGGGGGTTGGTTTGGTTTGGTTTTGGGGCTCGGAATTAAGCCCCAAGTTCCTTGCATGCTGTTCTTCACCCCTGCTCAATAGTGATGCCTTCCACCACCCACTCCAGATGACAGAGGTGAATAGCCAGTGACACACATTTTATGAAACACGTGAGTTTGAGTCCACTCCCATCAAGACAGAACATCTTCATCATACCAGAAAGTTCTGCCTCAGTCCCTTCCGGTCAGGCCTCACCCCAAAACACAACCACTGTTTTTTTTTTTTTTTTTTTTTTTTTTTTTTTTTTTTTTTTAGTGCTGTGGATTTCTAGAACTGTAGATTGGCTTTGCCTGTTCTTGAACTGAGTGAGTGGGATCAGACAGCTGGTGCTCTGTGGGCCTCTCTTTGTTCCCTGTAGTGTGGGGGACATTGTGTGATGCCGCCGCATACATTCATAGTTTTTCTCCATTTAATGCTCAGGTGGCAGCTCTCCTGTTCATGGACATTTATATGTTTCCCTCTCTGAGTCCCCTGCCTCAGACAGCCCCCTTCCCCTGCTTTCTTTACCCCACTCCCTCCCCACAGCTGGCTTTTCCCTTCCCTGACTGGAAGGCACACTTCTTAGCCTTTCACATACTTGCTCTATCTGTCTGAGGATGAGGTTGTTTGAAGTAAATTACAAGCATCCCAGTGTTTCACCCCTGACCTCTGCAACTTGTGACTTTTTTATATGACCCTGTTATTGCACAAGCAACCAATCAGTGCTAGCTCCTCCGACTATCCACGCCCTGCCCATCCCCACATTTCCGGTCACCTCAGAACGTTTTTTTAAAAATCATTCTTGAGCCAAGTAAGGCCCACATAAATGATTTCAGGTACTTTGTAGCCCTTCGATCTCTCCCATTCTAGGATAGTATTCTCTTTTTTTCTTATCTCTCTCTTTTTTTCCCTGTGACATTTTTTAAAAGTCTAGGAATCAGAACTACCAGATTGGCTTAATAAGCAGGTAAAGGCGCTTGCCACTAAGCTTGAAGACCTGAGTCCCTTCTCAGTCCCTTCTAAGGGATCTGAGTCTGATCCCTGAGACTCCCATGATGGAAAGAGAGTGCTGATTCCCAGAAATTGCCCCCCTGACCCCAACACACATGTAGTAACATGCACACGTCCAACACTAACACCCACACTCATACATACACAAAATAAACAACTTTAATAGAAAAAGGTTTAAAACTAGAAATCAGATCCAAAGGCTTGTTCACATTGAAGTGTTCTCTGTCTCTCTGATTTTGGGGACAGGAATGGGTCAGAGGTAACAGTGAACCCCATGTGATAGCCCTCAAAATCCAATGTCTGCCCAGCTTGCCATTCATAGCACTGAGCTTGACAGGTGGGTCCCATGGGCTGCTGTGGGGTTTCTGTTGTCTTTGTTTTTGTTTGTCTTTGCTTTGTTTTGGCTTCGGGCATTTCACAAATGCCAGATCACATGCGTAGATAAGGAGGCTGTTGCTCCGGTTACAGAATGAGTCCAGGCAGTGTTTTTAAACCTGGTGACTAATGAATGAAGCTGCTCAGACCAGGAGCCAAGCTGGCTCCCAAGGCGGGCATGTGACCTGTGCAACAACATCCTGGGGCCCTGTGCTTAGAAGAACCTGGCAGTTGGCTTCGTGCTCGGCTGTCACTATTTTGAAATCCTTACTTTCAACTCTGCGTTGTCGTTTGGTAGCAAGTCCCACAACTGGGTCAGCCGCAACTGCTTTCTCAAAGCTCCTGCCTATATAAGGGCTCCAAAGGCACTTTTCCAGTGTAGATGCTGACTCAGACTAGTCAGCAGAAAGACAGAGGGGAAACTGTATGTGTGTGACTTGGGGAGCAGGCTTCTTGCTTTCCTTCTCTGTCCCCATTGTTGTCTTCCTTCTCTCCTTTTTCCCTCCCTTGTCTTTTCTCTTTGCCCTCCTTCCTCCATCCTTCCCCACCTACCACGTGCCCTTTCTCCTCTTCCCACACTTCCCATCATATCTGCCCCCACCTTCCTTTCACCTTGCCCCCACCACACCTGACCTCCCCCACACACACCTTTCCCCCTCCTCACTCTCCCACCCCCTCAGATGATTGACGGCGAGGCCTTCCTTTTGCTGACACAGGCGGACATTGTGAAGATCATGAGTGTCAAGCTGGGCCCAGCCTTGAAGATCTATAACGCCATTCTCATGTTCAAAAACACTGACGATGCCTTTAAGTGACTGACTGGGGGGGTAGGGGGACCCTCCTATCCTCGCTGGGCTCCCTCTGCAGATGGTGCTTCTCTCCCAACTTGAGTTCTGCACCCCCGCCCTCGCTGTCTGACTAGGTGTACGGGAGCAGAGGAGCCTGGGGAAGCGGGTCTCAGCTCTCAGTCCTGGAGTTCATTTGTCTCCAGTTGCCCCAGGAAGGGTGTGACTACACTGAGACCTGACTGATAGAAAGGGCTACAGGGATCCTGGCTAGGGCAGCCTGCATCTTCGTCCACCTTGGTCATTGTCTTAGGAATTAGGAGGAGCTGGGCAGCGTAGGCATTCTCCATTCAGAACTATGTCCTTATTGGCATCTCTATGTCCTTTCTCCTCCTTGGGTCCCTCTCCTCCTACTAAGAACTGACCATGACCTTGGTTTACATATTTACACATGAAAGATGCCTCCTCCCTGTCCACTGTTGGCTGTGTACTCTTGTTCTCCATTCATGGTCCAGCCAGGCCCCACGGCTCTTCTCCCATAGATGCTTGAGTCTCAGAAATATGGGAGCTTCCTACTCAGAGCCTCTGGCTGTCTTTTTCCTTTTGCCTCTAGTCAGAGATTGAGAGCCCAGGCACTGTCCTGAACACTTTCAGTTCAGGATCACCCGGCATTGAAGCAGGCAGTACGAAGTGAGCAGATGGTTAGAGCCCATGTCCTAACACTCAGGGCCTAAGTTCTCTGATGCCCTCTCTGTTGGGTGTGGGGGGAGGAAGTCCGGCCTGGCAAGCCATCCAGGCTAGGACGTTGGACACATTGGAGTCTTTGACCGGAAGAGTAGCTCCAGAAAGCATGATGGCGGTGGCATCATTCTCTTTGTGTCTGTGGATCTCAGCCAAGATATTACACAAGAGTGAGAGGCCCCTGTCAGCCAGGCCTCCTGCCAGGAGGGTGTAGCACCGGCTAGCACACAACCCCTGTGACATCACATTCACTCTGTCCCTTAAACATTTCTCATCCTGCTCTCGAGTCTTAACGAAGGCCACTTACAGTAGAGAGTTGGGAAGGTTCCCTCTCCTGTCTCTGAACTCCCTGGCCCTTCTTGCCAGTCCCCAACAGTCTCTCACTGCCAGCTAGGTTCCCATTGGGGCTCTGGGACTTGGACCTTTCTGTCCAAGTGGAGGTTCAGCCTTCACTTAATTACTGCCAAACGCCTCCCAGCCTAAGTGGGGAGTCCCAGGAGGAGCCACCCCTCCAATAGGTGAGAGCCAGGGGCAAGCTTTACTTGGTGCTGTGGGCCTGCAGGCTGAAGAGCAGGGTAGTCCCCCAGTCCAGTATACTGATAAGTTATGTGGTGTGTCTGTGTGTGTGTGTGTACACATGTTGGTCACACAGCAGTATCTGTCAGGTGCAGGTGTGAGGTACAGTGCTGGGGATATGAAGGGCTACTGTTAAGCTATGAGGCTTTATCATTTCCTCAGAAATGGGAAGCCAAAAGTCCTGTTGATTTCCTGTTTCAGAGCTTTGGGGACCTCCCCTCCCTAGGCCAACAGCTTCTTGGGGACAGCCAAGTGGCACCCAGCTAGCCTGGCAGAGATTTCCTTTCCTTTTAGCCCCCCTGGGGGTAACTTCCAGGTAACATTGGGCAAGGCCAGCCAAGCAGGGAGGGGAGAATAGGTCAACAGATGTGACGTTACTGCCCCTCTGCTGGACAGTAACGGTAAAAGGTAAAAGGTGCCAGTCTCTCCAGTCTCTGTTGTCTAGGTTACAGTGGAAAGTACCACCTCCTGGCCTTTATTCTGCCCAGTCACACACTGACCAATCTGAGATGGCAGCAAATGTTCCATGTTCTTGGCTGGTGCTGTGAGACCATACAGTTTCCAAGGAGAGGGACTGCACAGCCTTTGCCATGCAGTTCTGTGATCTGTGGGAGCTCTTTCATCTGTGGGAAAAGAGCAGAGAGACTAACGGCCTTGGAGAAGACCCACAGCCTCCCAACTCTAGGCCGCACCCCTTCTGCACTAATATCAGAAACCAAATCTTAAAATGTCAGACATGTGTTCCAGCCATCCCCCCACCCATCCACCCCACTGGGTCCCCATTGCACCTTAACCTGGGAGTGCAGGCAGTGAGTGACAGTTTCTGGCACTTGTACCCTGGTCTCTAGCAACAGGAACTCCTTCCACCTTGTCTCCAGTGGGCTTGGCCAGCCTCTGCCCAGCCCTGGCCTACAACAGTGATGAGCTTTGTTTAACTTCTGAGGCAGAGAGACTGGTTCCAGGGTCTGAAAATGAAACCTGTTTGCACCTTTATTCACATGCACTGTGATGGGGTTACATTATTTTTTACTTGTTCTGTATGTGTGTGTCTCTCTGTGTGTGTATGTGTCTATGTGTGTCTGTGTGTGTGTTTATGTGTATTTGCTCTCGAGTGTACCTTCTTAAAGAAAGTCCTCTGGTTTAAACTAAAGTGACTTGAGAGAGAGGAAACATTACAAAGAATATATAGTATGATTTGTCTGTGTATCGATAAATAAGTAAATAAATTAATAAATAAATAAATGGTTGACCAGTCTGCAGCCAGAGTCTGTTTCTCTTCTCGTGGTGAAATGCCCAGAGCACACAGGTGAGCATCAGTGCTATTATGTCTGAGGAGACTAATTCCTTCCCTGCGCCGCTAGGTAGAGGTCTTAGAGCAGTGGTTCTCAACCTGTGGCTTGTGACCCCTTTGGGCGTAGAACAACCCTTCCACAGGGTAGCCTCCGACCACCGGAAAGCACGGATATTCACATGACGATTCATGACAGGAGCAAAATTACAGTTAGGAAGTAGCGATGGAAAAAATAATGTTAAAGCTGGGGCTCACCACAGGAGGAACTCTGTTGGGTCACAGCATTAAAAAGGTTGAGAACTACTGCCCTGGAGAATCTGAATTTTATACTTTAAAGGACCCAGTTTATAAAAATGCAAATGTATTGAAAGGAAAAAGCTGAATTGAGACTCCTGTGGACAGGATTCCCTGCTTAGAAGCACTTGCCTAGGAATGTGTTCTCACAGTAGGCCACTGAGGTGCACAGAGGCTGAGCCAGGCTATACCTCAGGCTGACAGGGGACCTTGCCACTGGTTTTGCAAGCAGAAGAGATATAAGTGTGGTGGGATCCTGGAAACTTGCTCCAAGCTTCCAGAAAGCTGCCAAGGCCAGGCAGTGTGCTGTAGGGCTAGAGTTTTCAGAAGGGGCCCTTGAGGGGCCAGTGTATGAATCGATAACGGTGGACCCCAAGTTACAATGAAGACATCAAGATGTTCGAGATGCCAGGACTGTGGGATGTCCACCAAGGAAAGCTGCAGGTCTGAAGTAGAACTAGGCTAAGAAGACAGGTTATCTGTGTCCCACGTGGCAGAGCTGGAGATGCCGGGGTGCTGAAGGCTGAGAGCCCAGATGGTTCCACCAAGAGCTCCAGATGCCAGATACGGAGCTTTGGAGTTTGGTGTCAGCTGGGAGTGGGGGCTTTTGAGTAGAGGGCTTGCCTAGCACACAGGAAGCCTGAGATTGATCCCCAGCACCACATGAACCAGGCCTGGGAGGTCTACATCTCCCATCCCAGCACTGGGAAGATGGAGACAGAAGGATGAGAAGCTGAGGCCATTTTGCTACATAGTGAGTTTGAGGTTAGTTATCATGAAATGATACCGCTAAGGAAAAGAGAGAGAGAGAGAAAGAAAGAAAACTGTATAATAACTATATACCTGCTTGTCTTAAAATTGTAATCCAGCCGGGCGGTGGTGGCGCACGCCTTTAATCCTAGCACTTGGAAGGCAGAGGCAGGTAGATTTCTGAGTTCGAGGCCAGCCTGGTCTACAGAGTGAGTTCCAGGATAGCCAAGGCTACACAGAGAAACCCTGTCTCAGAAAAAAGAAAAAAAAAAAGTGTAATCTAGAGGTCCAGAGTTCAATTCCCAGAAACCACATGATGGCTCACAAACATCTGCAATGGGATCTGATGCCTACCCCCTTCTGGTGTGTCTAAAGACCATGACAGTATACTCACATACATGAAATAAATCTTTTTTTAGAAAAGTGTAATCAGCTGGGGCTGGAGAGATTCTTTGGTGGTTGAGAAGCTGACTGTTCTTGCAGAGGATCCAGCTGGGATTCAGTTCCCAGCAGGCACATGGCAGCTCCCAGCTGTCTGTAACTCCAGGTCCAGGGGCTCTGACAGCCTTTCAGGCACCAGGCATGTACTCACTGCACAGATATACATACAAGAAAAACATGAAATCTCTGCATGGCACAGAGAAGTGTGTGCTCAACAAATATCTGTTAAATAATTAAATCCCTACTATGAAAAAAAAAAAAAAACAGTACAAAAGACGGGCTGGGAGATGACTCAGTCAATAAAGTGCCTGCCTAGCAAGCTGAAGATCTAAGTTCAGGTTCCTGGAAGCTTCCTGGCCAGCTACTCCAGCCTACTTGATGAAGACCTAAGGCATCAGGAACAACACAGGATTTTTTGACCACTCATTCCAGATACATGCACCCATACACATACAAATAAGCACACATGCACATACATTTTTTTAAAAATTAAGAACATAAGCAATAAGAACTCCTGGGGTCTAATAACATTTTTAAAATTATTTATTTATTTATTTATTTTACGTGAGTACACTGTCACTCTCTTCAGACACAGAGGAGGGCATTGGATCCCATTACAGATGGTTGTGAGCCACCATGGTGGTTGCTAGGAATTGAACTCAGGACCTCTGGAAGAGCAGTCAGTGCTCTTAGCCACTGAGCCATCTCTCCAGCCCAACAACATTTTATAGAAATAGTCAAGGCCAGAGAATTCAATGGCACCTCCGGTTTTAAAATTAGCATGAAGCTAATTAGCATCCACACACATAAAAAAAAATAATAATAAAACTAGGACTGGAGAGATGGCTCAGTGGTTAAGAACATTGACTGCTCTTCCGAAGGTCCTGAGTTCAAATCCCAGCAACCACACGGTGGCTCACAGCCATCTATAACAAGATCTGATGCCCTCTTCTGGAGTGTCTGAATACAGCTACAGTGTACTTACACTGGGAGGCAGAGGCAGGTGGATTTCTGAGTTTGAGGCCAGCCTGGTCTACGGAGTGAGTCCAGGACAGATAGGTGTTGAAATGTCAACCCAGAGGGCTCAACTTTACAGTTACCAGTCATGCACAGTCATTGTAACCATCACATCAAAATCTTTAATTCCTGTGTTCCACCGCCCTTCCAAACCACTTGACTAAGAGAATGCCAGCTTCCTCCTCTAGAGCAGGAAGTCTTCCAGCCTGGACAGATTGGCATCGAGGTAGACTAGTGGCCTCGGGCTTCCGCAAATGGAACTCCCATGGCTCTCGGGGACAGCTGCGCCTTAAGGAGCTTGGCTTCGTTTTCCTTTACACGGTCCTTGAGCCTCCTCACTATGCATTTCCCATCATCTCCTTATGGCCTCACTGTCGACATCACAGGAAGCAGAGCTTGCACCTCCCTGCCACCCACATCTCTTCTCCTTTTCTTTTGCTGTGGGAGAGTTGATTCTTCTTCCTGAAAGCTAATCCTTGACCAGATAGCTGCAATAAAAGAAACATTGACACATAAGGAAAGGCTTTGGAACATTCCAATGTGATTACAGAAATAAAATTTTAATATACGAGTCGAAAGGTAAAGCAGAGGACGCCTCCTCGAAAGAATACAGGGCGAGAGGGTGCCTGCAGCCCTGTTAACCAGAGATCCTCACCCTCAGGAGGCAGAGGCAGGAAGACTGTACAAGTTCAAGGATAGTCTGTCTCCAAACACACAAAAACAATGAGATGAAGATAGGGAAAATGCTTGAAAATAGGCAGAGTAGTTCAGCATTGAATTATTTTAACAAACTCAGGGGCTAGAGCAACAGCTCAGTGGTTAAGACACAGAGAACCTGTGTTCAAGATCACAAACATCTGTAACTCCAGTTCTAGAGCATCCGACACCCTCTTCTGGCCTCCTTAGGGGACCAGGTATGCATGTGGTACACAGGCCTATGTGCAGGCAAAACATCCACACACATAAAAAAATAAAACTAGGACTGGAGAGATGGCTCAGCAGTGAAGAGCACTGACTGCTCTTCCTAAGGTCCTGAGTTCAAATCCCAGCAACCACATGGTGGTTCACGGCCATCCATAACGAGATCTGATGCCCTCTTCTGGAGTGTCTGAAGGCAGCTACAGTGTACTTACATATAAGAAATAAATAAATAGGCTGGGCAATGGCGGCACACACCTTTAATCCCAGCACTTGGGAGGCAGAGGCAGGTGGATTTCTGAGTTCCAGGACAGCCTGGTCTACAGAGTGAGTCCAGGACAGTCAGGGCTATACAGAGAAACCCTGTCTCGAGAAACCAATAAATAAATAAATAAATAAATAAATAAATAAATAAATAAATAAATCTAAAAAATAAAAAAAATTAAACTAAGGAAAAAAGAAACTTCTAGAATTGAGATCTGTTACTGTCCAAACTAAGAGGTCACATTGAGTACCAGGACAGGGAACAATAGCATCCTGTAATGCTATAAAACAGCAGGATTAAAATAAGATTATAAAAAGGAGAGAATAAAAAGATAGGGAAGCTTCCTGGGAGAATAAAACCAAGAAGCAACATGAATGATGACAATCATTGGGTTTCTCTCCAGCAATTTCTGAAACAACAGTAGAACCCTATCTTAACTAGTTTAAAGGAGAAAAGATAATGGGGAAGTAGTTCCGTGGTAGAGTATGTGCCTATTTCTCAGGCATGAAGTCCCACAACAAGTTGCCGTCAAGGAAAAAGAAAAAAAGGAAAAAAATGTGGTTGAAGAGATGTGTGTGCCCAAGGTGAGGTTGTCAAGCAACCACAAAGACAGAAGAACATTTACAAGGGTATAACTCTTCAGACTCTTACCTCCCACCCACCTGTCCTCAGGATGATGCTCTTCACTAACATTTGAAAGTAGCTGGCCGTGGTGGCACCTGCCTTTAATCCCGAGCACTTGGGAAGTGGAGGCAGGCAGAGAGCTATGTGAGTTTGAGGCCAGCCAGGTCTACATGAAAAGTTCCATGCCTGCCAGAGTTACCTCCTGGTGACACCCTATCTCAAAGGCACCCCACTTCAAAAAGGAGAAGGAGAGAATAAACATATACATATACATATACTACATATACATCATATATATACACACATATCGACATATATATGTATATACATATGTAGCGTATTTTTTGAGACAGGGTTTTCTGTGTAGTCCTGGCTGTCCTGGAACTCATTCTGTGGACCAGGCTGGCCTTGAATTCACAGAGATCCACCTGCCTCTACCTCCAGAGTCTCAAAAAACCAAAAAGAAAATCTAGGTGATAATACATTAATAAAACATGAGGGAAATAAGTGATAATCTCAAATGATACAAAAAAGCATCTGACAAAATTCAACATTCTCCCATGAGAAAAATGTTCAGAAAGACGTGAAAGTAAACACATGCCATATAGCAAAGGGCACCCTCACAAAATCCGCAGCTAGTACCACACTCGGTGGTGAAAAGCCAAACATTTCTGTCAAAGGCCAAGGACAAGATGAGGACTCTTACTTTCTCTGCTGCTGTTCTGCCTCTTAGTAGATGTAGATTCAGCCAGAGAAACTAGATAGGAAAAATGAATGAAAAAAAAATCCAAGTTGGAAAAGAAGAAGTAAAATTATGTTCAAAAATAACATGACTTTATTTCTAGAGAAGTCCCAAATCAATAGGGAGCCATTAGGCTGCAGAACTATCAAGCTAGTTTATCAGAGAAAGGCGATCAACATGCAATTATTAGTTGCATTTTTATCCTCTTGCAATGACCAACCCAAAAATGTGTCAGCATCCCACTGTTGTACTAATCATCCCAGCACAGCACAGCACAGCACAGAGAGAATTTTCCTTTCAAAGTCAGTGGCTCTTAATGCCACTGGATTACACATTCAGTGTTAGAGTGGTTAATACTACCTAATATATATCTACCTCTGTAAAGCCCAACCAACTTCATTTTTGTGCAAAGGGGCTAAACTCCAAGTCCAGGGAGCAAATCACAAAAGTCCACTTGAACAAACATTCTATGACAACCCTCTCCCCCTACTTAGCAACAGCCAGTCAGGCTACAACAGCAGGGTCAAGGAACATATAGATAACCTCAGACATCCTGCAGAGAATAGATAACCTAGCCATCCTGTTTGTCAGGTGGCTTTGCCCCCGTGTTTACTTCTTGCAGATTACACCAGAAATGCACTTTTTTGTTTTTTGTTTTTTGGGTTTTTTTTTTTGTTTTTGTTTTTTGAGACAGGGTTTCTCTGTCTGTCCTGGAACTCACTCTGTAGACCAGGCTGGCCTGGAACTCAGAAATCCGCCTGCCTCTGCTTCCCAAGTGCTGGGATTAAAGGCGTGCGCCACCACTGTCCAGCTCAGAAATGCACTTTTTAAAACATTAACTCCTTGACCTGTATGGAATTTCCCCAAGCTTGCTGTAACCACAATAAATACCCTGCACCCCTAGACTGGAGGCTCTCACTTCTGACCTGCTATGATGATGATGGTGAGAGATCTTGCTTGAAAAGCCAAAAAAAGAAAAAAGAAAAAAAAAAAAGAAATCTGTGGTATATGTATGTTCTCTCTTCATATACTGACCATGTATGTATGTGTATTCTGCACACATCAGCAAATTTTCAAGCCATTTATCTTAAAGTTTCTTCTCCTTCTTCCTCTTCCTCCTCCTTCTTGCCTTTTGGTTTTTTTCTTTTTCTTTTTCTTTTTTTTCAAGACAGGGTTTCTCTGTGTAGCTCTAGCTGTCCTAGAACTCACTCTGTAGACCAGGCTGGCCTCGAACTCAGAAATCTGTCTGCCTCTCCCTCCCAAGTGCTGGGATTAAAGGCATGCGCCACCACTGCCCAGCTTAGTTAGGGTTTCTATTGTTGTGATAAAACATTGTGACCAAAAGCAACTTGGGAAGAAAGGGCTTACTTCATCCCATGCTTCTAGATAACAATCCATTGCTGAGGGAAGTCAGGGCAGGAGCTGAAGCAGAGACCGTGAAGGAACACTCCTTTCTACCTTGCTGCCCGTGGCTTCGGCAACGTCCTTTCTTATACTATTCAAAACCACTACATCAACCACTAGCCAACGCAATTGATACCCACAGACTTGCCTAGAGGCTAAACTTATAGAGGCATTTTATCAATTAAAATTCCTTCTTTTTAGTCTCTCTCCTTTCCCTCTCTTCTCTCTCCCCCTCTCTCTTTCCTCTCCCCTCTCTCTCCATTCTCCCTCCCTCCCTCCTTCCCTCCTTTCTTCCCTCTTCTCCCCTTCTCTCCCTTCCCTTTCCCCTTCCTTTCCTCTCCTGTCTCTGTTCCCATGTATTCCCGGCCAGCCTCTCTTTCTCTCTGTCTGTCCTTCTCTGACCCCTGCTTCTCTGCCTCTACTGTTTCTCCAAGTCCTCACTACCCTCTCCCCACAATAAACTTCCCTTATATTAAAAAAAAAAATTCCTCTTTTTAGATACATGTAGATTTGTATCCATGTATAAAAACAAAAACAAAAACAACAAAACAAAAAAAACAAGCAAACAAAAAAACCTCAGCAGCTGAGGCAGTCATAGGTTAATTTGTGGAAAGAATCAGATATGTGTGTTTGGATGGAGAAGACCTAAACATCTATGCTCAAGAGTGGGGAGGAAGCCACTTGACCATATGCCAAACTAAAAGATGGAAAAAGGAAAAATATATGTCGATTATTTAGACACGTGGAAGTGAGCAATGCATGAGGTATGGGCAAGGAAGATATGCTTCATTATTTCCCTACTAGGCCTATTTGATTTGTTTGTTTGTTTGTTTGTTTGTTTGTTTCCAAAACAGGATTTCTCTGTGTATCCCTGGCTGTTCTGGAAGTCATTCTGTAGACCAGGCTGGCCTGGACTCAGAGATCCATCCGCCTCTGTCTCCTGAGTGCTGGAATTAAAGGTGTGCGCCACCACTGTCTGGCAGACCTATTTGATTTTTAACTTTGTAGATCTTTTATTTGTTGTTTGTCTGGTTTTTTTTTTCTCAAAACAGAGAAATGTCCGTTCTTACTGTGTGTATGTCTGCTCTCTCAAGAGTTCTGTTTCCAGCTCACATGGGTCACAGTTTTCCGGGCTGACTGGGTAGAAGTTTTCTGGTCTGAATGTGAACATGTGATTCACTCTGCCTGTGGATGAGTCTGCAGGTGGCCATAGTGGAGGGTGGAGAAGGCAGGACAAAGGACAAAGTGTACCAGAGCATGTCAAGTTAGGGAGAGTATTCATGGAAAAACGTCTGCACTGGCTCGGTGTCTTGTGTCACCATCTTCGTCCCCAGGACTGTGTCCTTTTGTTAAATTTATTTCCACTCTGTTCATGGGAGTGTTTTGCATGTATGTGAAGTGCACCAAGAAGACCACGGTGTCCTCCAGAACTTAAGTTGCAGGTGTTTTAAGTTGCCACACGGGATTTGGAAACTGAACTTAGGTCCTCCACAAGAGCAGCCAGGGCTCTTAACCACTGAGCCATCCAGCCCCAAGAATGTATCTTTGACCTTCATACCCACAAAACAGCATTCATAAAAGGAGGAGGGAAGGGAAAGGAAGAAGGAAGAAAAGCCGGGAGAAGGTGTGTGTGAAAACACAGGAAACATCTTGGCTATTTTCTGCAGGTCACAGAGAAAGAGGGACAAGTTTCACCATGGCGGGGAGCCATGTTGATTGTTATAGTTAGTTGGTAGATGGGTTGATAATTCCCAATTACAGGACACACAGAAGTGTTAATGCAGGACCACAGCTGTTCTCTGGAGTTGCGGGGGATCTTGTTTAAAGTATCATGAGATTAGTAACAGCACAAATGCTTAAGGACAAAGAACTGAGACTGGGAACTGTGAAAGCAGTCCCACACTACAGAGTGCTGGAGACCATAGGAGAAGATAAAGTTGGGCTGGCAAGATGGCTCAGTGGGTGAAGGCATTTGCCACACAGGCCTGATGCCTTCAGGTTGGCCCCTCGAAGCCATGTAAAAGTGGAAGGAGAAAGCCAATTCCCAGAAGTCGCCTTCTTACCTCCAATTTTAAGGGCTGGTGCGATGATGGCTCGTCACTTAAGAGCAGAGGTCCCAGGCTTGGTTCTCATCTAGCTTTCCACATCAGGCAGCACACAACCACTATGACTGGACCAGGGGACCAGAC
Organism: Mastomys coucha; assembly: GCF_008632895.1. Taxonomy (NCBI): domain Eukaryota; kingdom Metazoa; phylum Chordata; class Mammalia; order Rodentia; family Muridae; genus Mastomys; species Mastomys coucha. The sequence continues at coordinate 148,947,855 of NW_022196897.1, forward strand.
ACCCTCTTCTGACCTCCTTAGGTACCTGATGCATGAAGTACATAGACACTCAGGCACACATGCACAGAAGATATTAAAAAAAAAAAAAAAAGCAAAAGAAAAAAAAAAGGAAATCAAACCTGTGCTGACGTGGAAAGATCTACACTGGAAAAAGAAATAAATTCCTGAGCAACACACAGCTGAGCGGTGCGTGTCATGTCAGTGGTGTGTTGCTGCATGCACTTGTCTACCCCAGTAGGTCTACAGTGTCAGGGTTAAAACCTGATCATGGACAAGAGGCATTATGACTCCAAAGGGAGTTTGTCTCCTGGAGATTTCAGTCAGTTGTGGGCATCTCCTAACTCAGCCGTGTTCCAGAGGTGTTGATCTCTGCTAAGTCTGTGGAGAGATCTATGTGCTTTCTTTATTCAGGCATAAAGGTGCCCTAAAAAATATTTCATTATTAGCTAAACTAAGTTTGAGCATTATTTCCTGGCCTTCACAGTGCTTCAACAATCCTAATAGATTTCCTAGCTGTAATTAGCTGGGAATTTTTACTAAGAAGCTGTCTTACCAGACAGGGTGTCTCAAGAGTCAGAGATAGCAGTTAGGCACTTATTATCAGAGCAGTCTCACACAGAAAGAAAAACTGTTTCACTGCCAGTGAGAAGCTAGAAGTTGTAGGGCTTCCACCACTCATTATTTATGTTACAGCCAAAGAATGCTAAAATATGACCTTCAGCTA
>NW_022196897.1:148948588-148958281 GCF_008632895.1 Mastomys coucha
TTGCCCTGTTTTCTGTATACTATATAAGCCTAATTTCTATTTTGTACAAATTGCATTCAGTTACAGCACTCCCTTGTGTCTGTTTCTGTTTGCCATTTCTTCGCCAACGCCTTGTCTACCTGACTAGGACCCTGTTCCCCCACGGGTTGAGGGAGGCCCGGTCTGACTGGCCCATGGCAGTGTGTGTCATGTAAGTGGTGTGCGCAGTGTGAGTCAGTTCTGCATGCAGATATGTCTAGATAGGGCACAGAGCAAAGCCTAGAGGAGCTGTCACCGTTTAATGAACAGCACGTACCTCTAGAAAGATGAGGGATGCCGGGTGTGGAGGGAGGTTTCACTTTCAATTTAACATTCTTCTGTAAGCTGAAATTCTTGCATGCAGCCTGTACAATCGATGCCATTGTTCGAGTGGCATTTTCCCCCTTTTGGACAGCTCTGGGAGTAAGGGGAGGAGCTTGGAGAAGCCTCGGAAATGTTAAGAGGCAGAGCCCTGGCCAGAGTCCTGATTTGCTCAGTGCACTCAGGCCAGCTGCCTCCCCTCTCTGGGACAGGGCCAGACATGTGCTGGTGTGTGTGTTGGGAAAGGTGGTGAACTGAGGCTACCCGAGAGCTCTGCAGAGCGTGGGAGCAGTAGTTTTTAAGGCACTAAGCTTGACCATAGAGTTGGTGGTGGTTTTTTTGATTTTTTTTTAAAACAGAGTCAATGGTAAACTGCTGTGGAAGTAGATTGTATAGAACCCCCCCTAACATATACGGGGTGCTGGCTTTGATCCCCAGCCTCACATAAGTTCGGGGCATGATGGTGTCACCCGTAATCCCAGCACTTGCCAGGTGGAATGGGGGGAAACAGATGTTCAAGACTGGTCTCGGCTATACAGGGAGTTCCACGGAGTTCCAGGCCAGGCTAGGATACGTGGCACACTGTTTTAAACAGAGTGAAATCAAACTGTAAACACTAAAATAAAAATCAAACACTACAGAAAGGTCACTTGGCAGATCGTGTCCCCACCTGCCTGCCCCTGCCCCCTCCCTGAGTCATAATGCCTGGCCTGGCAGCTTCAGATCATTCACACACACACACACACACACACACACACACACACACACGCACACGCACACGCACACACACACACACACACAAACAACCTTCAGTTCATCTGAGCCCTGGTGCGGTGCCTGGCTCTCAGGTTTCCAACATTCAGAGTAGGATCTCGACTCCACCCCACTAGCATTCTTCTCCTAAAATGATGTCAGGGTAGGTGAACCCTGGTTGGTTAGGCAGCAGCTCAATACAAGAGAGAATGAGAGGCATCCAGTAATGCAGCAAGACAGAGCAAGCACGAGCTGCCCGTTCCTGAAAGCTACCCAAGCAGAAGGCTGCACGCAGAGGCAGGCAGCCCTCCTCAGGGAAGTGGTATGAGGGGGTTGGAGGCAACAGGTCTTTTTCTTGTCCGTTCTCCATGTTCCAGGAGAAGGGGGAAGTGACTCAGATGGTGGCATCTGGGAGGACTAAGTGGACAAGCCTTACTTTAGCTGGACAATGGAAAGGGGGTGATTTCAAGAATAAAGGTGTTACAGTGTCTGAAGAGACTTAGGAGAGCCTTCATGGAGGTTCAGGAATTCACGTGAGGCTCTGGGAGCTGGAGTCATTTGCCCAAGGTCACACAGCTTAAAGTCTGCAGTTTCTAACAGTTCGGAGGGTCCCCAGGGCACAGCTGTCCGGAGCTAGTGGTGCAGCAACCACAGTGATTCAGTCCAGCAGTTAATGAGTAACTGAAAGGTCCTGAAGCTGGCTTGCAGCTGGCAGGACTGGGAGGCTGAGCCTGTGCTGGTTTGAGAGTCAGGCGAGTGGGTGACAGGTCACTCCTGCTTGGGAAGGCTGTAGGGTGAGTCAGGATTGGGTTTCAGGTCAGAAGGACGGTGCAGAGGGAGAGAACACCATTCTCCAGGACCTATGCTGGAACCCGGGGTTTCCAGGTGAGGAGCGTCTCTGTGAGCCGGGTGCCTGCCTTGCTCTCAGCTTAAAGCAGCGCCTGAGTCATGCCAACCCAGGCTAGATTCTTTCTTCACCTTCTTTTTCACACCTTTCTCCCCCTTTTCCTCCCTAACTCCATCTGTCTGCTTCTCCTTTTCTTCTATCCAAGTTTTCTTACTCCCTAACTCCTCTCCCCTTTCTGAAGTGAGAATTTTGGTTTCTTTAAGAACACAGGAATATCATAAGAATGTGTTTTAATTTTAATCCTGGGTGTGGGGTGAGATTATCCACAGCAGCTGACTGTGATTCGCCTCATGCTCTAGCAGGGATGTGGTTTTGACAGCTGCAAAGAGGTGGGTTTTTGTTGGTTGGTTGGTTGGTTGGTTGGTTTTTTTGTGATTGCGTGATGTTTAGAATTCTGGGGACTTTTCATAGGGTATATAAATGCTAGGGCCCCAGAGGCTGTGTGAGTTGCTGGTTGGTTGCTGTTGCTTGCTGCAATTTGTCAAGTAGTTGTGCACAAAGAAGAAACAAGAAGAAATTAGATATCCTGACTGCGAAGATCAAACTTGCCCTAAGGAACTCAATGCCCAGCAGGAAGTAGTCTACTGATAATGTTGCCCCTTTTTTCCTTCTATCCTTTTTTTCTCTCCTATCAAGTGTCCTATCAGGGGGTTGAAAGGGTGGAAGAAGAGGGGTGGAGAAAGGTGGAAGAGAAAGGAACCCACAAAGTAGCTTCCCAGCCAACTGACTTCCTGATTTCTTCTTTCTTAATGAACCAGCCATCACAGATTCACTTCCTCTCCACTTTCATTTATTTCCATTTCTAACTGTCTAAACTCTTCTGGAGATTCTAGGCTGTGGGTTTTGGGGTCAGCTTGCCTGGGTTCAAATCCAATTTATATCACTTATTAACATGTTATCTCACTCACATCGTTTCTCTTCACCATGCCTTGGTTTCCTCATTTAAACAGGGATGGTAGGGCTGGGGTGGAGCTTAGAGGTAGAGAGCTTGGTTAACAGTGCTGAATTCAGTCTTCAGCAACACACACACACACACACACACACACACACAGAGAGAGAGAGAGAGAGAGAGAGAGAGAGAGAGAACATGGATGGTGATAGTTCCTATCCTATTGAGTTTATAGAAACAAAAGAAGGCCAAGCTAGCCCTTGAGCTAGGAAGGGAGGTAAATGACATTCCAATGGGGTGAAGGCAGGTTCGATGACAGAAGCAGATAGGAGGAAGGAACACTGCACAAAGTTTTTAGAGGTGGTAAATGAGGACTCATGAAAGGGTTAGGGAGGTAGGCCATGTGGGTGGAGGGATGTTCTCAGGAGAGAGAACTGTATGTTGTTTCTACCTAGCCCATCATGCAGGTCTTGAGATGTGGAAGCAGGCCTACCGAATATGGCCAGAGGAAGGCAAGTCTAAGCTGCACCAGGTGATGGGAGGGATCATATCAAGGGCTGGTGAGATTACTTACTGGGTAAAGACACTTGCCAACAAGCCTGATGACCTGGGTTCGATCTCAGGGACCCTCCAGGTGGGAGAAGAGAATTGACTCCTGCAAGTTGTCCACACATACACACACACACACACACACACACACACACACTGATCCAAGTTGAGTCAAGGTGACAGGGAGAGTGGGTGGTGAATATTTTGAAGGGCTGCTGAGGCTTGGTACTTTAGAAATTAAACAGTGACACTGTGAGAAATTTTCTGCAATAGTTCAAAAACAAAAACAGATAGCCTAACCTGACCATGGTATTCGTGCTTCTTGCCTTTGTTGTAGCTATCCATGCAAATGCCCATTGTCTTTTTTTTTTTTTCCACTTTAATAGAATGATTGCCCCAGTGCACCCACCATTCTAAATTTTGCTTTCTCCTTGAAAATGGTTCAGCCATGTGCCCCCATTTTTGATCCATGTAGGTGTCTATAGATAGAGGTTTGGGTTATATCATTTTTCATTTTGTATGTGTGCCATGATCGATCATTCCATTCCTTGACTTCATTAGTCAGATGTGTGATGAAAACACGCTTATTTTTTAGGCCTGTTCTAGGTGTAGAGAATTCAATACCAGGCCAGAAGAGTCTGCCTTCAGGAGCAGACGATCTAGTTTGAATGCTTGACTAGTGACAAGAGCAACAAAGAGACAAAGCCAGAGGACAAGATAGCTACCATGGAGGGCTGGGGCAAGCGTCACATTTTCCTCAGGTCTGCAGAGACTCAGCACCAGAACCCCCAAACCCAGATAGACCAAGACACTTGACATCAGTCAGCACAGGTGCCTAGAAGTACTGCTGAGATCGAGGCCTCTGCCATGTTAGTGGAAGTCAGCCGTGCGATGTCTGGGGCCACTGAACTGGTTATGGGTGTAGGAAATAAATGGAAACCCAAGTACTGAGCCAGGGAAGAAGGAGAAGAGGAGAGTCCAGTAAGGGGACTGAGCCAGAAGGGGCCACAGGACATCTCAGAGCAGAGCAGGTAAAGGGAGGGGGACAGGTAGGCTGTCAAAGCCTTGGCTGGCTGAGCAATGAGGACACCGGTGTCGTCACCGGCACATGAGTGGACAGTCATCCACTGTCCATTGATCCCTTTAGGATGCTAGGACGAAACATGAGATGGGTACAGGAAAGGAGTGAGCTGAGGAAGGCAGACAAGTCTTTAGAGGAGTTTAATGGAGAAAGAAAGAGAGAGAAATGGGCAGTAAATCAGATGTAAAGTGAGGAGCAGAGCCAGCGAGGTTTGAGGTGTACCTAAGTGCCAGGTGGGGACACTTAGGCTGTCCTTGGCTTCTGCCCAGCGAAGACCTCCTGGGGTTCTTGTTACTGAAATGTCCTTGGAAGGACATGTGTTTTGTCAACACGTCACCTTGCAGATTTGTGTATTGGTTCAACATTTCTATTCGGTGAGAAAACAAAGACTTTGGTACTGTGTCCTGCATTATTCTTGGTCAACACCTCCAGGTGACTTGAAGTGTAGAGTCTCTAAGAATGCCTGACCCACCCACTCTCTGTCTACTCTGTTCCCTCCCCTAAACTGATTGAACAGCCACACAGAAAGTTCTAGAAGACGGTTGCTGTGTTGATCCCGTCTAGTCAGTCCTTCCTTCCTCAGAACACCTGTCTACCCCTCCTGATCCCCCGTGAGGATCAGGACCCTGTGAAATCTTAATGGTCACGCCTAACAGCAAGACTTTTGTGAGTTCTTGAAATGTGAACCTTCACACAGCAAAAGAGCTGTGAACCAGCCAGGCTTGTTTTAGGGACTGTGGCCCCATGGGGAAGACCTAGGTGGTCAAGGGCTCAGTAGTCCAAGACCAAGGCCAGCTGGATAGAGAGCTAGCTCCAGCTTTCCTGAAGCATTTACAGGATTTGGGCAGGTGGGTTTTTCTCCATGGCCATAACTCAGGTCCCTGGACCCCTCCTCTAGATCACATAGTCTTTATTTATGGTAGCTAACAGATGGGATACACACACACACACACACACACACACACACACACACACTTACAGAGAGAGAAAGAGAAGGAGATTATGCAACACACACCAATATGGATACAGAAACACAGTGATGGACCTATATACCTATACATACATGTGGCTACATAGTCAATGTGCACATATTACTAGACATGTTTCTTGCCTGAAGACAAACACATAGACACTCAAAAGCAGACTCACACACAAACATAGCAAATAGAATATATACACATATAAAAATATATACATATAAAAATAGATGCTGCCTCATACTATACAGGGGTACACTAAATGTCTGGGGATATTACATCACTGCACACACAGCAAAACAATGATGAACTCAGTACAAGTGCACACTCACACGTACACATGCTGTCACACCAACACATGTACACATTCTTTTTTTTAATTTTATTTATTTTTTTAATTTAATTTAATTTATTTTTTTATTTCTTGGTTTTTGGAGACAGGATTGCTCTGTATAGTCCTGGCTGTCCTGGAACTCACTCTGAGACCAGGCTGGCCTCGAACTCAGAAATCCTCCTGCCTCTGCCTCCCAAATGCTGGGATTAAAGGCATGTACCACCACTCCCCAGCCATGTACACATTCTTACATACACACACACACACACACACACACACACACACACACACACACAAATATCTGGGATCTGGGGTCACAGTGACAGATCAGACATGACAAAGCACATCTCTGCACAAAACTCTTACAGAGAACACATACCCTGATCTTACAGTCACACATACATTTTTATATTCTCAGTGATCCCCAGGTTCTTCTGTGACTGCTGCATAATACTTCATTTCTTAGGGAGAAATGGTGACCCCGGGGAAACAGAGGTCTCCCGTCCCGTCCTAAGAGCTGCTGGATCCTATGTGACATCACCAGTCCCCTCACTGCTGCCACTGCTAGCAGCTCTGAGCTCTGTGCTGGGGGCACCAGGCACTGACACTTGGCTCTTGTTGAGAGAACAGAGAGAGTCTCTCTTGTCCACGGCCTGTGCTCGGCTCCAACGGCTGCATCTCCCAGAGGCTCTGCTCTGCCCAGACTGTATAGGTATGTGGGGCCCAAGGAGCTAGGGCCAGGCCCAGGACCCATGGGGGACCACCTGGGGAGGGGTGGTGATGACACAGCCAGGCTGTAGGAGCACAGCTTGGTGTGCATCAGAGAGGCCGGGATGCACTCCCTCTGGTGGAATTAGTTCTACAACAACCGTGCAGGAGTTTGACAGTGCTGAGCCTCTAGATCAGCCTAGCTGGGCAATACCCTCCCTCCCCCTGAAGCTACGTTCTCTGCTGGTGGTGGCCTCTAACCTGATGGAAGTTCCTGGCCCTCCTGGCCCCAGGTGAATGGGTTTCAGTGTCCCACCCAGCTGCAAGAGTGATGCCTCTAAGACCTTCCCTGGAAAGCCAGTGATCTAAGAGATGCCAGGCTACATAGCCCAGGCCCCACAGCAATCCAAACTAGGTTCTTTAAATGAACAATCTGCACCTACCCCCTGTGGGAGGGGTAGGGTCTATGAGGTTCTAAGGCCCTGAACCAAATCCTAGGCAGTCAGCTACTGTGCTGCTGGCTACACAGACCAGCTGCTCACTGCTTCTACCATTTGACCTCATGTAGACACTGGCTACTTGGGGAATTCTGTCATTCTGGTCCAAAGTCCCCAAGGCACCTGCTGTTACTGGACACCGGAGAAAGTACAAAGGCCAGAATATTGTCTTCAACACAGAGCTTAGCCTGGGAGTATCCACAAGAATTCAGGGTTGCCAACATGCCTAGGTGGGAGTCTGGGAAGGCCAGTCTACCCACAAAAGGTGGGACCCTAGGAAGTCCTTTTCTAAATCAAGTGTGGTAGCTCATTTCTGAATTCTCACCATTTGAAAGGCTAAGGCAATTCTAGGCCAACCTAGGATCTATAGCAAGTTGAAGAGTATCATGGGCTCCAGAGCAAGACCCTGTCTAAAACAATAGAGAAATAAAAACACATAAGGCCTTTAAAAAGATTTTGGGTACCTCACTGAGACGTACAGGGAAATATTCAGCTTTAGGCCTGCAAAGGTTCTTCCTGCCCTTGGCCACCTTGGAGTTCTGGAACTTCTATGAACCACAAGGGTTTTCCTGTCCTGGGTGTCCCCAACCTTTGCAGAGACCCCACTAGGCAGGGGTCACCCTATCTGTCCCTGTCCACCCTACTGAATTGTTTGGTAAGAAAGTCTGGGCTGGTAAATGTTGTTTGTCCCACCCATACATGGACTGCTGGCCTTTGGGGTGGGAGCTGCTAAGGCTGTATTAGAAGGCCAAGGGGGCAACCCTGCCTGACGGCCAAGCTCATTCATTCCTGTTCTCCCCTGTGCCCCCAGACCCTACCTGATCACAGCTACAGAATGGCCTCCAGCCCAGTTGGAGTTCCTAGCCCACAAGTAAGTGACTCTTGGTCCCTCTCCCAATACCCAGCATCCTGTACCAGGGACTCACTTGCTCCTAAGGCTGAGGAAATCTGTAGAGATCCTGGCCAGCCCCATGGGCTTTCACCCAGAATTTGGATCTCCCAGATTGCTGTGGGTTCACTGGGATTGCCATTTGCAAGGAAAATTGAAGAGAGATTTAGCTGGGGTTATAAGAAGTAGATTTGGTTAGAAAAAAGTTATGACATTGGTTTTGAAAATACATAGGTTCAAATCCTGCCCTGGCTGCCTGTAAGGCCTTGAGCAACAACTCTCTGGCTTCTATTTTCTTTTCTTTTCTTTCTTCTTTTTTTGGTTGTTTTTTGTTTTGTTTTTGTTTTTGTCTTTTTGGTTTTTTGAGACAGGGTTTCTCTATAGCCCTGGCTGTCCTGCAACTCACTCTGTAGACCAGGCTGGCCTTGAACTCAGAAATCCACCTGCCTCTGCCTCCCAAGTGATTCTTTTCTCTTTTTTTTTTTTAAGATTTTTTTTTTTTATGTATATGAGTACACTGTAGTTGTACAGATAATTGTGAGCCATCACGTGGTTGCTGGGAATTAAACTCAGGACCTCTCACTCCGGCCCTGCTCACTCTGTCCCAAAGATTTATTTATTATTATGTGTAAATACACTGTAGCTGTCTTCAGACACACCAGAAGAGGGTATCAAATCTCATTATGGATGTTTGTGAGCCACCATGCGATTGCTGGGATTTGAACTCAGGACCTTTGGCAGAGCAGTCAGTGCTCTTACCCGCTGAGCCATCTCACCAGCCCCCATTTTCTTTCTTTATAATTGTCATGATTTGTTAAGAGAAGCAAGTTTGATGTGAGTGGTTAGATGGAGTAGTGGATGGGAACAAGGGGCAAAAACCAAAAGAGGAATGGGGGATGGGAGGGTAGGGTGGGGGTAAGCTAGTGGTGATGTTGGCGGAACCTGGGCCTGGGTCAAAGGAAAGAGATGGGGCTTGCTGATCCTCATTGCTTCTTTCTTTATATGTCTTCAGCCTTCTAGAGCCAATGGGAACATCAACCTGGGGCCATCAGCCAACCCAAAGTGAGTTCTGGTTTTGAAGACAAAATTCCTCCCTGACTGTCTCATAGCGAGTTCTCTTTAGAAATAAAATCTAAGGTCCCTGGCGTGCTCAAAACCTTTGCCAGCTGGCCCAGCATCCCACTTCCCCTACTCTCACTCAGCTTCTTCTCTCATTAATTTCCTTGAGTTGACCCACGATGAGCCTTCTGCCTGGAATGACCCCAAACATCTACACTGTCAACAACTCTCCTGGCCCTTCTCCTACTGCGTGTGGGGTGGGGGTAGGGGGTGGATGGGCAGACTGCCTTCTGCACTATGTACCTAACTTGTCTCTCCTGATATTAAGTGGTCTGTGAGCTGGGTACGTGTAGGGGGAGGCGTCTAAGGCTGAGTCTTTGAAGTTACGTTGGGTTGTGAGACGCCTTTGGGTTGTTCTTCACTGGCAAGGCTGTGAGACTCCTGCCAAGCCACCTGCCTTTTTCAGGTCAGAAGTTAACCAGAGTCCTGGCTTCCTGAGCTTCCTTCCAAATGCTAATCTTTGCTCTTCTCCTGTCCACAGTGCCCGACCCACAGACTTTGACTTCCTCAAAGTCATTGGCAAAGGGAACTATGGGAGGGTAAGTAAGGAATGTGGGAGGCTGGGCTCGCTCCCTCTGCTGGCTTCCATCTGCTGTCTCCATTAGCATATGTAAGCGATGGCTCAGGTGCCTGCAGAGTGGCTGTGGGGCT
>NW_022196897.1:148958349-148964091 GCF_008632895.1 Mastomys coucha
AACCCCATCGCCTTTGAAGTCTTGTGTCTTTATTTATTTTTTTTTTTGAGGTCCTACTGGCCAAGCGCAAGTCAGATGGAGCGTTCTACGCAGTGAAGGTGCTGCAAAAGAAGTCTATCTTAAAGAGCAAAGAGGTACCAGAGCTCAGGAAAGCTCATTTCCCTTTCTGCTTCTGGATGTCCAGCCTAGGGAGGCTTCCCAAGATAGGCTTGTCTCTGAGAGGTCTCGAGGGAACAGCTCAGAAAGTCCAGCGGCACACAGGAGCCTAACCTTTCCAGAGGAAGCCAAGCCAAGCCATCTCCCTAGGAGCCCCCATGGAGGATCCAGGAGCCTCTGATGGGCCAAGTCTCTGCCCTCTCTGGTTATCTAGTTATCAGGCTCCCAAGTGCACACTGTAGGCTTACACCATGCCCTTGTCCCTTCAGCCTGGCCAGCTTGGAAGGGAGGTCTTCCTGCATGAATGGTCTTGAATGGACCCTGACAATAAATAGCACTCTGCTAGTTTAAGAAATAAGGGTGGCATATCCAGGGGGTAGGAAGATGGCTAAGGCAATAAAGTGCTCTCTATACAAGCATGAGGACCTGGGTTTGATCCCCTAGAACCCACATAAAAGGCTAAGCATGGCAGGATGTCTCTCTAATCCTAGTACTGCAAAGATAGGTCCAGTAAGACCCTGTCTCAAAGAATATGGCGGAGACGGGCTGAGGGAGGCATCTGTCTTCAACTTCTTACAGACACTCTCGAACACACACAAACACAGAGCGGGGAGGAGAGAGGGAGGCAGGGCTTTTCAGGTGGATAAAATAGCAGGATCAAAGTCATGAGTCTTGCCATAGCGTATGCGTTGCTTGTCCCCCAAGGCAGGGGTTTCTGGAGTTACACTAGTCTGAAGTGGCTGGGGTTGAGGCTCAAGGCACTGACTTCAAATTAGGACACAAGGAGGCTGGGGACAACGGAGAGCCCAGGTGGGCATTTGAACCAAGGCAAGGAGAAAGTCTTGGGCAGGACACCTTCATAAGCAAGGTTACCTGGAATGTCCCGAACTGTGACATGGACCCCTGTCTGTGACTCCACAGCAGAGCCACATCATGGCAGAGCGCAATGTGCTGCTGAAGAACGTGCGGCACCCCTTCCTCGTGGGCCTGCGCTACTCCTTCCAGACCCCAGAGAAGCTCTACTTTGTGCTTGACTATGTTAACGGGGGAGAGGTAAGCGAACCGAGGGAGGGGAGCTGTCCTCGCACATGCCCACTGCGTACCCCACCGCATCCCTACAACAGACCCACTTGGTAGCCCAAGAAACAGAGGCTCAGCCCAGGATAACATTTCATTGGAGCTGGCTTACAGTTTCAGAGGTTCAGTCTATTATCATCAAGGCGGGAGCATGGCAGCATCCAGGCAGGCATGGTGTGGGAGGAGCTGAGAGTTCTACATCTTCATCTGGAGGCTGCTAGTAGAATACTGATTTTCAGGCAGCTAGGATGAGGATCTTAAAGCCCACACCCACAGTGACACACCTGCTCCCACAGGGCCACACCTTCTGATTGTACCACTTCCTGGGCCGAGTACATACAAACCATCACAGGGGCTCAATCCTTGCTCAGCAAACATCTATCCTGATGTCACCACCTAAGTAGAGACCTGAACCACCTGCTAACCCCCAAACAGGGCAGGGACAGGCTGGGCACATCTTGGGCTTTGCTTTGTCTCCCTAAACAAGGAGCAAGACTTAGTGGGGCTCTCCTCAGCTGCACCAGGTTTCACCTGTGACCAAGTTTTTTCAGCCTGAGTCCAGCAGGGAGGCTTCATCCTGCACATCCCTAAATGATGGCTTTGAAACTCTCAAAGCAGACCAAACAGGGAACTCTACGCTGGGCTGTGTGACACCCTAATGCTTGGGTAGGAGGAAAAACACATTTTTGCTGGGCATGGTGCCTCACCCCTGTATCCCAACACGTGGGATACAGAGGTAGGAGGATTGTGAGTTCAAGGCCAGTTTGGGTTACATAGAGTCTAAACCCTGCCCTATCCCATCCCCCCCCCCCACACACACACACACAAAGTCTGTCTTGAACTACCTGGTTTCAAGTTCCAGCTCTGCCAACTCTGAACTGTGAGACCTTAGACAAATCACTTAACTCCTCCTCTGCTGACATGAAACGGGCATCATCGTAGAGATCTTGAAGATGGTCATGAGGATTAAATAAGAGGCAGAGGGGTGTGAAGGGGTCTGACTTGCAGGTGGAACACAGTAGCTAATTAATTATGCTGGTTGGAGTCTCAGAGAGCCCAGGTGCCCAGAGGGGTGGAGTCTGCGTGCAGTATCTTGGTTCGAGTACACTGCAGGTTAGAATAGGGTGACTGGCCTGCACAGAGGAGAGGGTCTTTTTGTTGTTGTTGTTGGTTGGTTGGTTGGTTTTTCAAGGCATGGTTTCTCTGTGTAGCCCTGGCTGTCCTGGAACTCACTTTGTAGACCAGGCTGGCCTCGAACTCAGAAATCCTCCTGTTTCTGCCTCTCAAGTGCTGGGATTAAAGGTGTGCGCCACCACTGCCCAGCTGAGGAGAGGGTCTTAATGGCCCATCTTGGGTGGGCACCGGGAGCTGGAATCCAGCCACCATGTCTCTCTCTCCTCTCTTGTAGCTCTTCTTCCATCTACAGCGGGAACGAAGGTTCCTGGAGCCCCGGGCCCGGTTCTACACTGCAGAGGTAGCGAGTGCCATCGGTTACCTTCATTCTCTCAACATCATCTACAGGTGAAGCCTGCTCTTGGCTCATGATCGGTCCCAGAACCATCTTTCTTGGCTCATGATCGGTCCCAGAACCATCTTGTTCCTCCAGGCAGGGATTGTGTGGGCCATGATATCCCAGCGAACTTGGTCCTTTAATGAAGGAGGACTCTCCTCCTTTGTTGGGAACTTTTCCAAGACTGTCCTCAGTCTTTAGAGTCAAGCCAGCCTCCTTGGTTTTCCTTATTCTCCTGTGGGAGCTTCCATGAGTAGTTCTCCTGCTAGGACCAGAGTCCCCAAGTCACTCAGTAAATGGATGTTTTTTTCTTGTTTTCTGCAGAGACCTGAAGCCAGAAAACATTCTTCTGGACTGCCAGGTATGTAAGGAGTGTGTGTGTGTGTGTGTGTGTGTGTGTGTGTGCGTGCGTGTGTGAAGCTCAAATCTGTGTTCTCTAAACAGGGTCTGTATATTGGTACTTATGTATTACATATATATGCATATGGTAGCATTCATTCTTGTACATATGTATGTTTAGATTCATGTGTACAGGAGTCTATGTGCATGTGCAGATATCAGTGCAGATATATATGTGTATATTTATATAAATATGTGTATATTTCTCTCTATATATATACACACACACACATATACAGAACTGGCACACTGTAATTGCAAGAGAGGCCTCAACAAACCTCACAGGACTGGGGCCTAAGCAGAGGTTGCTCTTTAGGTTGGGAATAAATTGAGACAAGATTCGGGCCTTCATGACTCTCAGCATTCAGTTGCTAGATGTGGATTGTCCTCTAGGGGGCAGCATAATGTTGGAAAAGAGTATTGTCACAGCGATGCTGTGAGGATTAAGGATGGCAGCGAGTCTGATAAGAGCCCCTCACTATCTCCATCCTCACACCCAACTGGTACTGGTGGGCTTGTCAGACTCCAGCCCTCCATCAAGAGAACTGCTACCCAGCTAGAACATCCTGGAGTTGCCACTGTCGTAGGCATGGGCCTGAATCATGATAAACTAGGGAAGACGGCAGAGTACCAAGTCCTTGGCCTGTGCCCTGAAATCCCGGTCCGTGACACACAGCCTCTGCTTTAGGGTGTGGAGTTTGAGTTTTGGCCATGTCTCTCGCCCACAGGGCCACGTGGTACTGACAGATTTCGGCCTTTGCAAGGAATGTGTAGAGCCTGAGGAGACCACGTCCACCTTCTGCGGCACGCCTGAGGTATGTGGAAGATCTGTGGAGAAAACAGACCGGGAATGGCTGAGGGCAGAGATACTAAATACAGCCACCAAGCTATAGTAGAAGGGCCTTGTTTCATTCTCCCAGGCTCTTCCCTGAGTCAGCCCTATGCTGAGTCTTCATTTCCTTGTGAATGCCAGGGGACCAGGGGACCAGGGGACCAGGGGACCAGCTTTGGGGGACTCAGCCACCTCTGGTAAATTCAGCTGCTGCCCAATGGAAATAGGTCCACTCTGGCTGGATGTGGGGTTGCATGCCTGCAATTTCAATGCTTGGGAGGTAGGGACAGGAAGACCAGGAGTTTGAAGCTGGCCTCAATTATATAGTAGGTTCCAGGTCAGCTGGGAACTTCAGGAAAGCGAAAACAAATACATGTAAACCTTATTTATGTGTTGTGGTGTTAGGGGTTAAACTCAGAGCCTCAGGCATGCTAGGAAACTAGATATTAAAAGAGTAAATCGTGTAAGTAAAGAAAATATCTAAGGAAAAAAAAGAAAATATCCAAGAAAAGAAAAGAAAAGTAAAATCATGTGCTGGAGAGATGGCTTGGTGGTTAAGAGCAGTGGTAACTCCTCCAGAGAACCTGAGTTTGGTTCCCAACATGCACATGGCAGCTCCCAACTGTCTGTAACTCCAGGTCCCAAGCATTCAGTGCCCTCTTCTGGCCTCTAGAAGATACTGCATGTAAGTGGTGCAAGCAAAACACCCACACATACAAAATAGAAATAAGTCATATATATGTATATGTGTGTATGTATGTATGCATGCATGTATGTATGTATGTATGTACATATATATAAAGACAGGGGTGGGGATAAGTCTCAGCAGTTAAGAGCATTTGTTGCTCTTGTGGAGGATCGGGAATTGGGTCTCATGGCAGCTTGCAGCCATCTCTAACTCCAGTTCCAGACGGTATGATTCTCTCTCTTCTCTCTCTCTCTCTCTCTCTCTCTCTCTCTCTCTCTCTCTCTCTCTCTCTTTTTTTTTTTTTTTTTGCTGTCCTGGAACTCACTCTGTAGACCAGGCTGGCCTCGAACTCAGAAATCCACCTGCTTCTGCCTCCCAAGTGCTGGATTAAAGGCGTGCGCCACCACTGCCCAGCATGATACCTTCTTTTGGCCTTTGTAGGCACTACAAACATGTGGCACACCGACATACATGTAGGCAAAACACCCATACACATAAAATAAAATTAAATAAATCTTTAAGAAAAGCAAAAAAAAAAAAAAAAAAAAAAAAAAAAAAAGCAGGAATGGGGTTGCAGCTTGGTGGTAGAGCGCTCATAGAGGCCCAGGTTTAGATTCCCAGCACACACACACACAAAGTAAAAAGAAAACGAGTAACACTGGGTCATGTCGGCACATGCTGTTAATCCCAGCATCTGAAATGTGAGGCAGGGGGATCTCTGAGTTTGAGACTAGCCTGGACTACATAAGTTCTCGACCAGCCAGGTTACATACTTAGGTCTTGTTTTGGTATGTGTTTGTGTAAGGAGAAATTGGTGAAACTAATTTTAATAATATATTTTATTTCACTCAATATATTTCAAATATTCTCATTTTAATACGTACTCAGTATAAATTTGTTAAATAGGGCTGTCAAGATGGCTTAACATGTAAGGGCACTTTTTGCCAAGCGTGAGGACCTGAGTCTAATGCCCAGAACCCACATTGTAGGACAGAACTGATTTTTCTAAGTTGGTCCTCTGACTTCTCTCTCTCTCTCCATATATATATATATATATATATATATATATATATATATATA
>NW_022196897.1:148964101-148990799 GCF_008632895.1 Mastomys coucha
ATATATATTGAGAGGGTGAGGCAGGGGGATTGTAAGACACTACCTCAAGATAATAATTAGGGCTGCCTGGCATGCATGAGGCCTTGAATCCAACCTCCAGGATCACAATCAATCAATCAGTCAGTCAATAAATCAATCATCAGTAAATGTTGCATATCTGAGCAGGAATTCACATGTCTATCTGACTTGCCTTGGGTTTAAAACCTTTCCTTGAATATCCACCAGTCTTGGATGTTAACCCTTGAGCTGGAGGTGGGGGGCCCTGTAGCTTGAGCAGGCATCAGAAGGAGCAGAGGGTTGAGGCTACAAAGTAGAGCTGCTCCTCTCAGTTTTCTCTGGGGCAGGACTTTAGAGCATCCCTGTTTGTCTCCATCAGCCTGCAAAGTTGTTCTGGACCTTCAGACAGGGTCCTCCCGTTGGTACCCAGGGAGCTTATGGTCAGGCAACCTCTCCCAGCAGGGACCATTCACTATGTTTGTGCATGGGGTACCTACTGGATGACTCTGACCCACCCCCCAAAGCCTGACCACAGTCAGTCCTTTCTTGGGTACAGCTAGCAATGGGGGGTGGGGAGATATGGAATTATAACTCATGTAGGAGACATTCCTTCTTCTAGAAATGTCACTGCTCAAGACCCAGGCACACAGACAGACAAGAGTTCCTACCTTTGTTCCTGTGTCCCCAGTAGAGACTCCATGTCCCCCCCTTTTTTTTTTACTCTGTGTGTGTGTAGTATGGGCACATACTCATGTGGATATGGGCAGGTTCGTGTGCACATGTGTATAGAGGCCAGTAGTTGGTGTCAGGTGTCTCCCCTAATCACTCTCCACATTTTTTTATTTTTTGAGGCAATGTCCCAAACTGAACCTGGAGTCCATCCATTTGGCTAGACTAGCTGGCCAACAATCCAGTGATCCACTTGTCTCTATCCCAACCCTATGCCATGTCACTGGAGCTACAAATGTAAGCCATCTCACCTGGCTTGTATGTGACTGCTGGGATAGGTCCTCATGCTTATACACCAGGCATTTCTCCAGCTACCACTTTGATCATGTTCCCATTTAAAAATAAGGAAGCCAGAGTTCTGGCAGGTGGAGTGCTCATTCTAGACCCATACACTAAGGCCGGCTCAGAGCTGGATGGTTCTCTTCCCTTCCATAGACACATATAGGCCTTCAGGGTAGCTGTTTCTGTGGCTGGGACTCTGCCTTAGCAGCAAAGAGCTCACCAAGCCCTTGGGCCGGGCAGAAACACAGCACTGCCTCAGTTTCTTTCCCTGTGCCAGGCCTGGCTTCCTGGCATGTTCCCATCAGAATGGTCTGGAATACACCCCTTTCTGCCCCTCTCCCCTGGCATTAAGGCTTCAGAACAAGGGTGAGCCACATTCCTTTAGCTTTGTCCCTTTGTCCCCTTGATGCACTGCGATGCACTACAAGGTGCTGCCAGGGCTGTCCCAGTCTTAGGACACAGGTAGCCTATAGGAGACCATATACAAATAAGAAGGTGTGGCTGCTTCTGAACTGTAGATCTGACTTGGCGCTTAGATCACAGATAGGTTGTAGCTCCCTTTACAGGACCCATTTGTCTGGTACTCTTGTGAGATGCACAACGTGCCTAACCATGCAGGACAGTCATGTCTGATTTCCGGTACGCCCCAGTGCACTGCAAAGGGCCCGTCACCAACCAGACCTCTAGTGAGCGAATACTGATGACGGCAGGAGAAGCTACGACATTCTGATGGCAGGAACAACCCCTGTTGATGCTCTCCCTTGAGTGCCTTGTTTATAGACAGAGAAACTGAGACTACGGGGTCCTTAAATAGCTATACTTCCTCAACAGTACTTGGCTCCAGAAGTGCTTCGCAAAGAGCCTTACGATCGAGCAGTGGACTGGTGGTGCTTAGGGGCAGTCCTCTACGAGATGCTGCATGGCCTGGTGAGTGGATAGATAGGTCTACAGGGCACGTGTGGCTTGGAGAAGCTGAGGGTGGTCCCTGTTTTATGTAGCTTACTTTAGTTTTGCATGGGGGATTAAATGAGCTATCCATCCACCCTGAGGAGTAAAGAGGAGGCCAAAGGGGGGAAATATATACATATGTGTGTGTATGTATACACACACACATATATAATGATAACACAGCCTTTTTGCAGAGTATAGTTACTTTTATTGTACCAAAAAGGACAGTGAGACTGGAAGGTCACCGTGCTGATAGATTCGGAGCCATCCTAGGCTGTATGCTTAGGTGGAAGCCTGTTTATCCTTTCCTGAGGCAGGCTTTCCTGTGGGCTGGGTTCTCCACTATGGGAAGGTGCTGCAGAAGGGGTCAGCTCTGAGTAGGTAGAAGGACCAGTGGGTGGAGGAGCTGGAGGAAGAGGGGTAGACTGTGAAGGTAATTTAGAGCCCTGCTCTTAGCTGTATGCTTTACCAGTCTCTAGCCCTGTCTTCTGTAATCTGCCAGTTTGTAACCTCTGGCAGAAGACGGCAGTGAGGCCAGGAAGACATGAGGAAGGTGAGAGAAAAATACTTGGTGCACAGGTGGTCCAAGGACCTCCGGGAGCCTCCCAGGGATGGGGAAACTCTGTGACCTTCTCAGGCATCCTTTGTCCTGCGCTAGGAGCCTGGAGGTCCTTTCTCTCTCTACCCACCCCGTGAGCTGTAGCCCTGGACACAGGCCCCGGACAAACCCTCCTGGCTCTTCCAGCTCGCTCTAACACTCTATGAGACCCCTTTCCGTGGCTTTATGGCTGAAGCTCCTTTTCTCCCTTTTCTCCCCAGCCCCCCTTCTTCAATACAGATGTGGCCCAGATGTATGAGAACATTTTGCATCAGCCCCTACAGATCCCTGGAGGCCGGACAGTGGCTGCCTGTGACCTCCTGCAAGGTCTTCTCCACAAGGACCAGAGGCAGCGGCTGGGCTCCAAGGAAGACTTTGTAGGTGACCAAGCAAAAGAGCTCGGGTCCCTTCCTGCAGAGACAGCTCAGGGCACCTGGGGTGGGAGTGTTTTCTGCTGCTCTGTAAACCTAGGGGCTGCAAGTGCATTTGCCTAGAAATTACCTTTCTGCCTGTTGAACTCTCTCCTCTCTCTCTCTCTCTCTCTCTCTCTCTCTCTCTCTCTCTCTCTCTCTCTCTCTGTGTGTGTGTGTGTGTGTGTGTGTGTGTGTGTGTGTGTAGGGCAGAGGTTGATGTTAAGTATCTTCTCCAACTATCTACTTTATTACTTGGGACAGAGGTTTTTGCTGGACCTGTAGCTCATAAATTGGCTATACTGGCTGCCCAGTGAACCCCAGGGAGCCTCCTGTCTTTGCTTCCTTAGCTCTAAGATTAGAGAATGCCCTCATTCTCAAACACTTTAGCAACTGAGCCTCTAACCATGTTTTTTAAAGTACAGGGGTTTGTTGTTGTTGTTTTGTTTTGTTTTGTTTTTGTTTTTGTTTTTTGCCAACCAATATTTGCTGAGCCCTTGTTTTGTACCAGCACTGAGCTAGGTGTTAAGGATTTAATAGCCTGGGTCTCTGAATGGTTAAGCTTGAAGATTAAAGAAGACTGGCAAAAGACAGAATCTCTGTGCAGTCATCACCATATGTGACAAATTTCAGGAAGGAAATGAATGGTGAGCAGAGATAGAGTGTATTGGGATCATGCCAGTTTACACTGGCATGTCCAGACATGTCCTCTATAAGGAGATGACAAGCTGAACTTGGAATATGAGAAGCCATACACAGAACCAGAGAAGGCTCCCAGCCATGTGGAAGAGTCCTGTGGTCTGAACAAGGAGAATGGCGAGAAGCAGTATGTTTGTCGAGCAGAGGAATGGTATGATCTAAGTGTTTTAGAAACTTCCTTCTGCGTCTGTGCAGAGGGACTGCACAGATATCTTGCTTTTCACAAATATCTGAGCAATTCACATTGCCAGACACTGGCTGGACACTTACAATATGGAGACAAATAATTCATAGAAGTTCATAATCTGTTTCCTTTTTTTTTTTTTTTTTTGAGACAGGGTTTCTCTGTGTAGCTTTGGCTGTTGTGGAACTCACTCTGTATGCCAGGCTGGCCTCAAATTCAGAAATCTACCTGCCTCTGCCTCCCAAGTGCTGGGACTAAAGGCATGCACCACCACCACCCGGCCATAATCTGTTTCCTTGGCACATGCATGTTTCTAAGATCATTTCAGGGCCAGCAAGATAGTTTGGGTGTAAGGTGCCTGCTATTAAGCCTGACAACCTGAGTTCAATCCCCAGGATCCAGAAGGCAGAAGAAAAGAACTGGACCCCGCCCCCCCCAGGTTGTTCTCTGACTTCCACATGCGGTAGAGACAGGCAGATCTAAGAAGTGAGTTCCAGGCTGGCCATGGCTGTATAGTAAGACCTATCTCCATCAAAGAGAAAGTGACTGCAGTCCAGACAGCCTCAGCATCTGAAGGATGGGTTCTAGGACTGCCCCACCCCCAGCCCCCACTCTATGGATAGTATAGCTTTAAACCCATGTCTGATATAGAATGTGGGTTTGTTTGTTTGGTTGGTTTGGTTTTTCGAGACAGGGTTTCTCTGTGTAGTCCTAGCTGTCCTGGTACTCACTTTGTAGACCAGGCTGGCCTCGAACTCAGAAATCTGCCTGCCCTGCCTCCTAAATTCTGGGATTAAAGGTGTGCCCCACCACTGCCCGGCTAAGGGTTTGTAAGCATTGTATACACTAAATGATTTCCATGTCAGGTACTGAGATGCTATTTGCCTCCGACTCTTTAGATAAACTCTGCTGCACTCACATAAATCAAACCTCTGGAAGGAGTTGCAGAACTGTTGAGTGTGAAGCAGACAGAGGGAGAACCCTGCTGGAAGGGAAGGGGGTTAGGAAAGAAGTGGGAAATCATGTCCAGGACTCACTCCTCACTTCCGGATCTCTGGAAATCTACAGTTTTCCTTGGGCTTTTATTCCTCATGTCTTTACTAATGAGTGGGCTTGTTCTATTTCTCTGGGTTGCATTCTAAAGAATCAAGATGTAATAATGTGCATGGATGTGAGAGGCTATCTTCAAGTGCCCCCTGCTTACCTAGATCCAGTTCCTCAGCCTAGCTCACAGAAATGCCTCCAGATACGATACGGATTCCATACAGATGCTGAGATCTAACTGTGGAAGGCACATGTGCCGTAGAGAAGAATTTGGGTTCAGATGACGGGGGAGGTGATATGTCTGTTGACAGAATGCTCTCTTGGCTGAGCAGAGTAGCCAGAGCTGCAAAGGTCTATCTAGTCAGTGGCCAATAGTAGGTACCAGTTGGGGTGCAGCTATGGCGAGGATCACTTCTGACCAGTACCTTCTTCCTGCAGCTCGACATAAAGAACCACGTGTTCTTCAGTCCCATAAACTGGGAGGATCTGTACCACAAGAGGTTGACTCCGCCCTTCAACCCAAACGTGGTAAGCAAGCATAGGGTTCACTCCAGATTTTGGCTTCTGGATTCCCAGAATCTAGGCCAACTCCCTTTATACAGCTGGCAATGCCCAGGGTTGGAGAGTCTCAGTGATTCATGCAAGATGGCAAGAATCAGAACTGGCTCTGGCTGCCCTGGCCCCTGGCAGCCTTAGAAGGATGAGCGTGGACTGCTCCATCTTTCATCTCCAGTACCGGAACCCCACAAAGCTGATACAATGTTTATTTTTGAGACTGGGTAGCCCAGGCTAGCCTTCAGCTTAAGATCTTCCTATGCAGCCTTCTGAATACTGGGATTACAGGCACCTGTTTCCCCCCACCCAGTACTGTACAGATTTTTATAGTGTTCTGTGTCACAATAGTACACCCAGGCAAAGCTGTATCTTTAGACCTTTTCCTGATGATAAAAGTTTTGTGTATTTCTCCGGCAAAGTGTGTATAATGAAGTTGAAAGCAGTAATGGGGAAATGGCTGGGTATCTCACCAGACAACAGAAGCTACTGTGGGCAGACTTCCTTCCACACCGGAACACTACCAGGATTCATTCTCTGTTTACAGTTTTCCTTTGAGGAGTTCCTGCCCATGAATGTGACACTAAGATTTATTTTTTCGGCTGGGCGGTGGTGGCGCACGCCTTTAATCCCAGCACTTGGGAGGCAGAGGCAGGCGGATTTCTGAGTTCGAGGCCAGCCTGGTCTACAGAGTGAGTTCCAGGACAGCCAGAGCTACACAGAGAAACCCTGTCTCGAAAAAACCAAAACCAAAACCAAACAAAAAAAAGATTTATTTTTTCCTTATTTGTCCAGGAGTCTAGATACTATCTTATCATCCCTGTATCCCTGACTGGCTTCAAACAAAATACCATGGCCAGCTAGCACCAGTTTGTGTGTGTGTGTGTGTGTGTGTGTGTGTGTGTGTGTGTGTACAATTACATACACACACACACACACACACACACACACAAACATTTTTTGAGATGGGGATTAAAGGCATGCAGCACTGCTCCTTGCATGTGACTATATTTAATTTAATGCTGCATCAGAAATGAACATGAGCTGGGCAGTGGTGGCGCATGCCTTTAATCTTAGCACTTGAGAGGCAGAGGCAGGTGGATTTCTTTTCTTTTCTTTTTTTTAAAGATTTATTTATTTATTATATGTAAGTACACTGTAGCTGTCTTCAGACTCTCCAGAGGAGGGAGTCAGATCTCATTACAGATGGTTGTAAGCCACCATGTAGTTGCTGGGATTTGAACTCGGGACCTTCAGAAGAGCAATCAGTGCTCTTAACCGCTGAGCCATCTCACCAGCCCCCCGGCAGGCGGATTTCTGAGTTCGAGGCCAGCCTAGTCTACAGAGTGAGTTCCAGGACAGCCAGGGCTGTACACAGAAACCCTGTCTCAAAAAAACAAAAAACAAAAAACAAAAAAGAAAGAAAGAAAGAAGGAAGGAGAGAGAGAAAGAGAGAGAGAGAGAGAGAGAGAGAGAGAGAGAGAGAGAGAAATGAACATGAATTTGAGGAGCTGCAAAAGCAGGCAACTTCATGAAGCTGACAGAGCAGCTGAGGTACCCATAGAGGCTAAAGTTGGCTTGCCTGGTGGATAGGAAGGACTACATGTGCCAAGACCAACAATGGTGAGATTCTTGACAGTGGGATTTACATACCACTGGGATGTTTGAAAACAATGGTTACTGCTGTCCCTTGGCCTGGCAGTATAGGTGTAAAGCTAGGAACACATGCTTAAAATCTCTACAAATACACAGTTTCCAAACACAAGCCTAGAACCAACCCTCCCAGTCCCATCCCCACCCCCACCCCCACCACCTAGGCTTGCTCTTGGCACAAGTTCATCATCATTTGATGATGTCTGGATGCTTTCTCCTCCTGGAGTTTTCTTTGCTGGACTGTATTTTTCTCTTTGATCCTTAATTTTCAAGTGTCAGCCTTGTCCACTCTGACAAGTCTGACTCATCACTCCTCCTGACTAACAAAGACTGCAGACTCCAGGACTCACTCGAGGCCACCAGTCTGAGACACTGCTTGTTGGGGACTAGGTTCTAGCACCAAGTTCTTGATAAAAATGGTCAGATAGGACATATAGTACAGGGTCCTGAGATATTACTTTTGGGATTTTATTTTTGTCTTGGAAATGGAACCAAGCCTCACATGCTAAGTAAATACTCAGTCACTGAGTTACACCTCAGTTTTTTACTTCTTGGAACTTAAAATGACAGTAAAGATAGTATGGTGACAGTTCTGTGAACATTTGATAATAAAAGAACAAAGAAAGTCATAAATCAAGGCACTCTTCCAATATTCTGGTGGAAACATTATTAGGTGGGTTACAGCAAAATGGAGAAGTCTCTGCCACAGGCCTTAGTGCTTCCTAAAGATATTCTTTTGGCCTTTTACACATTCCAAAGAGTTTATCTGTTAGCCACAGGATGCTAGGTCAGACACAGAGGTGGGTAAAGGATGCTGGTAAGGGAGAGGAGTGGCTAATGATAGCCCAAGGTAAATTGTAATTAGGCTCTAGACCTGCAACCTTCCAAGCTCTCCATAATTACTGAAGTTTTAATGTTAGTCAGACCAATGGCAGGTGCAGTTCCTTTCAGGAACATTGGTTCATAAGAGGGTATTCTCACAGAATCCTAGGAAGAGATACGGGAAAATACAGTGATTTATCAGCCTTCGAGGGAGACATGCAGGAGGATTCCTGGTTCTGCTATTATTGATGAGACTTTGAACAGAGTTCATTAGTACCACATTCTTTATTTGTAAAAGCTGCAAACTAAATGCTTGTCAAGAGCCTCATAGCTAATGTTAGGCAACAAACATGAGAGGGATTCACATTCTGGTCCAGGAACTCTGAGCCTGGACTGGATCACTGCACTCTGAGGCTCTTCTGGGAAGCTGGAAGCCATGGCTCATTTGTTTCCTCAGTCCAAGACCAGCAAGCTAACACAGATCTGCAGGCCCTTCCACCATTCACTTACCTGCTTAGGTCATAAACCCCAGGAGCAGTGTCTCCTCCACAGGAACACAGTATTGCTTTGCTTCTGCCCTCTAAACGACAATCTTTTTAAAGATTTTCTTTCTTTATTTTGATTGAATACGTATGTAGGTGGATATGTGCAGGCCAGTATGGTGTAGGGACGAGCAGAGGCCAGAAGAGGGCATCAGATCCCCTACTGATGGAGTCACAGGTGGTTGTCTAGCTTTCCAGAGGGTGCTGGGAACCAAGCTTAAATCCTCTGTAGGAGCACCAAGCACTCACCTGCTGACCATCTTTCCAGGCCCTGAGTAAGCTTCTATCTGGAGTCTATGGGTTTTTCAGAGTATACCAGGCCAGCATTTCTCTGTAGAGCCTCATTCTGTGGTTAGCAGTGAAACAGCTGACACTGATGGTCTGGAATTTCTCACTTGTGTTTTTTTTTTCCTGAGTCCTCTTCACCTCCATCAAGCCATTTTTGAGTTTGTATACAGTGACCTCAGAGGACCAAGAGAGACAACTCCTAAGGTACCTTTTTCAAGCCTGATTGGACAGTCACATGGCTAGCCCATGTTAAAATATACACACACACACACCTATATATATAATTATATTCTATCCCTGGAATGGAAATGGAGAATCTATTCTTCCTTCCTTCCTCTCTCTCCTTTCCCTTTCTTTCTTCCTTCCTTTCTTTCTCTTTCTTTCTTTCTTTCTCCTCCTGTCTTCCTTTCTTCTTTTCTTCCCTTCTCTTCCTCCTCCTGCTCCTCCTCCTTTTTTTGAGACAGGGTCTGACTATGTATTCCTGTCCCTGGCTGTCCTAGAACTCTTTATGTAGGTAGACCATTAGACCAGGCTGGCCTGAAACTCACAGAGAACCACCTTTCTCTGCCTCTCTAGTCCTAGGATTAATGAAGTTCAACCACTATGGCCAGCATTGTATCTTTTTAAAGACAGGATCTTATGTACACCTGGATAACCTCAAACTAACCTTGTAGCCAAGAATAACCTGAAGTTCTGATCCCTCTGCCTCCTCTTCCCAGGAGCTGGGATTTTATTTTTATTTTTGTAATAGATCTATTTATTTATGTGAATACAGTCACTGTTTTTCAGACACACCAGAAGAGGGCATCAGGCCCCATTACAGATGGTTATAAGCCACCATGTGGTTGCTGGGAATTGAACTCAGGACCTCTGGAAGAGCAGTCAATGCTCTTCACCGCTGAGCCAGCTCTCCAGCCCCAAGAGCTGTGATTTTAAATGTGCACACCATGCTTAGTCTGTCTGCGGTCATTTTTTTTTTTTTTTTTTTTGCCATGTCCCATATAGATCTAGCTCCAGCATAGCCCAGCAGCCCCAGGGTCTGTACCATATTATCTTATTTTGTCTCTATTATCTAGGTCTTTATCAGTCTCCTAAGTGATCTTCCTGTTTCTCCTCTGTCATAAGCAGTTCTTGAAAGTAGAGGTTCCCTCTGCTTTGTCCTCCATTTTTCCCAGTGCTATGAGCTGAGCATATGGTAAGCATTTAGGATATATACATGACTAATGGCTTGTCTGAGGATTGGTATGGAATGTGAGACACTGACTGTTAAATATGAAAGGCCAGGAGGCACTGAGACGGGGAGGCCTGTCATCCCTCTCCCAGGAGGCACTGAGACGGGAGGCCTGTCATCCCTCTCCCAGGAGGCACTGAGACGGGGAGGCCTGTCATCCCTCTCCCAGGAGGCACTGAGACGGGAAGGCCTGTCATCCCTCTCCCAGGAGGCACTGAGACGGGAGGCCTGTCATCCCTCTCCCAGCTCTGGGATCCTTAGTTGGCTCTGAACCCTGCCCGGCCCTTCTCATCCTTGGCTTCTATTGACAGGAAGGACCCGCTGACCTGAAACACTTTGACCCAGAGTTCACCCAGGAAGCTGTGTCCAAATCCATTGGCTGTACCCCTGACACCATGGCCAGCAGTTCTGGCGCCTCAAGTGCATTCCTTGGGTTTTCCTATGCACAGGATGATGGTGACATTTTGGACTCTTGAGAGACATGCACTTGGAAAGCCACCAAGCCCAGCACCTGTGGGAACTACCTTCTGTTGCACTGAGACCCAATGAGTCCCGAAGAAGTAAGACACAGAGGCTCAGAGAAGAGGGGAGTGTGTTCCATCACGTGAAAGAAGAGTTCAGGGCTCAGGCTGGCTGGCTAGGCTCCTAAGTACCCAGCCGTCTGCCGTTCTGACTTGCCCTTCTTGAGAAATGACTTCTGTGCTTGGTTCTTTGTTTTTGTTTTGTTGTTGCTGAGGCAGTGACAAAATATTCAAGAAAAGTAAAGAACATCTATTTGGGCTCACGATTTTAGAAGGTAAAGCCCATAGTTGGTTCATCCATTGCTATGGTCTTCAGCCAAAGCTGAGTCATCTTGCTGGGAGGAGTGGCTTGCTGAGTCATGTTGCTGGAAGGCGTGGCTTGCTGAGTCATCTTACTGGAAGGAGTGGCTTGCCTTATGCCTACCAGCAGAAACAGAAGTCAGGGCTGGGAATAAGATACCCTCAGATAAGATAACTCCCAAGTGGCCTATTCCCTTAGAAGGCTAGAGCCTGGGGTGAGGAGGCCCCACCTCCTCCTTATCACCTATGCTATAAAATTACAAATCTATGAATGGACTGAATTGCTGAGGAAGCCTGAGCCCCTCTCTCATTGGATAGTGATCCAATCATTTACTAAAGGCACCATCACCTGACCACAGGAACCTTCAGAAAACACTTCAGAACTGTGATAGGTTTGAATATTGAGTTATGAGATCACAAAGTGGCTACTGGTCACTTTTGTGTCCTAAGCAAGAGAAAAGGAGGAACAGGACAGAAGTGGGTTGTCCAGGAGCCCTGTCTGGTGGCTTCCTTTAGTGTGTCATAAATCCTCCAGTGTTACTAGAATGGAGCCTGGGCACGAGATACCTCTCTTAGTAAAAGGGTTCAAATACTGAGGGAAAGGGTGAGAATGTAGGTGACCAGCACTCTGGGAGAGGACCTCTTGATGTCTGAATTTTTATTTCAATGTATACATTGATGAACTGTAGTAAGTCTGTTGTGTGTTGCCTTTGGTTTCACATTGCTCTATGTGGACGGTGTCTTTGTTTCAGGTAGTATTAAATGCACTGGATATTATTTGTTACTGGGTGTGGTTACCTCAATACCTTTCAATATTTAAGAATTCCCTACTTTTGAGCCTCTGTTGGAGGGGGTTAGGGGTGATGACCTCTATTTAGAATTGCAGGAAATGACAGATCCTGACTTCCTCATCCTCCTCTTAGAGACATTTGGTCCAGAGATGCATCTGTGCCATACCTGGACCCAAGGATGGATCTGTGAATTCTGAGTTCCTCCTGGAGAAGGGCCAACAGTACATATTGTAGCAGCCAGTCCCTAGAAGCCTCAAGCTTTCCTTTGAAGATTTCAGTCTTTAAACACACTCTCTTTTTACTTAGTTGTCCAAAGTCAGCCTCAAAACACATCTCTTGGGCAAGTTGTGGAGCTGACGTTCATGTCTGTTAGCAGTCTTCATTCAAACGACCCTAAGGTAGTAATTACTTCCCCTTCTTTTGCCAATGAAGAGACAAGATCAGAAAAATTGCTCCTGTGGTGTGAAGGCCACACTAACAGGCTGGCATGTTAAACTATATTTGACTCAGGGCTCAGCTCTACTCCTCCGTCAGGCTCTTAGAGCCAAGAAATAGCTCATCATTTCTCAAGAGAGATGGGAATAGTACACATGGCCAGAAAATCAGGGAGGCCAAGATGTGTGGATCTGTAAGTTCCAGGGCAGCCTGGTCTACAAAGTGAGTTCCAGGACAGCCAGGGCTATCTATACAGAGAAACCTTGTCTCGAAAAAACAACAACAAAAAAAAGTTCACCAGATACAAGTCATGTTCAGAAACTGAAATTTGGAGCAGCTGACTCCAAACCCCTCGAGCTCCTTCTGCAATCTGATACAATGGGAGAAACACTCTAGGAGGTGCTCTCATTCTGGTGTGCTGGCACTTCTAGGACACTTACTGTACAGAATGATCCTGTGACTTGCCCAAGTCCAGATCGAGATCATTTGCATCCTTAATTGCACACTGTATTCCATTTTGCTGCACTCCTCTTAGAAAAGTTCTCTAGAAAAGTTTCTTGGCTGAGAACTCAGTTGTACAGCTCATGATGTGGATGGTTCTGGATTTGAACTTCAGTGGGAGAGAAGGGATCTCTCTCCTTCACACTCTTTCCCACTTTCTAAAACCGTCCTAACCATAGTTGTGAAAGTACCAGACAAGTTGTGTGTTTTAATATCCTAAACGCATACTCCTCTGTATTAAGACATAGGTGAGAATCAAAACTGCCGGGCTTCCTACATGTGCCTGCTCTAAGTTTAAGGCTGCAGCCGCTTTGAATACAAATCCACAGCCCTCTTAGTGAAGTGTCTGCGGATGCAAGCGTGTTTCCCGTTCCCATGGCAACCGTTTGCACAAGCAAGTACCTCTGCCGGAAACGCTTCCCCAGCACCACAATAGTACTACATCTCCGGCGCGTCACTACAACTCCCTACCCCAGTTTCTACTTTTAAATTTTGGTAAGACCTGGCATTTCAGGTCTCCTGATCGCTACGCTGCAGGAGCCTGCCCAGAGCCTGGCTAAACGCCCTACGCCTGCGTCCAGGACAGGCCGGGGCGTGGCTTGCCGCAGCAGTCTCCGCCCACAGGCAGGCCCGAACTCGCGGCCTGGGGACTTACCATGTTTATCGGTCTTTAATAGCAGTTGCTAGTAAATGAACGAAATGGGCTTCTTATTAAAAAGTGACTCCTTATGCTTGGAGACATCCCTCACTGGGGGAACAGGCCAGCCTGGCGACAGCCCTGACCCCTACCCGACATCCCCCAGCGTTCGGGGCCACCAGGCACAGCCCTTCTGTCGTCGCTTTGTCGTCATCACGCCTCGACGGAAGTCGCTCGGGGCCCGGAGCCACGCCTTCTCGGCGCGCGGCCTTGGATACCTGGCGGCCTCTGGCCTCAGGTAAGGAGAGGTCGGGTTGTGCGGGCCGCCAAGTCGTTGGCCTGGCTGGAGATGATGACGGCCTCGCCATGCCGCTCTGGAGACCCCTAGGCCAGCCTTGTGGGAATCCCGAGGTCGGCAGAGGTACACTGAGGGCGCGTAAGTGGGCTAGGAACTGGTCCTGGAAATGATCTAGAATTTCTAGTTCCTCAGACTCCGCCGTTTTGTCGTAGACCTGCAGAGTATAAAAAAAAACCAAGATGAGGAGCCATCAAGTCAGACTCAGCTATCATTGCAACCACGCCTGGGTTTTTCATCACCCCGGAAAAATTTAGTATACCTTGTTAGATTATTGAAGAGAAAAATAAGAGAATTGGTTGGGCAGTGCTGCCCAAATATTGTTGTAATATTCTTATTATTACTGACTTTTAAGCCTTATCCAATCCTTAGGGAAACTCATTTTTAATTCTAGTAGGACAGGACCCCAGATCTACTGCTGTCTCTGAAGGAGTGGTGGTGCTCAACTACAATAAACTGTTAACTCAAAGTGTATTCTTCCTTTAAGAGCAATTCAATACTCAAGGAAGGTTATTTACTTTTCCCAGAAATCTGCTCCCGCCCCAAATACGTCTCAAAAGCAGAAAAATATAAATCCCAGTACTGTGATGTTTGGACTCTTTGTGGCACAGTGTAGTAATAAGTCAATGTCATCATTACTATTTGTTTTTTTTTTAATTAATTTATTTATTATATGTAAGTACACTGTAGCTGTCTCCAGACACTCCAGAAGAGGGTGTCAGATCTTATTATGTGGTTGTGAGCCACCATTTGGTTGCTGCGTTTTGAACTCAGGACCTTTGGAAGAGCAGTCGGTGCTCTTAACCATTGAGCCATCTCACCAGCCCCCCAACGTCATCATTACTAATGTGATCATTGAGACTTTCTAATCAGGAAGCTGGAGAAGGCAGAGTATAGTATTGTATGTACACAAAATTAAAACAAGCATGTCCAAGGTTGGGTGAAACAGGAAAGTTCAACTCTATTAGCCGGCTGTGGTGGCACACACCTTTAATCTCAGCTTGGTCTATAGAGAGAGTGACAGTGCTACCAGAGGAACACTGTCTTGAAAAAGAAAAACCACAAACAAACAAACAAAACAAGCAAGCAAAAAATAGCTCTGTCATGTGATGAAGTCAACATGACAAAATGTTTTTAATTTCACTGACGGGATTAAGGCTGCAGCTTAATAGAAATTGTCGTATTGATATATCCTAATCAAAATTTACTAAAAAGGAATTATATCACACAAAAGTCCAAGAAAAAACATCATTAGATATACTAAGAAAATCTTACCACAAGGAAAGCCATTCTAAATGCATCATGCCGTGCAGAAGCCAGAAAGAAATAGATTAATACTTTTGGATTTATAAATTCTATGACCTGCAAAATTAAGCCAAAAAGTTACCAGAAGCTAAGAATAATGGCAAATAAACTTTTGAAAAACTTGTTTGATGACTGATTAGAAAATTATAAAACCCCATGGAAAAATGACCAGAGGACTCAGGAAAATGAGAAGAAATACAAAATGGCTGATGGCCAATGTGGTAGTTTCCTCTTATCTGCAGCAGCTATTCTAAGACAGTCAGTGGATGCCTGGAACTACAAACAGTATCAAGGGGTGTGTGTGTATGTGTGTGTGTGTGTGTGTGTGTGTGTGTGTGCGCGTGCACCCGCGCATGTGCACATGCACGCACACACACATTTATAAGAACTGATATTACTGGGGCTGGAGAGATGGCTCAGGGGCTGCACTTCCAAGAAGTCCTAAGTTCAATTCCCAGCAACTACATGGTAGTTCACAAGCCTCTATAATGTGATCTGATGTCCTCTTCTGGCATGGAGGCATACATGCAGATAGAGCACTCATAAATAAATAAGCAAACTGATAATACAAAGCAAAAGTTTTGAATATGGTTTCTCTCAAAATACCTTATTCTATGCTTACCCTTGTAATTGAGTTTATACAGTGCTCGTGTGGCAGTAAATTATTAGGATATTGTCATGGTGCATTGAATAGAGCCCTATGATACTAAGACCATCAATCTGATTGACAGAATTGGTAACCAAGTGAGTAATAGGTAGGTAATAATGTGTAGCATAGGCTACACAAAGAAATGACTCATGTAGTCAGGTAGTGTAGGTTAGTGTTAAGATTTTATCATACAAGCTTGGAGGGACATACCTTTAATCCTAGCAGTCAGGAGGCAGTGACTGATGTGTCTCTGAGTTTGAGGTCAGCCTGGACTACAGAGCTGGTTCCAGGACAGGCAAGACTATACACACACACACACACACACACACACACACACACACCAATTGTGTCAAAAAATTTTTCATCATACTACTCAGAATGGTTATTATTTCTGGAACTTTCCATTTAAATTTTCAGACCATATTAGACCCTTGAAAAGCAAAACCATGGAAAAGGAGTCTATTTTGTTTTGTTGGTAAAGACTGGAAAATAGTGGTATGTGGGAACAAATTGTTAATGGAAATATAAGTTATTAGTGTTTTGAAGTGTAGTTTGTACATTTTTTTTAACCATTCAACACATAGTAGTCAAATGCTGCAAATACACAGAATACCACATTCATATGTTTTTAGGGAGCTGGAGAGATGGCTCAGCAGTTAAGGGACCTACTGCTCTGGCAAAGGACCCTGGTTTGGTTCCCAGCACTCACATCAGGTGACTGACTGTAAGTCTGCTTCTAGGGAATCTGCCTTCTGGCACATGTACATGCATATACATACATAGAAGTAAAATTTAAATGAGCCTAACTGGGCATGTGGATGCAGACCTTTAATCTCAACACTCGGAGACAGAGACAGTTTGGTCTACATAATGAGTATCAGGACAGCCAGAGCTACATGGTGAGACCTGTCTCAGATAGATAGATAGATAGATAGATAGATAGATAGATAGATAGATAGATAGATAGATAGGCAGACATAATTTTTAAATGAGTCTAGATAAATAGATAAAATTTTAAAAGTCTAGGAATGTTTTTAGTCTTTTACTAGCAAAGAAAATTGAAAAAAATGTCATTAAGTTTATGATTGGTTAAATACTTGTATTATGTCCTTAAAACAGAATACTATGTAGTAGGGGGCTAGAGAGATGGCTCAGTGGTTAAGAGCACTGACTGCTCTTCCGAAGGGCCTGAGTTCAAATCCTAGCAACCACATGTTGGCTCACAACCATCCTTAATGAGATCTGATGCCCTCTTCTGGGGTGCCTGAAGACAGCTACAGTACACATATATATTACATATAATAAATAAATAAATCCTTAAAAAAAAAAGAATACTATGTAGTTACTTGGAAGAATTAGTTCATATGTAAAGGAAGGTTGTCATATATACAATGTGTTTCAGAGTAGCATCTAGGGTAAGATTTTATTTTATAAAATAAACTAAGTTATGCCTAAAGTAATGTAGAGAGGTATTTACACTTAGCAGTGAGCAGTCTCAGCATAAACAGGAGGGTGATGTTAGGCAAAGTCATGAAAGTAGGCAGGTAGGCGAGCCAGCGCAACAGCGTGAGCTGAAGCCAGGCTCAGCCTGCGTCAGCTTTGGCCATTGGCTTTTCACTCTCAGCCTTTGAGAACCATGAGGGTTTAGAGGTAAGTGCAGCTGTGTGCCCTTCTCCGCTTTTATATTACTGCTGCTTTGGTTTGTCTTTTTATCTATAAGGTAACCATGGAGAAGGAGCTGCGGAGTACCATTCTTTTCAATGCATACAAAAAGGAGGTGTTTACCACCAACACTGGCTACAAATCTTTGCAGAAAAGACTTCGGAGTAATTGGAAGATTCAGAGGTGATTGTGATCTTGGGCACTGCTTTCTGAGTGATAATGGTGGCCTGGTGGTAGGACTCATCAATAGTTTAAGATTAGTCAGCATATTATTAAGTTGCCCTCCAAATAAAAAACAAAGATTCATTATAATCATAGATAATATTTTAAGATGTCAGATGTTTTCTCCATATTTTATACCTAACCTTAGCTAAGAGACAGACATATTTTAAGTTTGTTTAACACTTGAGCTTAAGGAAGGAAAAGTGAGGGTTAAATGAAAATGTCTTTGTTTTTAGACGTGCTTCCTTTAAATGTCTTTTCCCCTGTGGTCCTGAGGGACCCCGCACAGGCTGCTCAGTGCTCTACCACTCAGTGACAGCTCCAGTCCTTAGTGCTTGGGGTTTTGTTTTGTTTTGTTTTGTGTTTGTTTTTAATGAGTGAAAACTTGTAGTTGTATAAGTTAAGGTTAGAGTCAGGCTTTGTGGCATGTGCCCAAGGCTCGGCACTTGGGAGGTAGCGATAGGTAGAGTAGGACTTCAAGGTTAGACTTGTCTACATAGTAAGTTTGAGACCAGTCTGGGCTATGAGTCCTTGTCTTAAAATACAAATATATTAATGGAAGAGTTGATTGAATTAGTACTTGGAAGACTTCTTTATAGTTTAGTGGGAGTTAACTTGAACTCCTTTACTTTTTGGGAGTTTCTGAAGCCAGCCTGGATGTCTCTAGGGCAGTCCGTGAGGGGCTCTCACTTTGGGAGAGAGGCTGTTCTAAGCTCTTAACTGTCTCAGCCTTTATGACTATTATAGTCAAGAGGCTCATAAATTGGCTTAAATTATGGCTCTGACTTATTCTTACAATCACTTTTCAGCTTAAAAGATGAAATCACTTCTGAGAAGTTAATTGGGGTAAAACTATGGATCACAGCTGGACCAAGAGAAAAATTTACTGCTGCCGAGGTAAGGAATATTCATACAGAAACCAAGAGAGAGGCCAGGGGCAAGCAAGGGTCTGAAATCATGGATTTAAGTCTCCCTTCTACACCTTCTGTGTTCCCTTAGTCATCTCCCCTCTATGGTGATGAAGTGTGACTCCCCAGAGAGTACTAAGCCCATGAGGAAGGTGGTTAAAGGTCAGGCACACTTCTTTGCCATAATATACTTTGAACATAGAAAAACTAGATAGCCCAGTCTGGCCTCAAACCTGTGATCTTCCTGCGTCCACTTTCTATGTGCTGGAATTACAGGTGTGCCCACCATGCCCAGTGTACCTATGCATTTAAACCCATAAGAAAGGTGGCATTTATTATATAGGTAGATGCCAGACCTAAGTGTTGGGTCCTCTGTGGAATGCTGTGGATCGAACCCAGGACCTTGTACTTGCTAGGCAAGCATTCTACCACTAGAGCTATATCCTCAGTCTCCCTTTGAGCATTTTAGAGCTTTAGTGCTCAAAGGTAAACCTGATCTTTTTGTTTTGTTTTTGATTTTGATTTTTCAAGACAGGGTTTCTGTGCTGTCCTGAAACTTGCTTATCCACCAGGTTGGTGTCAAACTCACAGAGGTCCACCTGCCTCTGCCTCCCAAGTGCTGGGACTGAAGGTGTGTGCCACCCCCTCTGGATGTCTTGGATGTCTTTTTGATTTTGGAGACAGGGTTTCTATACATACCACTTTCATCCTGGAACACACTCTGTTGACTAGCCTGGCCTCGAACTCACAGAAATCAGACTCTGGCCCCGGAGTATTGGAATTAAAGGCACGCACTACCACACCAGGAAAAGATGGATCTTATAAAGAAAGAAAAATGATACTATCCTATGACCACTTAAGTGGCTAACAGATTTGAAGTGTTTTTGTAGTTAATGCTTATTCGTGCTGTAGGTATTTTAACAAAGTCTTTTGCCCACAGTCACTGTTTTTTCCTTCCCATAGTTTGAAGTCCTGAAGAAGTTCCTTGACAATGGTGGGGATATCCTTGTGATGCTGGGAGAAGGGGGAGAATCCAGATTTGATACCAATATTAACTTTCTTCTAGAGGAATATGGAATCATGGTTAATAATGGTGATTATTATCTTACTACATTTTATCTGTTTGTTTGTCCACAAGTATGCCATGCGTGCACATGGAGATCGGAGTCCAATCAGGTGGAGTTGGCTCTCCTTCCACCATGTGGATTTCAGGGTTCAATCTCAGACTTGTAGACTTGGTGGCAAGCACCTTTACTCTCTGAGCCATCTTTGGTTTGGTAATTATTATTTTAAACATGGGTATCGATTGCCTGTTTAATATTTTTATCATAGCTCTTTTGACCAGCTGGTATAGTGGGGAAAAAACGCTTGCCAGGGTGCCGTAGTTGCTCATTCTAAGCTCACTAGCAGAATGGACCTTTGATAAAATAGAAGGGATTAGAACAGAGTTCTAGTTTGTTTTCATTTCAACATTTGAATGAGTCTGTATGTCAAGCTTGTTTCTAATCTAAAATGTATCTTCCTGCTTTGCCCATAGATGCTGTGGTTAGAAATGTGTATTACAAGTATTTCCACCCTAAGGAAGCTCTGGTTTCAGATGGAGTGTTGAACAGGTAAGAGTGTTGAAGCCGCCATGCTTCACAACTTACCTCCCTTCTTGGCCTTCCTTGTTTTATTTACTTCTTACTCCTCAAATTATATTCTTCCAGTTTTGGAAACCTTCTTGTTTACCTTTGATCAGGGTACTTTCCACTCCAAGTAAAAGAAAAGCCCATCCAAGTGGGATTAGACTGGATTACTGGAAAGCTTGGAAGTAGGGTAGCCATTGAGTATGGATTGACTGAAGGAGCCTCAGCGTTAGGACCCAGTTTTCAGATTTGATTCCTGATTGCCCAGCTGAATATCTTGGTTTGTTTGTTTGTCTTTTAAAGTCATCATCCTCCCTCTGCCCCCCTTAAAAAAAAATTTTTTTTTTTGACTAGGTCTCCATATGTAGCCCAGTCTGGCCTCAAACTTATGATCTTCCTGCCTCACCCTCCCAAGTGCCGGAATTACAAGTGTGTGCTGCTTTAGCCAGGTTCAGGCAAGTTTTACCAGTTCCCTCATTCATGACTACTGGCCACACTGTCTACAGACACCAGGATATGATTTGGTCTTACCATTCCCTTAAGAGTAGTTCCAAGGTTTGCTGTGTGAGCCATCCTAGGCCCCATGCCCACTCCATTCTGGCCCTGATTTCACATCATGGAGCCTGAGACTCAGTCAGCTTTCACTGCTCTCGATCCGTGATGAGGGGCTTTCGGAGTTAGGAAGTGAGCGTATGAGATGGTTGGAGAGATGGCCCATGGGCTATTTCCCATGTTGTAAACTATTCGTTCTCCACATGACGCTGCCCTGTGCAAGCACTCTGCTGACCCTGGGTGTGCAGTGTAGAATGTGGAGCTAGGTTGTAGACCCTTTCCTCAGTGTAGAATGTGGATCTAGGTTGTAGACCCTTTCCTCAGGACTCAAGCTGGAGGAACTGAGAGTATGGTTATGTCCACCTGCAGTCCCCACTTAGTAGTCTAATACAGAGGACGGGTGCAAGCTAGCCTGAGGCTAGCCTGTGCTAAATAGTGAGTACCAACCATGCCAACCAGTGCTAAATGGAAAGACTTCCTTCTCCCCTCCCTTTCCTATGTTCATGCTTTGAGAATTTCTTTGTTTTTTTCCTTCGAGACAGAGTTTCCTCTGTGTAGCCCTGGCTGTCCTGTAACTCACTCTGTAGACCAGGCTGGCCTCGGACTCAGAAATCCGCCTGCCTCTGCCTCCCAAGTGCTGGGATTAAAGGCGTGCGCCACCACTGCCCGGCAAGAATTTCATATATATTTTTTTTGATCATACTACCTCTCACTCCTCCTCCTAATTCCTCCCAGATCCACCCCATCTTCCCACACCTTCCAACTTTGTGTCCTCCCTTTTTAAAGACTCTATTCCTAAAGCACAAAAAAGGAACTGAGCTGAACATTTATCTAGTTTCTTCTTATTTTATTTTTTGGAGTCAGGCTCATGTAGTCCAAAGTAGCTTTGAACCCCTGATCTTTCTGCCTCTCCCTCACATTCAGGTGTTGAGTGTACACCAGACCCTGTTTATGTGTTCCTAGAGATGGAACCCAGGGCCTGGGACATGCTAGGCTAGCACTCTTCCAGCTGGGCTATATCCCATCCCATGCTAGATCTCTTGTTGTCACTGTCATTCTGTTGCTTGGGTTATTTCTTTGTTCATTGAGACAGGATTTCTCTGTGTAGCCTCAAACTCTCTCACTCTGTAGACCAGGCTGGCCTCCAACTCACAAGGATCTGTCTGCTTCTTCTTTCTGAGTGCTGAGATTAGAGGTGTACACCATCACCACCCTGGTTTTTTGTTTGGTTTGGTTTGGTTGTGATCCATTGTCTACCTATGTAGCCTTAGGTAGCCTAGAACTCACTCTGTAGGCCAGGTTTGACTGAAACTCACAGAGAGATCCATCTGCCTTTACTTACCAGATACTGGGAATAAAGGCCTGCACCACCATGCCTCGTTCAAGACTAATTTCTTTCTTTCTTTCTCTCTCTCTCTCTCTTTCTCTCTCTCTCTCTCTCTCTCTCTCTCTCTTTCTTTCTTTCTCTCCCTTTTTTTTCTTTTTTTCTTTTTTTTTTTGAGACAGGGTTTTTCTGTGTAGCCCTGGCTGTCCTGGAACTTACTCTGTAAACCAGGCTGGCCTCGAACTCAGAAATCCACCTGCCTCTGCCACCCAAGTGCTGAGATTAAAGGCGTGTGCCACCATTGCTCAGCAACTTTGGCAGTTTTTAGAAATTAAATAAAAACATACCCACAAACCCACATTCTTTTCAGCTATTTGCAAAAATCAACATTAAGAAATTAGGCTTGGGGCTAGTGAGATGGCTCAGCGGGTAGAGAAACCCTGTCTTGGAAAAACCAAGCCAAACAAAACAAAACAAAACCTGCCAAAGTACGGAGTCCTTGTGTCTAGTGCACATTTACTGCTGATGGGAGCAGTGTGCAGTCCACCAGTTTTTTGCTTATTAGATTTTAATGTTTTTCTTTTAGAGAAATCAGCCGAGCTGCAGGAAAGGCTGTGCCTGGAGTCATTGATGAAGAGAACAGTGGGAACAATGCCCAGTGAGTATGTCTGCAGCCCCTGAGAGGAAGGCACTTGCTCTTCCAAGAGTTGCCTTTCTCAATATGAAGAGCTTTCTGCTTATAGAAATAATTCTCACCAAAAGACCTTCAAAGCCATTACCAACAAAAACCAAATTGGGAGCGAGAGGGATGGTTAAAAGTGCGTACAATTCTTGTAGGCCTAGGGTCGTTCTCAGGATCCATATCAGACAGCTCACCGCTACCTGTAACTCAAGGAATCTGAAGTCCTGTTCTGGACTGTGGGTACCTTACACATGCATATGCACACAGTTAGAACCAAAAGAAAACTAGCTTTAATCCGTGAGGATCTGATATAGATGGTTATTTCAATTTTTTTAAAAAGTATTTATTTATTATATATAAGTACACTGATATAGATGGTTATTTCAATTTTTTTAAAATGTATTTATTTATTATATATAAGTACACTGTGTAGCTATCTTCAGACACACCAGAAGAGGGTGTCAGATCTCATTACAGATGGTTGTGAGCCACCATGTGGTTGCTGGGAATTGAACTCGGGACCTCTGGAAGAGCAGGCAGTGCTCTTACCCACTGAGCCATCTCTCCAGCCCCCTTTCAGTTTTCTTGTACCTGTTGAGACTTTCTTTGTGACTGAGAGTGTGGTCAGTTTGGAGAAGGCTCCATGAGGTCCTGAGAAGACGGGACTATTCTTTTGTGGGTTAAATGTTTTGTGTTATCTACTAGGTCTATTCAGTCAGAACAACTGTCAGTTCCCTTATTTCTGTTTAGTCTGGACGACCTGTTCATTTGAGACTCAGGTATTGAAATCTCCCACTATTACTGTGTGAGGATCAATGTATGACTTAAGCTTTAGTAATCTTTCTTTTACAAGTACGGGTGCCCTTGCATTTGGGGTACAGATGTTAAGAACTGAAACATCATCTTGGTGGATTTTTCCTTTGATTGGTATGAAGTGTCCTTCTGCATTTTTTTTTTTTTTTGATGAATTTTGGTTGGAAATCTATTTTGTTAGATAGTAGAATTGCTACATCAGCTTGCTTCTTGGGTCTATTTGCTTGGAAAATCTTTTCTAACCTATTACTCTGAGGTATGTCTCTGGGTTGCCTTGTCTGGCCTTAATACGTGGAGGTACCTAGTCTTACTGCAACTTGCCATGCTTGGTTGATCTCCTTGAGAAGCCTACCCTTTTCTGAAGAGAAGTGGAGGAATGGATGGGGGAAGGCCTGGGAGGAGAGGAAGGAGGGAAAATTAAGGTTGGGATGTAAACAAAACAAAGCAAAACCTCAAGTCATGGTATAGCTGAAAGGGAAGCAAAGTAGTAATTCTACACTGTAAATCTGTGCTCCCTGAAGCGAGGAACTGCATCTGACGAGGATGGAATTTAGATCTCTAGCTCTCCCCCAGTATAATGATGTAACTAAGTACTTTATTCTTTTAAATGACTGAATTAAATGGGTTACATTCTAATTTATCTAAGTAGTGATAGAGGTAGAGATATTGTAGAAGGCTCCAGAGTCTATTTTTTAATTTTTAATTTTTTTTATTTTAGACAAAGCTATTTGTCACAGGCTGGCCTGGAGCCTGCTATGTAGTGTGAGCTGGCCTCACAGTCTTTTTTTGATCAGGCCTTGATTTCTGGGATTTTTACTTATTGCGTGTGAGGGTGGGTAGACACAAGTACACTAGCACATGTGTGGAACTCGGAGAAGAACTTGCCGTTCTTAGTTCTTCCCTTCTGCTGCGCGGGTTCTGGGGATTGAACTCAGGACTGTGGCAAGTGTCTTTACTTGCTGAGCCATCTCTTGCTCCGCAGACCCACTGTGCAATCACTTGGGTGCTTGTCTTCTTACAGGGCTCTCACCTTTGTCTACCCTTATGGTGCCACATTGAGCGTCATGAAGCCAGCAGTGGCTGTTCTGTCCACAGGCTCCGTCTGCTTCCCACTGAACAGACCCATTTTGGCTTTCTATCACTCGAAGGTATTGACTTTCTTAGATATTGGGGGTATTGTTATGTTGTTGAAGTGTAAAGCTACTTTATGATGATAGGCATACACCTTTAATCCCAGCACTTGGGGGTAGAGGCAGATGAAGCTCTGAGTTGAGTTCCAGGCCAGCCAAGGGTACATAATGATGTCCTGATTAGAAAAAAACAAAAACAAAACCAAAACAAAATAGTCATATTTTTCCTGTGAAGCATCTGCTTTTTATGAGGTAGAAGCTGAAGTCTGTTTTCCCACTGAACAATTGGATTTATTTCTAATTATTTGTAATTATGATTACAGTATAGAATCTCTATATGTTTCAGATTGTTGGTTGCAGGATTTTGCTTGTTTTTGTTCTTTAATTTTTTTTTTATTTTGCCTTTATATGTGTGTATGGTATGTATGGTGTATGTGTGCGTGTGCCGGCATGATGCATGCATCTGCATTTGTATGTGTAAATATGGACACATGTATTTTGTGGCACACAAATGGATGTCAGAGGACAAGCTTAGAAGCTGGTCTCCATCTTGGACTCTATTTGAGACAGGATCTCTTGTTGTGTGGCTGCTCTGTATGCCAGGCTGGCTGGCTCACAGAGGTCCAGGGATTCCCTCTTCTCCATCACCCATTTCCTCTACCCCCATCACCACACTATGGACGGGGTGCTACCTCAGCTGGGTTCCGAGGACTCAAACTCAGATCTTCTTGCTCACACAAGCACTTTATCCACCAAGCTCTCTCTCCAGCTTTGGCTGCAGATATTGATAATTTTAGTAGCAGTGTGGTGAAAGACTCACTCACTGAAACCTAAGCAACACTGGTAATCACCATTTTTTCATATTTATCAGAAAGGCAAAGATACTTTATAGTATTGTAGGGTGTGAAGGGATGGCTCAGTGGTTAGGAGCACTTGTTGCCCTTGCAGAGGCCTGTTTAGTTCTCAGAACTCGCTTGAAGCTCACACCTACCGGTGACTCCAGGGGATCTCACGCCCTCCTCAGCCTGCACAGGCTCGTACCTGCACTTGCTGCACATGTTTCCTTGTAGATGAGGCACTCATATACATGAATGAAAAATAAGTAAGTCTTTAAAAATAAATAACAGTAAAAGGAAATTGTTTTCATAGTTGATATTTTTCAAATATTAACTATGTGTGTATCAGACAGCTGCTAATGTGATAAATGCTACATGCAGTGTGTTTTGGGATTTAAGTATCTAACATCGTTTTGTCATCAACAGAACCAAGGTTTTGGAAAGCTGGCAGTACTTGGCTCATGTCATATGTTCAGTGACCAATATTTAGATAAAGAAGAAAATAGCAAAATTATGGTAAGCTTTTCTCTTTCATGACTTCCATATCATTAGAAAATCCTGATAAGTATATTTATTACTCATTTACATGAGTATGCTAAACATATTAAATAGTAGGCACTAAAAATACAAAGTTGAGTCAGCCATAGCCCTACAGAAGTCTATAGTATGTCAGAAGAGTGACATCCAGATGAGTGAATGTAGAAAAAGTATTACTGAATTAGAGAGGTAGCTGACCCTAGAAATGTGATGAGGAAGAAGGACCTAACTTTTAAATCGAGTAGCTTAAGCTCAGGGATGTATACAAACAAGTTAGGCTTATCCCCAACTAGCTTCCAAATAAATGAGACTCAGACTGTGGTTATTTTATTTGTCTTTGACAGTTACTGGGGGTAGCCCTTAATATACTCTCTTAACTGCAGGCCTGGCTACCTCCCCAGTGGTGTACCCCAGATATTTGCTATTTCTCCTGCTCATGTGCTCATGATCCATCTCCCCACTTGGTGGCTTCCTCCTCCTCTCTTGTTCCTCCTCTTTTCCCCTCCTCTGACCAGGTTACTCCAAACCCACCTACCTCTAGTCCCTCCAGTAATTGGCTCCTGCCAATTTTATTTAACCAAATTGTAAATCAAGGAACAAGGTTTGCACACCAAAAGCTTGTAAACAAGAGAAGTCATTCTGTAAAAGCTTGTAAATGTGAGAAGTCTTTGGAGGCCTAGACCTGTAGTATAGAATTTAGCATTACAATACACAGCAATAGACCAACCCTCAAGAGCCCTAGCAGGGTTTAACCACAATCTTGGTGGTGCTCAGACCCCTCTGTTGTGTGGATGGTCAAAAGGGAAAGGCCAACCTAAGTCTGGCAAGCAAGATGAGGACTAAAGGGAGGTCATGATTAGTGAGTGTAGAGTCCAGCAGCTTGGGGGAGCCGTGTAGAGTCCAGCAGCTTGGGGGAGCCGTGTAGAGTCCA
>NW_022196897.1:148991009-148994001 GCF_008632895.1 Mastomys coucha
AGTCCAGCAGCTTGGGGGGGCCGTGTAGAGTCCAGCAGCTTGGGGGAGCCGTGTAGAGTCCAGCAGCTTGGGGGAGCTAGTGTTAGTTACATGATCACTGATGAGGAACCAAGTGAGAGTGTGGCCTTGCTCTGTCTAGCTGGAAGAGATCATGGTTCGTGAGGATGATAATGGGGAAGCAAGCATTTTTCTAGTGCTGCTAGATCTGAACACTGGAATTCTAGCAACTTACCCACCAGAGGAAGGTGTGTTCCCTGACTCTGTTAGCAGAATGAACCCTTCTAGGCTTACATTAGTGGGAGGTGGATTAAGGGGTCTGCCTGGGGCTCCAGTGCCTTTCACTGTGTTCTGAAACCTAAATGTTGGCTTTTCAAAGGCTGGGGTTTTAATTATGATTTTGTTATATTACGATTGCCAAAGATGAAAAGGTGTGTTTTTAAAAATGTAGACTGTCATCATAGAAAACAAAGGTTGTTTTAGGATTGTGAATAGGTTTTAGGAAGTTTTGACTTGTTACATGTTAAAATGCTCTGAAGTAAATGATAAATGTCTGATAATAGAGGTTGCATTAGACTGAAGTTGTCATGCTTTTTAGTTGGTATGCTTTCTTAGTCTATTTTATTGGGTTCTCTCTGCCCAAATCCCTTCCAACCCCCAATACTAGTTAGAAGAGAAAGGTTAGAGGGC
Organism: Mastomys coucha; assembly: GCF_008632895.1. NCBI lineage: Eukaryota > Metazoa > Chordata > Mammalia > Rodentia > Muridae > Mastomys > Mastomys coucha. The sequence continues at coordinate 148,991,697 of NW_022196897.1, forward strand.
TGAGGGTATGTAGAACACTTTAGACTACTTCCTGTTGATTTAGGAGTGTCAGGTTCTTTGGGATAAGTCCAATTTTCTTGTCAGGCTACCTACAATTTCTTCTTGTCTCTTTACTTGTGACCACTTGAAAAACCACAGCAGGAGGAACCAGCAGCAGCAGGAGGAGCTGCCACCGCACGACCTCTTGGGGCTCTCCCATTTATTCCCTCTCCAGAGCTCCCACAATTAAACTATGTGCAGCTGCAAAAATCACCCCGGCTAGTGCACGAGGAAAATCATAAACCCTGCTGTGAAGCAGCCCTCTTACCCCCCAGACTTAGGATTAAACAAACAAAAAAAATCCTCACATACTTAACTGGGTTTTTAAACCAAAATTCTCACTAGTTTAAAAGATTTTACCGGAGCCGGGCGGTGGTGGCGCACGCCTTTAATCCCAGCACTTGGGAGGCAGAGGCAGGTGGATTTCTGAGTTCGAGGCCAGCCTGGTCTACAGAGCGAGTTCCAGGACAGCCAGAGCTACACGGAGAAACCCTGTCTCGAAAAACCAAAAAAAAAAAAAAAAAAATTTTACCGGGGCTGACGAGATGGCTCAGTAGGTAAGAGCATTAACTGCTTCTTCTGAAGGTCCTGAGTTCAAATCCCAGCAACCACATGGTAGCTCACAACCACCTGTAATGAGATTGGACACTCTCTTCTGGTGTGTCTGAAGATAGCTACAGTGTACTTATGTATAACAATTCATAAAGCTTTAGGCCAAAGCAAGCAGGAACTGAGCGACAGGAGCAAGCAGAGGTCCTAAAAATTCAATTCCCAACAACCACATGAAGGCTCACAACCATCTTTACAGCTACAGTATACTCATATACATTAAAATAAATAAATAAGCCAGGCAGTGGTGACACACGCCTTTAATCCCAGCACTTTGGAGGCAGAGGCAGGCGGATTTCTGAGTTCAAGGCCAGCATGATCTACAGAGTGAGTTCCAGGACAGCCAAGGCTATACAGAGAAACCCTGTCTCGAAAAACCAAAAAAACAAAACAAAAATAAACAAATAAATAAATCTTCAAAAAAAAATTTTACCAATAGAAGGCTGATCATCCTCTTTTGAATTCCAGTTGTCTTTTCTCCCCACCTTAATTGTTTTGTCTAGCCTGACTGTCAGCATTCCCAAGTAACCAGGTGTCTGACTGTATTTATCATTTCAAATGCAGGATGTTGTGTTCCAGTGGCTTACAACAGGAGACATCCACCTGAATCAGATTGATGCTGAGGACCCAGAGGTAGGAGGCTGAATTATAGAAGAATGAAATGGAAAATGGGGTCAGCTTCTTAGAACCACTTCCAAAGGAACTGAAAGATCTCTTTAACTCACCCCTAAGACATTTGGGAGAGGGGCTGGAGTGATGGCTCAGTGGTAAGAATACTGGCTGTTCTTCCAGAGGTCCTGAGTTCAATTCCCAGCAACCGCATCGTGGCTCACAGTCATCTTTAATGGGATTTGATACCCTCTTAAGTGTACTCATATATATAAAATAAATAAATCTTAAAAAAGAAAAAAAGACAGTTGGAAGAAAGCGATGCTACTTGGGGAGTAGGTGATTAACCACAGGATTGATTGAGTACTTCCATATACACATCAGGACCTAACTTTTGCTCTCTGGGAGATTGCTTGGCTAGAGTGGTGTTGCCAAGCCTGATAGCCTTAGTTCAATCCCGGGATCCACATGAAGGAAGGAGAGAGCCAGCTCCTACACATTGTCCTCTCTGTATCCCCACTCATACAATAAATAAATAAAATGCAAAATAAATGTAAAAAGAACAAGTTAGGACAGCTAGTCATTCAGGGAGCACTCTTTGATGTTTCTGTTTGGATGTCTAAGCCTTGAAAACTGTCTTGAACTAGGATTCATGGAAGGCCAGAGAAGTGAAAACAGATGGCTGGCCTGTCTGCACTCTCTGAGCTGTGTGGCATAGGTAGGCTCCTTGTCAGTACTCTCCTCTACTCGCCTGTAGAGACTCAGTCTCTAAAGCTGCCACCTGTTGCTGGGAAGGGCATTTATCTGCTTATTTTTTATTTAAGAAAAGTTTGAGGATTGGGAGAGATTGTTTGTTCCCCTTTTATTGTTTTTGTTTGTTTGTTTTGATTTGTTTGGTTTGTGCTGGGTTTCATGGCCTTGGCTAGCTTGTAACTCAAAATAGAGACCAGGTTATCCTTGAATTTACAGAGAGCCTCCTGCTCTGCCTCTGCCTCTCAAGTACAGGGATTAAATTGGTCCTAGGGCTACAGAAAAAAAAAAAAAGGGA
>NW_022196897.1:148994119-149003259 GCF_008632895.1 Mastomys coucha
GTCTGTATAGCCCTGGCTGTCCTGGAACTCACTCTGTAGACCAGGCTGGCCTCGAACTCAGAAATCCATATGTTCGTGCCTCCCAAATGCTGGGGATTAAAGGTGTGCACCACCACTGCCCAGCATTGTGGTGGAGTTTCTTATATGCTAAGCATTCAACTTCGGAGCCATGCCATGGTCCTTCAGATGACCAGAGCTTTTGTTGTTCTTTGTTTGAGACGGAGTGTCTCTGTGTGGTCCATGTCTGTCTTGAGCTCACAGCAGCCTTCCTTATCTCAGCCTTCTGAGTGCTGGGATCACAGGCTGTTCTGCCACATCTAGCTCCATAGCAGGGCTCAACGTTGGGCCGGCTCATTCTCCCTCTCTCTGCAGTCGTTAGCTGCCTGTAGTTCTTTGTCTAGGGATGGGACCCTGTAAGATTTGCCCCTTCCAAATTCCCATGTCTATTGGTCTGGTCATTGTTCAGGTCTTGTTTTAGGATGCCACTTTGTTGAGGTACAGCTAAGTATAGCTTCTGTCATTTGTGGGAGACAATCTCAGAGCAGACTTCCTGGTCCTCTGACTCTTCTGCAGTCTCTTACAGTCTTCTGCTCCCTCTCCCTGGAGGTTCCCTGAGCCTTAGTGCAGTTCGAAACTATTCCAAACTGATGAGGTTACAGGCATACATTAATAGGTAATACATTCACATAGTTCTGAGTTTTAAAAAAGCATACACAGTGAATAACCTTCCTTCTGTCTTCTGACCAGGCTATTTCATTATTTCCCTCAAGTGACATCAAACAAAATGTTCCATAGGTTCTTTAGAGATAGTTGATACTTAGGTAAGCTCATCTATGTGTGCATTCTCCTTCCCTCATTTTTTATGCACGTGATATTACACACACTGTATGCACACTATTTAGCACCTTTAAAATTACTGTTGGAGCTGAGCATGATGGCATATACCTGCAGTCCCAGCATGCGGGAGATGGAAGCAGATGGGTCAGGACTTCAAAGTCAGCCTTGGTTAAGTAGTGAGTTCCTGGGCTACATGTGACCCCTGGAAAAAAATTACTAGTGAAACATGTTCCATGTTCTTTCTTTCTTTCTCTCCTTTCTTTCCTTCCTTCCTTCCTTCTTTCTTTCTTTCTTTCTTTCTTTCTTTCTTTCTTTCTTTCTTTCTTTCTTTGTTTTGTTTTGTTTTTTGAGACAGGGTTTTTCTGTGTAGCCCTGGCTGTCCTGGAACTCACTCTGTAGACCAGGCTGGCCTTGAACTCAGAAATCCGCCTGCCTCTGCTTCCCAAGTGCTGGGATTAAAGGAGTGTGCCACCACTGCCCCACTCATGTTCTTTCTTGAAGAGCCTTCTATCTGTTAGTTTATTAAAGATTTACTCTCTTTTTCTGTGTGTGTGTGTGTGTGTGTGTGTGTGTGTGTGTGTGTGTGTGCATATGTATATGAATATATACTACATATGCAGATGCCCAAGGAGGTCAGAAGAAGGCATCGGATCCTGTGGAGCTGGAGTAACAAGTGGTTGGGAGCCTCCTGACGTGGGTACTGGGAACCAAATTCCAGTGCTCTGAAAAGCTCTCAACACTGAGCTGTGTTTTCCCTTGTTTATACTGCACCATATTTAACAGTGTCCTGGTGAGATGTCGATCTCAAGTGGAGGTTTAGGTTCTCCTGGTCTTTTGCCATTACCAGCTCAGAGCACATGTCAGCTCTGATTCTGAGCAGTTCTGAAGACATCTGTGGCTAGTGGGGAAGAATGGGGATGTGCTGTGCAAGGGGAGAGAGCAGACAGGGCCCAGATGCTGGAGGTGTGTATGACGGAGTGGGACTCTATGGGCCTTTTTCTTATCACTTCCAGTTTCTCACTGTAATAAATAATAAAAAATGTTGTTCATTAAAATAACCTTAAGGAGAATTGTTTTTGACAAAATTGAAGTGATTAAAAAGGATATTGATGGATAAAGGTGGAGATGTGAGTAAATTTGAGAGCAAGAGTTGATTGCCAAGAATTCAAGAGAGACCATGATAGTAAAAGAGACTAGTCAAGTCAGCCTGGCTCCAGTTGTGCTCAGCAGTGCAATTGTGTAATTGGAGAGTTGGACTCTGCCAGCCCAGTGAACTTTGTGCCTTTTTCTGCATAAAGTGGCTGATGGAAGGATCAATTGTCAGTGATGACAAGTGGTGGGTCTCTTGCAAGGAAATAGAAGTTCTATAGATTGAGAACCGAGATGGTAGCTGCTTGACAGATTAAACTCCCATTTATTTGTGCTGAAAGGAACTCTCTCTTGGCTTTTAGATTTCCGACTACACGATGGTACCAGACACAGCCACCCTCTCAGAGCAGCTCCGAGTGTGTCTCCAGGAGGGCGATGAGAACCCCCGTGACTTTACCACCCTCTTTGACCTGTCCATTTACCAGCTGGACACCACCTGTCTCCCCAAGGTCATCAAGTTAGTACTGAGGCTGCCTGGACTGCACACTGCACTCCACTCTGCTTGGCTTGAGAACATGAGCCTGGCGATAGCAGTTAGGTCACACAGCTGTAACAGGGTGACACTCTGAGATCTGTGCAAGTCAGTAGGGAAATTGGTGTGGAGTGTGTGGATGATATAAGGGAACTGCTATTAATTACAATCCCCTGTGTTCCAGGATCAGTAGGACATTAGAGTAATCAAGCCTTTTCTACTTTGCCAACAGCGTTTCTGGGTTAACACAGAGTCCTGGGTTCCAGAAACATAGTCCACAGGTTTGTGTACTTCCCTTAGAAGCACCTGAACATAACAGAGACAGCTCTGAGCTCTTGGGGCTTGTCCATCACAGCCTTTTAGACACGTGCTGGTGAACTCCTTCCCCCCAAGAGATCCTTTAAAGCTCAGCTGTGCTTCCTAGCGCCACCTGCCAACACTCCTCATCTAGTCAGTCAGTGACAGACTGGTGGTGTGTGTACAGCTCGGTGCAAAGGCTCGCGCCTAACACGGAAGGCTCTCGGTTCCATTCCAGATAGAAGAAAAGGGATGTTTTGGCTATTTTTGGAAAACAGATGAGAGCATGCACTTGTGCTAGAGGGCTTTCCAAGTTTCTCACAGATTGGACCCTGGCCCTGAGTCTTAGCTGCTCCCTTGTGAGGACTTATATCACACAGGACAATGGTGCTTGCCCCAGAGTGCCCTGTCCCAGTGGATTCAGTTCCTAAAACCATTCTCACCCCAGACAGCGTGCAGTGCACAGCTTTGCAGACATAGGTTAAAGAAACGCTGTCCAGCAGGGTGTGCTGGCACAACCTAGGAATATCAGCATGGGCTGTGGAGAGACAGGAGGAGGATGTCTTGCCTGTCTTTTAAAAAAAAATATCAGCATTGAAAGCTACTTCAAGTCTCTACACCTCTTGCTTCAGTAACTATGCCATAGTCTAGAAGGTATTTTGAGGTCTAACTGGAAAGAGTTCAGTGAGCCTGCACAGTACAGGGTCAAAACACATGGCCTGTAGTAGCCAGGTGCTCGCTCACCGGGAGTTACTTGTCTTCTCTCTGTGGGAATCTCTCCTTTTTTACTATACATCGTAACTGCGCGCTCGTGCAACGCCTAGTCCAATTTGATTTTTCTCCTTTTTCTATTCATTCAGTTGTTTTGAGACAGTGTCTGACTTGTCTTGGACCTATAATCCTCATTCTTAGGAACAGTTCTCCCCCTGGCCCTGAGAATATGGAGGCAGTGATTGGTAGCAGTGGCTCAGCCGATCACCTCACTCCTGCGGAAGTTGTACGCTCACTGGCATTTGCTTCTCTCACTTAATTTTGAAAGGCCACACAGATATTTATCAAATGTTCATGTGGGGTGAGGTACAGAGGCTGAGGTGGAAGGATTACATGTTCAAATGAATAGAAAAAGGAGAAAAATTAAACTGGACTAGGAGTTAGTTTGCAGAATGACCTTACAGTACAGGAGGGCAGTGAAGGCAAAGCAGAGGCCATAGCAGCCCCTTGAGCTTGGTCCGTGCATCTCTAATGCCTTTTTTATTTTTTATTTTTTTTTAAGATTTATTTATTTTATTTATATGAGTACACTGTAGCTGTCTTCAGACACCCCAGAAAAGGACATCAGATCTCATTATGGATGGTGTTGAGCTACCATGTGGTTGCTGGGAATTGAACTCAGGACCTCTGGAAGAGCAGTCAGTACTCTTTAACTGCTGAGCCATCTCTCCAGCCCCCTCTAATGCCCTCTTACATTCTCCCCACCTTGCTGTGACACGAAAGACTCCCCTTCTGCCTAGTCTTTGCTGCCTCCTAAAGCTTTTTTTTTTTTTTTTTTTAAATTAGACTTTACTTTGTACTTTAGGTTGGCCTGAAACTTACAGTGTAGCCCAGGCTGGCCTGGAATGATCTTTTTACCATAGCCTTTTGGGTACTGGGATTATAGTCATAGGCTGCACATGCCTGACCCAGCTTAGGATACTTCCTCACCTCTCTTCCTCAGGCTTCTCTGACCAGCACTGCATCCAGCCCCTTTCTGTCTGTCTGTCTGTCCTTGATTTGGTTTTTTTCATACTACTTACAGATACCTGGCTATTGCCTGGTGTTCTCTGTGCCGTGGGAGTGTAGTCGCAGGCGAGCCTCTTTTGTCTCTGGTTGCCACAGTGCTTGTGTCAGGTCCACAGTAGACATGTAGTCAGTACTTGCTGAGGCAAGTGAACACACGGAAATTTGTGCTCACTCACCAGAAGCAGCTCATACTGGACCTGCTGTCTCCAGGAGTGAAAACAAGTCCCAAAACACAGTGAGCTACAAGGGTCACAGTACACACGGGTAAAAACCAAGGCCCATTGGGATGAAATGTAAAAGGGAGTTCTCTCAGCTCAGACAGGACTGCGGGATCCCAGAGAAGGTCTTTAAAGATGGTTCTGGGGAGGAACACTTTGACATTATTTTTTCTTTGCATTACATTTTATTTTGTTTTGTATGTTATAGTTCATTTTCTGTTTCTGTGATAAACACATGGCCGGAAGCAGTTTGGAGAGGAAAGGGATTATTTAACCTTACACTTCCATGTCCCTGAGGGATCAGGAGCTCATGGAAGGAGTTTGAAGCAGAAACCACAGAGGAATGCTTTTCCTGGCTGGCTCATTGCTCAACAGACTTGCTTTTAAAACTCTGGACAGTCTGCTCAGAGGCTGGCACCGTCCATGGTGGGCTCAGAGGCTGGCACTGTCCACCGTGGGCTCAGGCTGGCACCGTCCACGGTGGGCTCAGAGGCTGGCACCGTCCACGGTGGGCTCAGAGGCTGGCACCGTCCACGGTGGGCTGGGTCTTCCTGTATCAATGGTAGTCAAGAAAATGCCCCACAGGCCTGTCTGATGGAGGCAGTTCTTCAGCTGAGGCTCCTGCTTCCCACGTGGTGTGTGTGTGTGTGTGTGTGTGTGCGCGCGCGCGCACGCATATGGACAGAGAACAACATACAGGAGTCTGTTCTCTCTTTCTATCATGTGGGTTCTGGGGATCAAACTCAGATCATTAAGCTTGGTGGCAAGTTTTTTACCTGTTGAGCCATCTCACCAGCACAGAACAGATGTTTTGTTTTGTTTTACTTTCTGGAAGCATTGAGGCTTCACATATGTTGGGCATATGCTGTTACTGAGCTATTTGCCAAACCCTTTAGATGACACACTTTGTATGTTTTCTGCATGGTGTTGATGCGTCCACAGCGTGAGCAGTTAGCTGTGCTTTATCAGTGTCTTACCTTTATTCCCATGTTTTTGTCTTTTTATTAACCCAGGGCTCATGAGGAACTAAATGTGAAACATGAACCACTTCAGCTCGTCCAACCTCAGTTTGAGATGCCGCTGCCAGCCCTTCAGCCTGCGGTGAGTGTGTCATGGGCACCTGCTGCAGGGTCTGCCTCCCTGTGGACCCTTGTCTGTACTATGCATGGCACCCTCATGGAGTCCCAGAGCATGGCCTGTAAGCACATTCAGACACCACATATGGTAGCCTTCTGTATGGAGTCAGAGCATGGGCTTTCTTAGCTATTGAACTTTTCCACTTGAGGGCATGGGGTTGCAAGGTATACGTGAGACTGCTGAGTGCCCTAGTCACTTTTCTGTTGCTGTGAAGAAACACTATACCAAGGCATCTTATGAAAGAAGGCATTTCATTGGGAGCTTGCTAAGTTTCAGAAGGTGAGTCCATCACCATCACAGTAAGGAGAGGTGGCAGGCAGGCATCGCATTCAAGCAGCAGCTGAAAGCATACATCTGATCCACAAGTAGGAGACAGAGGGAGCAGAAGCCCTGGTGTGGGCTTTTGAAACCTCAGTGACACAGCTCCTCCAACAAGGGCATACCTCCTAATCCTTCTCAATATAGTTCTATCAACTTAGGACCCAGGATACAAATACATGAGCCTATATTTGCCAGTCTCACCTAGACCACCACACTGGGTAATGAGGTAGAAGTCTTTGAGATGCCTTCCCAGCATTGGGCACTCAGATCTCAGTTTGACTTTAACAGTTGGGGGTGGCTGCAGTATAACCTGCTGAGGGGACATGAACAGCCATGTCCACCCTAGAGGACACTGAGGACAGACCAATGCTTGATTCCACCCCAGTCCTCTCTAGTAAACCAGCAGGGTATTTTAAATTGCTTACTTACGTGAACATGGTGAAGCGTTCTTCACAGGAGGGGGAAGGGTAGCTACACCACAGAAAGCCCAACCCCAGCTCTCCTGAGTACTCAGGAAAGCTGCATCTTGGCGTGTCCTGCCCGAGGAAGTTCCACCTGAGAGGAACACCCACCTTTCCCACAATGCATTGCTTGTTTAACCTCTAGGTAGATTGGTGAGTCTTGTACCTTTGTGAGCTTCCTACACCTTGTAAGTCTCCTAACTCCTAGGAGTCTTTGTTTTCCTTTCTTGGGGCACTGTTTCAGTTGAGAAGCGACAGCTACAGAGCAGCAGCTATGTGCACGGCGTGGCACAACTTCTGAGTACAGCACTAATTCAACATTCACTCTCTTTCCCTGTCCCCATTCTGAGATCTTTTTGTTCGTTTGTTTGTTCCTTGGGGAGGTTGTTTGTTTTTCTGAACTTGCTCTGTAGACCAGGCTGGCTTCAAACCCATAGATCCACCTGTCTCTGCCTCCCTAGTGCTGATTCTGATTCTGGATTTTTTTTTTTTTTGGCTTTTTGGCTTTTTGGCTTTTTGGCTTTTTGAGACAAGGTTTCTATGTATAGTCCTGGCTATCCTGGAACTCACTCTATAGACCAGGCTGGCCTCAAACTCAGAAGTCCACCTGCCTCTGCCTCCTAAGTGCTGGGATTAAAGGCATGGGCCACCACTGCCCAGCGACATTCTGAAATCTTGAAGAGTTACTTAAAGAGCTAGTTGGTTAATTTGCTAGTTTGAAATTGTTGGTGGTGATGTTTATATCCTAAAAAATGGCAAATCCTGCTGGCAATTACCAGCTCACGTATGGGCAATTCTTAGGAATATTAAGTTTAGCCCTTTCTATACTAATATACATCTGCTTCCCTAGTTGCTTCTGTTCCTGAAGAACACATAATAGCTAGCTGACTGTAGTGATGTACACCTGTAATTCAGGACTCAGGAGGCTGTGACAAGTTTGGAGCCAACCTGGGATGGGTGGTGATATATACATATACGTGTGTGTGTGTGTGTGTGTGTGTGTGTGTGTGTGTGTGTGTGTATCAAGATCCTGTTTCAAAACTAAGGAAGTATATATATATAGGGACAAGTTGTGCTGCACAACCCTCAGTGCCAGGCTTGGCTGAATTCATGGCACTGTTATAGTGGCTTGGTCAGTTTAGTGGTGTGGTTAAAGCTGGTTCTGCTTGGTTGCATACTGGAGACTCAGCCATACTTGATATGAACCTAATGAATGAAGTGATGGAGCTGGGATGGCTCTTCCCAGGGGACGGGCTCAGTCAGCTTCTCATTGCTCATGCCCATGCTAGGCTTTGAGAGACTCTTGGCTAAAAGACTGCATTTCCCCTAGGTCTTCCCTCCGAGTTTCCGGGAGTTGCCGCCCCCTCCCCTGGAGCTGTTTGACCTAGATGAAACATTCTCTTCTGAGAAGGCCCGGCTGGCTCAGATCACCAACAAGTGTGAGTACTGCTGGCCAGTTACATTGTTTCTCTTACGAATTTTATTTACCATGAACCTCTGTGAGCTGTTTAAGAGAATGCTTAAAGATGGCTCCAGGAGAAGTGAATCTGGGTCGATGGATGAAGCTGAGCATGTCTTCATTGCATGTGAACGTGGTCCTCTGAGATCACTTCATCTAGAATATTCGAGCGTGGTGCAGAAAACTCAAGTGTCACTCTTACCCTCATAGCCTCTTAGTTTTGATGGACTATGTGACCCATGTTGAATACTAACCCTGGCATCCACTTTGCAGACCTGGGCCATTGGTCACAGGAACATTTAGATTAGAAAGATTCACAGGCTGGCAAGATGGCTCCACAGGTAAAGGAGCCTGTAGAGAAAGGCAGATTACCTGAGTTTAGTCCAGGAACCCACTTACGGGTGAAATGAGAGAGCCAACTCTATATTGTCCTCTGACCTCCACATGGGTGCCGTGTACAAACCGCTGCCCCAGCACGCACAGGTGATAATAATAAAACAATTAAGTATCCTTTTAAAAAAAACGAGAACAGAAAAAGGAGTTGGGGCCAAAAGATTTTTGTAGACTTCAAATTGGAGTATCTTCCTGCCTGTTGACCCTCCTGATATGCTCTGTTTCGAACACAGCAGATAGGCCTGCACCCACATTAACCACCCACTGCAAGCAGTGGCTGTACTCATAAAAACACAATTTAAGAAAAAACATGAGCATACACAGATGAAATTATTTATTTTAAAAATACAACAAGCTAGCCAGGGGGTGGTGGCGCATGCCTTTAATCCCAGCACTTGGGAGGCAGAGGCAGGTGGATTTCTGAGTTCGAGGCCAGCCTGGTCTACAGAGTGAGTTCCAGCACAGCCAGGGCTACACAGAGAAACCTTGTCTTGAAAAAACAAAAACAACAACAACAAAAAATGCAACAAGCTGTACATTATGGTGATGTCTTTAATCCCAGCACTCAGGAAGCAGAGGCAAACAGATCTGTGAGTCCAGGACAGTCAGAACTATGT
>NW_022196897.1:149003269-149006535 GCF_008632895.1 Mastomys coucha
AAGCAACCAAATTGGGAATAGCCTTCATGAGAACTAGCAAAGGAGTGGTGGTCACTTGTCTCATATTTAGTCTGCAGTATGGATCTTGGTTAACAACAGCTCACATAATCTAGCACTCAGGAGGCTGAGACAGGAGGATCACTGAGTTCAAGGCCAGCCCTGGCTACAGTGTGCTACCCTATCTCAAGAAGAGCAGTAATGACTATACACACATCTTAGATACAGCACTGCTAGGAATGGCTTAGAACAGACCGTTGTTATAACAGGTACATTTTTCTAATTTTCAGGGACTGGGATGAGAGCTGAGATGGGTTCATATAGCCAAACTGACCTTGAACTCAGTATGTAGCTGAGACTGACTTTAAACTCCTGACTTCCCTGTGTCCACTTCCCATCAGACCCTGCTTCTTTTTGGGTTTTGAAAGAGGGTTTCACAATGTATTGTAAACTGGCTCTTGAAACTCAGCTGGGTCACTTCAGCTGGTTTCAAATTCGTGACACTGACATGCCTGTTTTAGCCTCTCCAATGTTGTGAGGACAAATACGAGCCACCTTGTATCATTCCCTGCTGTTCTCTGATAATGTACAGTAAGTGGTGGGGTTTTGTTTCTGTTTAGTAAGGATTGAACCCACAACTTTACTTTTCTCTAATAGTCTTGTGATAAATGCCACTCCTTCTCCCCGGGGCTGGAGCTTAGACCCCAGCACTGCAGTGCAGTACTCTAACATTGAGCCATGCCCCCAGTCTTATTTTTCTTTTATATGCCAGAATCTTCACCTAGGCTGGTCTCAAATTTGTAATCCTCTTTCCCCAGCCTCCCAAATGCTGGGATTCTGGGTGTGTACCACCATGGTCAGCATAAATGTTACTTTAAACTTTGTATATGACCTTTTCATAGTGGCCTTTATATTTAGAACCTGGTACCTTGAGTCCCTTCGGATGCTGTTGTACTTTGTGGTGTGCAGTGCTTGATTTGGAGAATGGGAAAGCTAGAACAGACCAGGCTGGGCGTATTGGCTCACTCCTGTAATCCCATCATTCAGAGAACTTGTCTAAGGCAGGAAGACTGTCTCACTGAAGAATGACAAAATATGCCACTTCTGTCCTTATCTACAAAAGCAGCACATCTGTGATACTGTGTCTGAATTCTGGAAAGAGTGCAAGTTAAGGGCTAACCATACTGCTCTGTGTTTAGGTACTGATGAAGACCTGGAATTCTATGTCAGGAAGTGTGGTGACATTCTTGGAGTAACAAGTAAACTTCCAAAGGATCAACAGGACGCCAAACATATCCTTGAACACATCTTCTTCCAAGTGGTGGAGTTCAAGAAACTGAACCAGGAGGCCCACTGAGGTGGCAGCTCTTCAGGTGATGTCACCCACTGCAACATTTTAGTTCTTCAGTGCTTACTAAGTGTCTCCCAGATGAACAACAGATGATGATCCTTCGAGAATGGAACTTCTGTTCTAGCTGGAGGGTCCCAACAAACAGTAGCAAAATATCTAAGCAAACACTTAGATGCCAGAGGATGGTAAGCGCTGTGGTGGAGAAACAGTAGAGCCATGCCAGAGGGATCTAGCGTTCCCAGCATTCAGCAGAGTGAGCAGAGCTGGCTCAGTACACATTGATGCCAGAGTCTGCTGTGCTATTTGTGTCAAGAGCGTTTGATGGCACTTGTGCGACACATGGTTGCTGTGGCAGTGGGCAGAATCTGTCCTGGAGTTGTGAGAACTTCATCCTGGGCTTAGAATCAGCCTTCAGGCCAGCTAATCCCCACTTATCCCAGCTAATGGTGATTTTGAATGTCGAATTAATGTTCAAAATACCAAAGAGTTCCTGTTTCAGGCTCTGAACTGAAATAAAATAAAATTCTGTGTTTCCTGTCTCATCCTGGAACATGACATTGATGTGACTGAAATGGCATTCCAGAACTTCTGAGGACTGCAAAACACCTTCTGCCTGCAGAGCTCTGTGGTTTTGAATTCTTCTTGTCATGAAAGTCTCTGTACTTGTTTTTCTCTAATTCTGTGGAAGGTTTGCCCATCCTCTGTAGTGCCCACATGGAAGAGATGATTTATTTGCATAAATTAAATCTGTGATTGAGCTTTTGTAATTTATAAAATGGTCTGTCATTGATATCTTTTTTTTTTTTTTCTCATTCCTGCTCAAGATTTGAATCTCTTCAATTGAAGATACATCTGATGCTTGAGCTTGTTAAAGTACTGTGCAGACTTCCGGGCTGGTTCAAAGCCAGACGAGAGCCTAGCAGGAAGTAATTGCTCAAGCTAAAACTGACCCTGTGGACTAATTTAAAACAATACAAAACAAAGGCACACGTGTGGCACATTCCTTTCATCCAGCACGTTTTGAGAGTGAAGCACGATAGCCTATGATTGTAGTCTCAGCATTTGAGAGACTGAGACAGGAGAATTGCCAGCCAGAGCTATGGAGCCCTTGTTTCAAAAAGAAAAAAGTGGGGCTGGAGAGATGGCACAGTGGTTAAGGGCACTGGCTGTGGGGCTGGAGAGATGGCACAGTGGTTAAGGGCACTGGCTGTGGGGCTGGAGAGATGGCACAGTGGTTAAAGGCACTGGCTGTGGGGCTGGAGAGATGGCACAGTGGTTAAAGGCACTGGCTGCTCTTACCAGGATTCCAATTCCCAGCACTCAAATGGTGGCTCACAGCCATCCAAACTCCAGTTTAGGATGATCTGTCTTTCTCTTCTGGCCTTCATGTGTATGGGGCACACAGATGGTGCACATATCTACATGTAAGAAAAGAAAAATCTAACAAAAATTAAACACATGAGGGACAGTTCAGGTATTAATATATACAACAGATGTGACATTATATAATGAAAAATTCAGGACCAGTGTGGCTCATGTCTAGTCAAGCACTTCCGAGGCTGAGGAAAAGGCTTGCTGAGGGTTGAGAGGAGCCTGGCCTACCAAGTTAATCCAAGCCCAGCCTGGGCCCTACAACACACCCCTGCCTCAAATCAGAGGAATCCACAAGCTCCCTCTAAACACCAGCTAGCACAGTGTAGCACCCCTGTATTCATAGCTGCTCCAGAGGCTGAAACAGGAGGAGCCGGACTGGACTGGGGACGTAAAGAAACCTACTCCACAACAGAAACCACACAATGACCAAGCATCAGAGGGCTGTTTAAAACTCTGTTTGTAGAGTTGTTCCTGTGCCTTACAGAAATTTGAGGAGTGTTGTTTGTCTACTTGTTTATTTGTTTGTGGGTTTTTTTTTTTTTTG
>NW_022196897.1:149006993-149042842 GCF_008632895.1 Mastomys coucha
TTCCCTGAGACAGGGTTTCTCTGTGTAGCCTTGGCTGTCCTGGCTGGCCTTGAATTTAGAAATCCGCCTGCCTCTGCCTCCCAAGTGCTGGGATTAAAGGCCTCTGGTCACCACCTGGCTGGTTTTGTTTGTTTTGGCTACTTGGTTTCTGGGCTTATTGGCACATGTCTTTAATCCTAGTACTCAGGAGGCAGAGGGAGGCAGATCTCTGAGTTTGGGGCCAGCCTGGTCTTCATAGCTAGTTCTAGGATAGCCTGGGCTACACAGAGAAACCCTGTCTTAAAAAAAGTTTTTAACTTTTTTATTTTATTTTATGTGTATACAAGTTTTGCCTGCATGTATGTATGTCCACCATGTCTGTGCTTGGTACCAGTGGATCCAGAAGACGGCACTAGGTCTCCTGAAACTGAAATAAACCACAGTGTGCGTCACTAAACTCTAGTTTAGTTTTTTTGTTTGTTTGTTTTGTTTTAATTTTTTTTTTTTTTACTATAAATTAGTACACAGAAGCTGTCTTCAGACACACCAGAAGAGGGCGTCAGATCTCATTATGAATGGTTGTGAGCCACCATGCGGTTGCTGGGATTTGAACTCAGGACCCTTGGAAGAACAGTTGTCTTACTCACTGAGCCATCTCACCAGCCCCTCTGGTTTAGTTTTTAACTAAAAAAAAACTGACAATATAAGTCTTGATCTATAGGCTGTAAGGGGAAGGAACTCCACCCTTTTCAGCCATCCAGCTGCCCTCTTTGCAACCACTGTTACCATACATGGAAATATATGCTTTAACTTTACAAACCGGGACAAATCTACTGTGTGTTAGAACTTGCAATGCTAGGAACTAGATAGGACCCCCACTGCAGAGAGGGGATCATCTTGAGTCTCGGCCGCTAGGGGCTGCCAGCTCCACCGATGCACACCGTCAAAGAACTCAGCGCTGGGAAAGAGCCAAGGTGCTAACCTGCTGGTCTTCAGGCTCCACACTTCTTCCAGTGAGTCTTGAGAGACCCCTAGAGTGACAGTGACGCAGACGGAGAAAACTTACTGTGTCCCGCTGTGAGTGTCTCCTCTCCTCTTCAACCACTGTCACGTTTGTAAGTGGGATCGCAGTTCCTGGAGTTTTATACAAATGGCAGAGATCATCCTGTTCGCTGTGGCTTCTTTTAGCATAATTATTTCTTTTTTTTTTTTTTTTTTTTTGGTTTTTCGAGACAGGGTTTCTCTGAGTAGCCCTGGTTGTCCTGGAACTCACTTTGTAGACCAGGCTGGCCTCGAACTCAGAAATCCACCTGCCTCTGCCTCCCAAGTGCTGGGATTAAAGGCGTGTGCCACCACCGCCCGGCGCGCATAATTATTTCAAAATCAACTTCTCTCTGTAATTTGTTTACCCAGGCAGCTGTTGAACAGTTGGGATGTCTTCAGTTTGGGGCTATTGTCAATATACATGTGAAAGTCTGTGTGGGCATATACATTTATTTATTTATTTTTTTGAAGGCTTGGTCATACAACAGGTATATAGATATAAGGTTTCCCTTCCTGTTTGGGGGGAGGAGTTTTGTCTTGGGTGGGTTTGTTTGGTTTGATTTGGGGTGTTGATTTTTGAGAGTTTCACTATAGAACCCAGGGTAATCTGGAATTTACTGTGTAGAACAAACAGGGCTCCAACTTTCAGGGACATCCTGCTTCTGCCTCTGGTTGCAGGTCTGGGCCACCAGGCCTGGTTTATGTGGGTAATAGAGATCACACCCAGGCCCTCATGTCTATTCAGTGAGCACAGTACCAAGCTTCTTTCCACCCCATTCCTCACTCCTCAACTCTTGCTTTGTAGGTCAGCCATTGGATCTTTAACGACCTTACCCCTACTTCCCAGTTGCCATGTGCAAAGTTTTAAGTTACAGTTGTGTGCTTTTCTTAGGGTTTCATTGCTATGAAGAGACACCGTGACCAAGGCATCTCTTAACTACGGCAACATTTAATTGGGGCTGGCTTACAGTTTCAGAGGTTCAGTCCATTACCATCATAGTGAGAAGCATAGCAGTGTACAGGCAGACATGATGCTGGAAGAGCTGAGAATTCTACATCTTGATCCCAAGGCAACCAGGAGGAGACTACTACTTAGCCCTACTGGGTGGAACTTAAGCATAGGATCTCAAAGCCCACCTTCCCAGTGGCTCACTTCCTCTAACAAGGCCACACCTCCTAATGTCACTTCTCATGGGCCAAGTATATTCAAACCACCATGGTACTTTTCATTATTCTCTTTTCCTTTCTTTAAGACAGGGACTTCGCTGCCTAGGCTGGTCTTGACCTCCTGGGCTTAGTTAATCATCCCACACCAGCTTCCTCACAGCTGGTACTCTAGGCATGTATCATACCTATTTATGTATTTAAAAAACAACCATGGGATAAAGCAGAATTACAAGTTTAAGACTGGCTGTAGAGCAGTGGTCTCTAATGCTTCCTAATGCTGCACCCCTTTAATGCAGCTGCTCATGTTGTGGTGACCCCCAACCATAAAATTGTCTTGTCACTGCATAACTGTAATTTTGCTACTGTCATGAATCAATTTATAATGTCAATATCTGATATGCAGGATATCAATATGTGACTCCAGTGAAAGAGTCATTGGATCTCCAAAGGGGTCATGACCCACAGGTTGAGAACTGCTACTATAGCATGAGTTCCCAGGCTAGCCTGGGTTACATGGAAAGGCCACTTCCCATCTCTTTCCTTTTCTTTGTTTGTTTGTTTTCAGACAAAATCTCACTAGTTAGCCCTAGGTGGCTTCCATTTACAACCCTCTTGCCTCCCAAGTGCTAGGATTACAGGAGTCCATCAGTAGTATTTCATGAACTTTTCTTGGGGAGACTAAAATTTACCCCAGACAGGTCACCACCAACAGACTAAAGTAAGGATTCCCCCAGAGTCCACTTTGGAGAACCAGTGCCTTTGCTGGGTTGACTTGTAGAACTCACTGGGACATTGAGCCCCTCCCACCCCCACCTCAGCTGTGAAGATGGAGTTCCCCTTGAGTTCACACAATGAGGACATGCTATGTCCTCCAGCCCAAGTCTACAAGAAGGCTTGGTAGACAGCTGGGAGGGAGATGTAGGAAGGAGGTGGGGAATCTCAAGTGAGGGTCTAATAAGGGCCCCCCCTTCTGTGAAGAAATATCAACAGGCCATCCAGGAACAAAGCTCTGATGAAGCTCTTAAGGCTTGGAGAATAGCCTTCTCAGATAACCATCATGCTGCTTTTTAGGATCTGACGAAGTAGTCTTGGCTGGCTTGGAGCTTACTATGTAGACCAGGCTGTCCTAGAATGCTTGTCTCTGCCTCATGAGGGCTTTGTTGCAGGTATGTGTTATGATGCTCAGCCTTTTTCTTTTTTTCCTTCTCCCTTCCTTTCTTTCTCTCCTCCTTCTGTTTTTGTTTTGATGATGTTGCTGCTGCTAGAGATTGTGCTTAGGAGCTCATGGCTGCTACACAAGTGCTGAACCTCTGAGTTAGCCCTGTTTTTACTTTTTGAAAGATTTCACTAAGTTGCCTGGGCTGGCCTCAAACTTGTTTTTAAGCAGCTTTTAAGCATCTTTTGTGCTTTGGGTACTGACTGCTTTTTGAAGTGAGAGCCAGTAGGATTTGTAGATGATCAAGACTGTGATGTGAAAGGAGGCAAGAATGGCTTTGAAGTCTTGCCAGTCTCTAAGAGTCCTCCTCACCTAGCCCTCCTTTTGGTCTTTTCCTCTCTCCCACTCACCTTCTTCGCCCTCCACTTTTTCCTCTTAATTGGGAATCTCCCTAGATAGGAGATGCTTGACTCTCCATTCTTCTGCTTGAGCCTTCCAGAGTGCTGAAATTTCAGGCCATGCACCACTACTTCAAGGAGAATTATCTTTTGGTTTGAGATACAGGGTCTCCTTGTAGTCATGTGTAGTGAAGGCTGGTCTTGAACTTGGGATTCTCCTGCCTTGGCCTTCAGGGATGAATCATGTGACACCACATAGCTTTGCATAGCTTTTCAAATCTTTCTCCTCCCTGCTTTGCTATGGGTGTTCTTTGTCTTTCCCTACATTGTCCACCTTGCCAGCTCCAGAATAACCGAACTCTGAAGAGCCAAAGGTGATCCAATTGGGTGGGTGCACACAGCTTCCTTCTACAAGCTCGGTGCCTGTGTGATCAGTGCAAAGTCACTTACTGAGTGGCTTTTTGTCCCAGCTTGCTAAGTGGGTGGAGCATGTAGCTTAGTGGTTGCCTGGCAGGCTGAAGGCCCAGAGTTTGAAGCACAGCCCCACCAAGCAAAGCAAAAACAAAACAAAACTCACTTAGTAGATGGATGTGACTCCAGACAGAAAGACAGGTGATCCTATTTATTATTTACCATCAGTCAATAACTCTGTGTCCGCCTTGTTGCTAGGCCTGGTGTATTTTATCAAGACTTGATCTTTGTCTTCTTGACATAGAATAGCCTTGATTTTGAAGCCCAAGACAGATAATTGAATGGCTAAATGGCTAGAACCTTTCCTTCCCAGAAGGGTACTTCCAGACCCCTTCCCCCCACCATGCAATTCAGAACCTCTGTTATCTGTTTTGAGCCTAGAGTCCACTCCCAGGTATGATAGCACCGGGATTCTAGGAATGCTCTCCCCAGGGGTTAATGTGTTGATATACTGATAACTAGAGGACACACTTGTGGAGGTCACCAGATTCCTTTTGACACTGGAGTGATCCTGCTGCCCCAACACTGATCTCCAGGCTCCTCTAGCTCTGTGTCCTGATTAAGTGGCTCCAGTTCCAGGTCCCAGGTGGACATCTGCTCTCTGCATTTTGCCTTGGGCACATATCTTGCGCAAATTTCTAGGCCCTGCTTTTGCTCAAAAGGAGAAACTCTTGCTAAACCGAGAGAGTGTGCAGCCTGCAGAGCAGCTGCTCGGATTTCAGAGGGCAAGTGTGAAGACAGGTGGGGTCAGAATATAATCATAGGACCAGCAGAAGGGCTGGGGGGGGGGGCAGGGAGGAGCAGGGGGGATTAAGTAAGGCTTGTAGGACGACCTAGGTCTAACCTCAGCAACAAAAGCCACCTGACAGTGATAGAATACTTAATATGTGCCTTGTACATATTCATATACTTGGAGTGCTTAGAGTTAAAGGTTTGTAACACAGTACCCCAAAATACAGTGTAGGAGAAAATAATCTTCCACTTCTCCAGCTTGTGTTCACCTGGTTATTCTGCAGAAACTGTACACAAGGAAATAACTCTGCTAGGCAGTCCTTTTGTAAAAGACATTTACATTTGTAAAGGAAATCTGCATTAGCCAGCAATCTGTACTAGGAGCCTACTGCTGCCAATAAATCTGCATGACAAGACCACCTATTTGCCACATAATTCCTTTCCTTATCCCCCCAGTTTGCTTGTGCCACCACCAACCCAATGGAAGTCCTAGGGCAGGTTTCTTTTTGTACCTCAGGAAGCTTCAAACCTCTGAGCCTTTGTATGACTTCATTTTACTGGATTCCAATGGATAATGCAAGTAATTAAACATGAGTTTCCTCTTATTAAACTATTTCCTTTCCATTTGATTTGCAAACAAGCCAAAGTGGCTAGGGGAAAGCCATTTGCCCTTTCCTTACTAGAAACTCTAGAACTGCATTCTGGGGAAGTCAGTGCCTCAGTTTCCCCATCTGCCACCAGGTGATACTAGCGTATAACTCCCTGGGTTGTTATGAAGAGCAAAGATTTTTATGAACTGTTTTTGTAGATGAGGAAACAGGCATGGAGATGTTTGATAATTTGAGCTAATGGAACTAGGGAAAGGTAGGCTGGGAATCAACCGCTAGGAAGCCTGGCTGTAAAGCACACTAGCAGGGAAGAGCAAATATCCACATGAATTCCTTCGAAGGGAGAGAAGCAGGGGGAAAGCCTTGAATTAAGCTTTTAAGTCTTCATTCTGCTGTAGTAAATGAAGTTTTCAGAGTTGTACTGTCTAAAGGGGGCCAGCAGTTTTTGGAAAGAGATCTGAGGCCTGAGCCTAAAGGGCATTTGGCTGGGGCTCTTCCAGGCTCCAATCCTTCCAGGAAGTCCCAGTAAGATGACACTCAGTCTTTAGGTAGTAAATGACAACCTAAATCGGACAGCCCTTGCCATTAGAAATTGAACTTAAACCAACAAGCCTTCACCAGGGTGCTTTCTACACTTCCTTGGAAAGGCCTCTTGGGTCCCAGGATGCTCACAGTTCAGCTGGGGAAGTGCACACAGCAGCAAGGGTATGGGCCAGAGACCCCAGTGGGGGAAGATGTGGGTGTGGGGAGTTTCTGGTCCAAATAACGGCCCAAGCAAAAGCTGGGAGGCTAAATTTCACCTCTCTGGGCTCGGCGTGGTGATCTAGAAGGCCTTTACAATACGGAGTAACAAAGATTTAACCCGGAGAGAGAAGTTGAAGTTTGGTGAGATAAATGTTGGGATTTTGAGCTGGGGTCTCTCTGAGGCAGCTGAAGAAGCAAGAAGACTTGCAAAGGAGAAGGGGCAAACCCAGTCAAATGGAGCATGGGGGCTCTAGGACAGTCTCTAGCAGTGACAATTTAGGCGGGAAGTTTCTCCCATTTAGTTCTTTCAGTCTTTGCTATGTGTGTTGCTCGGGGTCTATTTAAGACCCACACATTGCAGGGCCTCGCGCCTCATTGAATCCCCAGGTAGGTGTATCTGGACGTACTAGATTTCCAACTACTGGAGCATCTGCCCCGCTAGATTTGCACGTTCGGTTTCTGCCCTCCAACAAACTACTCCCCCTGCTCCCTTGCTCCCCTGCTCCCCAGCTCCCGGGCTTGGGTTCCGCCCCTCCGCTAGGCTCCTCCCAGGGCTCTGGCGCGCGGGCTCCGCCCCTCGCCTCTTGTAGGCCTCGCCCCTTCCGTATGCTCCGCCCCCGCGCTCGCGCGCCAGGGCCGGGCGGCGCCGACGCACTTGGCGGGAGATAGGAAAGTAGTTCAGTGCGCTCTCTAGGCAGCTGCAGTTCCTGGGAACGTGCGACCAGACCTGCAGACACACTGACGCCTCAGAGCACCGCCTGGGGCCCGGAGCGGCCGGAGCAGCCCGAGTTCTGACCCCGGCCCGGCTCCCGCTCCGGGCTCGGCCGGCGGGCGTAAAGGCGCGGCGGGGTCCGGGCCGGGGGGAATGTCTCGGCGGACGCGCTGGTGAGAGGCTGCGGGCGCGCTGGGGTTCTCTCACTTCTTCTTGGGTCGGCAAGCGTGATATGGGGATCCCCGGGAGAAATGCATCCTGCGCCGCCCGATGCGGAGGCGCGCGCCACGTTAAGAGGCTCTAGGGACCCTCTCGCTCGGTTCCCGGGCCTCCTGGGCCCGGGAGTCTGAAAGCGCGGGTTCCCCCTCTAGACCGGGTCCCGGCCCTGGGTGAGGTCCATCGCCTCCCGCCTAATTGCAGGGTGGGGAAGGAAGGCTTTTTGCCCGCGGTGTCAGCTGGAGGCCCATTACTGGGTAGGGAGACTGTATCCCCTTGTCGCAGCGAGCGAAAGGCAGAAGTCTGGGAGAACACTTGTCGTTCAGGAGTGGCCCGAATTTGCTGGCCTTCCTTTCTTGTTAGCATTCCGGGAAGCACAAAGCCCCTGGGCCCTCCGCGGGATGTGAGACGGGGGATTCGTTGTCTCCTGGGGATTCGGCGGCCGGTTCGGTTTGGTTTCAGAAGCCCTCTTTCTGTCCCATGCTAGTTTTGGGCAGCTGGGGATGAGTAAAGACTAACGGTGTGCAGCGAGACTGCCCTGCCAGCAGCCTCTGGGTCGAAGGCAGGAACTGGATTTCCCTCCTAGTTCCCTAGAGGTTAGGTGGCTGGGTTAAGTCTGGACCGCTGCTACACCTGTGTATCTGGGGCCTATTCGCGGGGCTTTCCAGCCTTTCTAAGGCGTGGGATAATTGGGTTCTGCTGTGTTCCTTCTGGGTCTTTCCAATTTAGAACGCCTTACTCACATCTTCAGATGGCCGAACCTGGTTTAGGATGAGGATAAGGAACAGAACAGAGATGCCTGCTTGCTTACTTGCAGAGTTCTGCTTGTCTGGTTTGGGTATTGGTTGGGTCCGTGGGCGCTGATCAGGGTGGTTTCCCATGCCCCAGTTTCTAGGGCAGTTCAGTGCCCTGGAAGAGCATCTGGAAATACTAATCTGAGAGCCCCGGGACTTATTTGAGGGACCCTTTTGTGAAGCATGGGCCCCTGCATCCTCGCAAGCTTCTCTCTTTTTCTGCCACATGGTATAACTCCCTGTACCCCAGTGGCCCACTTCCCTCCTGGCCTCTGACTCACCTTTCCCTGGAGCCTAGCCCAGAACGCACAAGGGCAAGAGAAAGGGTATGTGTAGGTACAAAAGTGTACCTTTTCTTTAAACAGCACACCGGCCTCTGCTTTTCATGCTACGGTTACCAAGGGAGGTTAGGGTGTAAAAATGTGGAGCCTGCTGTGGCGTAATCTTTGTTGGCCTCACTTTTCACATCTGTTAAATGGAGCCCTTGAGAATGTGCAAGGAGACGTGTGAATGATGGATACTCCCATCTGTTTAATAGTGTGACCATGCAGGGTAGCAACACTTTAATCCCAGCACTCAGGCAGGCGAATCTCTGAGTTTAAGGAACAGCATGGTTTACAGAGCGAGTTCCAGGGCACCAAGGCTACATAGAGAAACCCTCTCTTGAAGAACCCCCCCCCCCCCAAATAGTGTCATTACCCAGCACTGAGGCTTCAGAGCTCTGTAACATAGATACCTTTTGTCCTAGGACACTGGCTGAGCTTCTAATAGAATCTGAGCCTTGTGCTGGGATTTGGAGAAGCAAACTCAACTGTTAAGTACTTAGTAGATTTTGCCTCCTGCTTTAGAGTGGTCGGTGGTGCGAGCATTGGGTCAGCAATGACAAATCTGCTTCTGGGTCCTGTGACGAGTGCTGCTAGGTTTAGGAACTGCTCTTCATTTTCGTTAGGATTTCTAGAATTGTTTAGTAGGCAGCATCTTTGCAGGTATTCATTCATTCACAAATCCACTCCTTCCCTGGGCAAATATTTCTTTAGGCCTTTCCTGTGCCAAATTCCAGGATGTGAAGGTGGAGCTGACCTTTGTGGGTGATGTCGAGCCCAGAGGTTGGGGCCGAGGGCAGGGCCTGGCTTTCCAGAGTGCTTTGGGTGTGTAGGAGTGACTGGGAGGCTGTGCTGAGTGTGAGGGAGGGGGTGTGCAGACACCAACGGCACACTTTCAGGCACACAGTCTGTGGCCTGTGTTGTTCGTTTGGAAATGTCTACTTTTCCCAGTTACACATGACTGACTAACCTTTAGTATTTGCTAGAGGCGACCCAGTGCAGGTCCTAGGGAAGGATTAACCAAGTTCTGTGAATAACTGGGTGTTTGCCTTTTTTTCCTTAGTTATGTATTTGTGTGTGGTTATGTGCACTTGCATGTAGGTATCCATAGAGACCAGAGTGGCTGGATCCTCCTGGAGCTGGAGGCTGAGTTTGGGTCCTCACCAAGGGCAGTATGTTCCTTAGTAGAGGAGCCAGCTCTCCAGTCCCTAACTAACTAGAGCTTCATAGTGTGATCTCCTTTATCAAAACCATTAAACTAGGTAGTAGGATTTTGGTAGCAGTTAAAGTATTCCATGTTAGCCAGGTGGTAGTGGGATGTGCACGGAGACAGAGGCAGGCAGATCTCTGAGTCTACTGATTGAGTTCCAGGATAGCTAGGGTTACACAAAGAAACTCTGTCTTGGGCTGGTGAGATGGCTCAGCGGGGAAGAGCACTGACTGCTCTTTGGAAGGTCATGAGTTCAAATCCCAGCGACCACATGGTGGCTCACAACCACCCTTGATGAGATCTGATGCCCTCTTCTGGTGTGTCTGAAGACAGCTACAGTGTACTTACATGTAATAAATAAATAAATCTTTAAAAAAAAAAACTCTGTCTTGAAAAACAAACAAAACAATGAAAACTTTAAAAAAAAAGCCTCCAAACATCAAATAATTGTTATTCTGAGGTTTTTGCTGTCCATTAATTGTTCCCCCGAGCAGGCAAGGATTGGAAAGGCACAGGCAAGAATGAATGAGGTTAGGCTGGGTGTGGTAGAATATGCCTTTAATCTAGATAAAAAGAATGGAAAACGTTGCTGAGGACGAGTTTGATTACAGGAATCTTTGCAACATCCAATGCCAGGGACTGGAGAGATGCTTCAGGCTAAGAGCACTTGATGCTCTTGCGCTCGATTCAGGTTCAGTTCCCGGGACCCATGGCTGGCTTACAATCACCTGGAACTCTATTCTAACTCTGCAAGCACCAGGCATGGATGTGGTGCACAGATACACATGCAGGCAGGCAGGACACTCGACACATCATAACATAAATCTTAGAAAACAAAAACAAGAAAAAACTCCAAAAACCTAATGCCCAGTGTAAGTTTGTTGTTGAGAAGAAAAAAGTAGGAATATGGCTTTGACTATCATTTTCTGTCTGTTTTGAGACAGGTCTGTCTCTAGCACCTGCTGGCCTTGAATTTGCAGCGGATCTGTCTCAGCCTCTAGAGTGGTGGGGTTGTAGGCCTATACAAAAATGGCCCAGCTGAATACCACAGTCTTTGTGAAGAATTTGGGTTTTGTATTTGTGGTGAGATGGAGGTTAGAAGCCACTTTGTGCATGTTGGGCAGTTTTATCCCAAAAATAAAGCTACAGAAAAGAAAATAGAGCCAGGCATGGTGGCCTAAATTTATAATTGGCAATTTATAATCACAGAGATTAAGGCAGAATTACCTTGATTTCAAGGGCAGCCTTCATAACAAGACTCTGCCCCAAAAAATCAAAAATAAAAACAAGAGTATAAGCTTCAGCTGGACAGATGGCTCAGCATGGCAGAGGTGCTGGTGTGCACACATAAACATACCAATAAATAAATGTGATTTTTTTTTTTTTTTTTTTTAAAAGTCCATAAACTCATTTTATTGAGAAGAAAACAGAAGGCAGAGGCTGGGCATGGTGGGGCGTGCCTTTAATACCAGCACTGGCAGTAAGATTTGAGTTTGGGGCCAGCCTTGGTTTACACACCAAGTTCCAGGACAGCCAGGAGAGAAATACTACATAGAGAGACTGTCTCAAAAAAAGAAAAAACAAAAAAACCCAAAAAACCAGCAGGGCAGTGGTGGCGCAGCCTTTAATCCCAGCACTTGGGAGGCAGAGGCAGGTGGATTTCTGAGTTCGAGGCCAGCCTGGTCTACAGAGTGAGTTCCAGGACAGCCAGGGCTATACAGAGAAACTTTGTCTCAAAACAAAACAAAAAGGAAGCAAGAAACAGAAGGTAAAATCTACACATATTTTTTTGACTTGAATTCTTTTTGTTGTTAGGATGACTTTGAACCCTTTTCTGTCCTGTGAGTGTTGGATTACCAGTATGCACCGCCACGCCCAGCCTGTACCCCAAACCTTCCTGTCCCTATAGTTGACTTGCCCCTGGCCACAGGCTACCATCCCCGGGTAAAGGTGTGTAAACACGGTGTCTGTGACCTTTCCTTGCTTCCACAGCGAGGAGCTGGATGAGTTACACTACCAGGACACAGACTCGGACCTCCTGGAGCAGAGAGACAACAAGTGTAAGGTCAAATGGACCCACGAGGAGGTGAGCCTCACAGCCGCTCCATGGGACCTGGGAGGAGGGGGAAATGGCCCTGGGGAGGGAGGGGAAGACTGGTCAGCCCAGCTGCACGTCTGTTGTCCCCATCAGTGAAAAGGCTGATGGGCCATCTACTTCTCTTTGTCTCCTCCGAGCATGCTCAGGCTTTAAGATCTGAGGATTGGGGGTCAGACCCCGGGACCTCAATCTTTTTATGTGTTTCTTTTTGCCCTCTCTCCTAGTGTGCGCTCTGCTGTTATAGCCCTAGTTCCAGAGACGGGGTCGCTTGTCAAGAATCCAGGCTTAGGGCTGGAGAGATGGCTCAGCCGTTAAAGGCTCACGACCAAAGATATAAGAATACAGGCTTACTCATCCAATTGGAAGGCAATAGGGACTGTGTTCCCAGGCAGTGTAGAGCATCACTCTGTAAGAGGGGTACACAAGAGGGAGTACCAAACTGCCTTAAGTAACAGACTTATTCTCAAGATGCTAGCCCATTGATCCCTGTATTGATAATTTACTGAGGGCAGAAGCTGTGTGATTTTTTTTTTTTTTTTTTTAAAACACCTCCAACCCTCCTTGGAATACCTCATCAGACTGCACAGAGATTAAATTTACACATGGTGGGCGGGGAGGCATTTAACCAAGTCCTGTTGGCTGCAAAGAAGCTAAACCTGCCTCCTTGTCTTTAAAAAAAGTTACTTTTTTAAAGATTTAAAACAAAATAATTTTAAAGATTTATTTATTAAGTTATTTTATATGTATGGGTATGTATGCCTGCATGTATATAGGTGCACCACTTGTATTCCTGGTGTCAGCAGAGGCCAGAAGAGGGGGCCAGAATTGGAGTTTCGGATGGTTGTAAGCTACAGTGTGGGTGCTGAGAATTGAACCTATGCGTGGCCAGTGCTCTTAACCACTGAGCTAGCTCTCCAGCCCCTTTTAATTAATTTTATGTATTATCTTTGGGTGAGAGAAGGCTGGCGTGTGCTACAGGTTTCTTTCTTTTTGCATTTGCGCGTGCCTGCGTGCATGTTCACACAGGCAACTGCATTGGGACAACTTTTGGGGGTCAGTTCTCTCCCATTTAGGTTCTAGGGATTGAACTCAGGTTGTCAGGCTTAGCACTTGAGCAATCTCTTTGGCCCTTTTTTTTTGTTTTGAGACAGGGTTTCTCATGTGTGCTGGGTTCACCCACCAGTTTGTGACGAAGCTGAGGCTGATCTTGAGTTTCTCATTTTTCCTGGAGTAGGTGCTGGAGGTAACGTGCAGTGCACGCTTGGCAGGCACTCTAGCAGCTCAGCTGC
This sequence comes from Mastomys coucha, assembly GCF_008632895.1. NCBI lineage: Eukaryota > Metazoa > Chordata > Mammalia > Rodentia > Muridae > Mastomys > Mastomys coucha. The sequence continues at coordinate 149,019,935 of NW_022196897.1, forward strand.
ATTCCCAGCCCTGAATGCCCAAACCCATTCTTGGTTTTTTGCGGGATTGGGTTGTTTTGATTTGATTGCAGATGGATCTCTTGTACTCCAGGCTGCTCTAGAATGCTAGCTAGTTTTGTATACTTTAGGATAGCCTCTGCCTCCAGCATGGAGGAGTAAGTAAATGGAGCCCCCTTGCTTGGCTCTTGTTTTCTGGAACTTTCCCACTCCCTGGACGCTCTCGGACACTTTGTAAAAAAGCACACTGAATGGAGCCTTGACCATCTGCTGCCTATAAGTACCTAAGTGCCTCTTGGTGATAGAGTCCTGAATCAATCCTATCACCATCATCCTTCCCAGCCATATCCTCTTCCCTCCCTTCTTCACAGTTTAGCTATCTTTTTTTTTTTTTTAAACTGTCTGCCTGCCTGAAGGGGCGGTCACCTTAGCTCCCAGCATATCCTCCAGCAGAGTGGCTCTACTTCTGTTTGCCTGAGGCTTGATTGGCATCTGCCTCCCTTCAAGCAGTTTTGTGGCTGCCTGATACAGTGACTAACACTTGGCACTTAGTATAGGCACTCAATTCCAGAGTAACTTATGAATATGGCTGTTATCATGGCATCTGTAAGACTTTCCGTACATGTGAGCTGAGCCTAGCCCCTTGCCTTTTTTGTATTGGCAGGATGAGCAGTTGAGGGCCCTGGTGAGGCAGTTTGGACAGCAAGACTGGAAGTTTCTGGCCAGTCACTTTCCTGTGAGTATTGCCCCTCCCCCAGGGCAAGGGTTCTGGGTGGGCCCTTGTGAGCTTCGTCTAGAAAGCATAGGTGAGGTGAGGCTGGGAGGCCAGGCTTCCTGCATAGGCCTTCAAACCTCCATAGGGAGGCAGAGGCAGGTGGATCTCTTGAGTTCCAGGCTAGCCTGGTCTACAGAGTTCCAAGAGAACCAGGACTACACAGAGTAATCTTGTAGTCAAACCAGTTTATGCTTGTTCCTGACTAGCTTTCAGATAAACTAGACTCAAACTATGGTTATTTTATTTGGCTTTGACAATTACTGGGGAGGTCACCCCTAATCTCATCTAACTGCTGGCCTGGCCACCTCCCCAGCCACGCGACCCAGATACTGCTATTTCTCCTGGCCACGTGCTCATGGTTCCTCTCCCCTCATAGAGGCTTCTTTCTCCTCCTTTTCCTTCCTCCCTCCCCTTCCCTCCCCCTTTCCCTCCCTTTCCTTCTTCCTATTCCCCCTTTTCCCCTCCCCCTGGTCTCTCCTCCAACCAACCAAGTCACTCCTAACCCACCCACCTCGGGTCCCTCCTGTAATTGGCTCCAGCCAGCTATATTTAACCAATAGTTGTAAATCAAGGAACTAGATTTGTACAACAAAAACTTGTAAACTGGAAAAGTTAGCACTATAATACATAGCAGTAGACCAAGCCTCTGCAATACCCAGTCTGGAAAAACCAAAGAGAAAAGAAACCAATCAAATAAAACCAGAAAACACCCAGGGAGCCAATCTCACCTAGCTGCCTTCTCAAGTCCTTAGTCCTAGGCCCAAAGGCATGTTTGCGTTTCTTCCTGCAAGTCAGGAGCAGCTGGATGCTTAGTTCTGGGCTCTGTTGAACCTGAGGGGAAGCGTGCCTTCCTTCCACCTTTCTTCCTTGTAACCTGAACTCTTTAAAGACTGAAAGAAAGGAGGGAGGGATAACTAATATACACAAAACTGTCATAGACTCTGAGATCTTGCATCCGAACACATACTAGGTTCAGAGGGTGGGAGGTCTCTTTCCACACGGGGTCTGAGTTCATCCTTTAAAGTGAGGCAGAAGCACTACCCGTGTCCTGGTGTGTCGGCCTCTGGGGTGTAGTGGGTGCATGGCACAGGACACAGCTACCTAAGGTGTGTTTTGTACCCTGCTCCCTGAGCTCAGGACTCAACCAGAGTTCAATCTCTTGGTCTCAGCATTCTTTCTGTTCCTGTTCTAGAACCGCACAGACCAGCAATGCCAGTACCGGTGGCTGAGGGTTTTGAATCCAGACCTTGTTAAGGGACCATGGACCAAAGAGGAGGATCAGAAGGCAAGTGCCGGCAGAGGGGCAGCACACACTGGGCTTGCAGTGAATCTGAACATCCCTGTACCACCCAGCGTCTTCAGGGACTTCAGTGTGCGTTATGTGTCTGTGTTGTGAGAGAGGCCAGCTTTGTAGCTTGGCTGGTCTCATATCATGGTCTAGCATGAGTTGACCCAGAGCTCAGAGTGTTTCTCAAACCCCAGCCTTCTGAGTTCTTTTGGAAACAGGGTCTCATAGAGCTAACCTCAGACTTGCTGTGTAGCCAAAGCTCACCTTAAACTCCTGCTCCTCCTATCCCGGTCCGTGGCACTTATCTCCAATGTGGATTACAGGAGCTTGCCACATTTCAATGCCTTATTTCCATAGTCCTGAGAGGTGAGTAAATCAAGGCACAGAGAAGGGTTGACATTCCTCAAACTCTGACCCTGGGTTGCTTTTGTAGTGTTTCCTGGTAGAGCTCTGCATCTCCCTGGTGTTAACCCATAATGTGCCATTTCACCTTGGCAGGCACAGCACCCAAGAAAAGCAGGGAATAAAGGCACTGGTCATTGTAGATGTGAACACTCAACATCCAAACAAAGTAATTAATTACTGAAAAAGAATGACATCATAGTAAACTGGATGTGGTGGTGAACTACTGGAATCTCAGCATTGGGGAGGCGAGGGCTTGGGGCTCGGGAGTTTAAAGCCATCCTCTTCTATGGTGTGAGACCCTGTCTCAGTTTTTTTTTTTCTGAGACACAAGATTTCTTTTTCCATAAGTATTCTTCCCTGGTTTTGCCTGTGTGCGCATGAGAATATGTATGTATCAGAAATCAAGAGGGGGGCTGGAGAGATGGCTCAGAGGTTAAGAGTACTGGCTGCTCTTCCGAAGGTCCTGAGTTCAAATCCCAGCAACCACATGGTGGCTCACAGCCATCCGTAAAGAGATCTGACACCCTCTTCTGGTGTGTTTGAAGACAGCTATTTACACATACTTGTATACATATACATATACATATAATAAATAAATAAATCTTAAAAAAAAAAAAAGAAATCAAGAGGGGAGCTGGGACTGGGTGGTGGTGGCCAATGCAGGAGGCAGAGGCAGGCAGACCTCTGAGTTCCAGGACAGCCAGGAGCTATTGGAGAAACCCTATCTGGAGAGGCCAAAACAAGAATTGAGGCCTAACCTAGCACAGGTGACTCCGACTATTCCGGTTTATGTCCTGAGCAAGAGAGCCTTACTAAGAGGTGATTGAAGACTGAAATCTAGTTCTAGTTAGCCATGACCGGAGGCTGTACACTCCTGATTTGATTTCCACAGAACTGCTGAAGGGACAGACGTATCATGCCCTATAGTGTGGTTGGGGCTGACCTCAGGCTTTTATAGCTCTATAAACTCCCGCAAAGCGAGACCCACCTGGGTATCTAGATGTTTGAGTGAAGGCGATGCAGGGGCTGGTCCTTCACTGATGTTCTCCTTAAGGTCATTGAGCTGGTCAAGAAGTATGGCACCAAACAGTGGACGCTGATTGCCAAGCACCTGAAGGGCCGCCTGGGGAAGCAGTGCCGGGAGCGCTGGCATAATCACCTCAACCCTGAGGTGAAAAAGTCCTGCTGGACCGAGGAGGAAGATCGAATAATCTGTGAGGCCCATAAAGTGCTGGGCAACCGCTGGGCTGAGATCGCCAAGATGCTGCCAGGGAGGTGAGCTATCTCCTGGTGGGTGGGTGCACCGGGGTGCTGCTGTCCCAGGAGGTCAGGCCTGTGCTTGTGATAGAGGAGTGCTCCAGAGTATTCTGATCTGTGTTCTTTCACATTCAGCCTGCTAGGTCTTCTAGAGATAGGCATTAAAAGTAGGTCCCCCAGGAATGACCTATCTAAAGAGAGCACCAGGAAGTCCAGTTGTACCCCGAGGAAATACGATTGAAGAAGCACAGGTTTCTGTCCCCAGACTCCTGTTGAACCCAGGCAAACTTTGAACTTGTGGCTGTGGCCTTGGCTTCACAAGTAAGGTGGATGTGGGTGTACATCACCAATGCCTGGCCAGTCTCTGTATTTATGAATGACATGTTGTGTTTTTAAGTATATTCTACATAGTGTTATTTTTTTTTATGTGTATAAGTTTTTTTTTTGCCTGCTTGTGTGACTATACCATGGGCATGCCTGATGCCTGAAGAGGCCAGAGGAGGGTATTGGATGCCCTAGGACTAGAGTTACAGTTGTGAGCTGGTCTGTGGGTGCTGGGAATCAAATCAAGATTCTCTGAAGAGCGGTTGCTGCTATTAGCTGCTGAGCCATCTGTGTCCTCACCCACTGTGATAGTTTCCCATCTTGGTTTTCAGCCGTGGAGGATTTAGCTTTCTGAGACTCTGACCCTCCTTACCCTCCTGTGCCCACATTATATCTTGTTGTTTCTCTTTTCCTTTCTGTTGCCTGAAGTCACCTAAAGCAGGTCGAGGAGGGAAGGCTTACACTGCCAGGTCACAGTTAATCATTGAGGGATAAAGCAAGAACTCGAAACCAGAACCAAGGAGGGACCCTGCTGGCTGGCTGGTGCCTAGCTCTCTTGCACGCTCATAGTTAGCAAGCTTAGACAGAGTTCTTATACAGACAGCCCTTGCTATCCTGGAACTTGAACTCTGTGTCAGCTAGGCTGGCCTTGCTCTCTTGGAAATCGGCTTGCCTCGCTGGGATTAAAGGTGTGGCCCACCACCTTCCAGCTTACTCCAATCATTAATTAAAATGAAGTAGATGCTGGTCCAGGTGCTAACAGTGCATACCTCCTCCCACCCACCAATCCCCCAGCACCTGGGAGGCAGAGGCAGGGCATCTCTGAGCTCAAGGCTAGCCTGGTCTATATAGAAAGTTCCAGGGCAGCCGGGGCTTCGTGGAGAGACCCTGTCCCAAGGGTCAAAAAGGAAGCTAGCTCTAAGGTATTATAGCCCATGACCCTAGTAGTTAGTTAGGACAACAGAACTTACACTGTTGCCTCAAACTTAGAACTCACTAGTATTGTTCTGCCTACACTTCCTTCTTATCTGGCTTCTGTTCTAAGTGTTTCCTCCTTCACAGTTTGTTTGTTTGTTTGTTTTTTAAATAAAGACAATTTTATTAAAGTTTAAGAGAAAAACAATTCGGGGTAGGTGGAAGTTACACCACCCACCGGGAGATAGAGAGAAAGCCATGCCCTTTTAAGTTAGTTGTGGAATAGAAGTAGCTTATTAAGAAAGTAAAAGCTGGGCAGTGGTGGCGCACACCTTTAATGCCAGCGCCTGGGAGGCAGAGGCAGGCTGGTCTGAGTTAGCTGCCAGCCTGGTCTACAGAGGGAGTTCCCAGGTAGCCAGGGCTACTCAGAGAAACCCTCTTGAAAAACAGGGAGGGAGAGAGAAAAACTGGGTTGGAGAGATGGCTCTGCATAACTTGCTGCTCTTTGGGGGCCTGGGAATCAGTTCCCAGCAGCCCTCAGTGATTCACTTCCAGGGATCCTTTGTTCTCCTCTGGCCTGTGGATTCTGCATGCAGGTGGAACAGGGATCCTTTGTGCTTGTGATTGCTGCCCTGTTGTGAGTCTTTGACCTCTCTGTGCTCCCAGCTCCACCCTTTTCTGGTTTTTGTTTGTTTGTTTACTTCCTTGTTTTAGTGGAACACACCCTTCATTCCAACCCCCAGTTAATAGGTGATTTAATAGCTGAAGAGCTTGGAAATAGTTTTTGTTCAGAATCTTGGAAGCATTTCGAGGGTTTCACCTTTTCCAGTTCTCTTTGATTTCACTTCCTGGGAAATTTCTTTTTGTTGTTGTCCGGTTTTTTTGTTTGTCTTGGGTTTTTGATTTTTTGGTTTTCCGAGACAGGGTTTCTCTATGTAGCCCTGGCTGTCCTGGAACTCACTCTGTAGACCAGGCTGGCCTCGAACTCAGAAATCCGCCTGCCTCCCAAGAGCTGGGATTAAAGGCGTTCGACACCACTGCCCAGCTTCTAAACCTTTGGAAATTATTTTGACCAATTTTTGCTTCCTAAATTCTCCTTTTCAGGCCAAGTTCCTAATGTATGCTTACAATTGCTAAAAAGGACCAAAAGACAAACCTCCCCTCTGTGCCTGCATGCTTGCCTGGTGCAGTGTTCCCCAGCCTCCCCTCTGTGCCTGCATGCTTGCCTGGTGCAGTGTTCCAAAGCCCCTGGGTCGTGACCCCTTTTGAAGGTCAAATGACAAACACACAGATATTTACACAAGTACAACAGCAGCAAAACTACAGTTAGGAAGTAGCAGTGGTTAGGGTTAGAGCCACCACAGCACTAGGAAAGCTGAGAAGCCCTGGCTGTGTGTCTCTTTCTCTTTGCTAACCCATCCATGTTGGCTAGTGGAGGCGATCTGCTTTGAAGGAATGCTGGTCTGCGGATGCCCCTTACAGTTAGGAAGCACAGGGAACTTGGTTTGGAGCCAGGCTCACTGGTTGAGCTTATCTGCGGGTGCCTTCACTGCTTACCTGCTAATGCCTTCACTGAGGTTGTTTGGTGTCCACAGGCCCTCTAGGGAGGACATTCCAAGAACTAATACCTTTTCTCTAGAGTTAACCATGTCCCCAGAGACAGATAATTCCTTTAAGAAGACTGTTGCTTGGGCCCCCGGGGTAGCTAGAAAGAGTCTGGGGGGTCCTACCTCCAAGGTACAGATCTCCATGGAACCCCAGTTTCTGACCTGTGTGTTGCGTTTTCCCTCTCTCTCTTTTTCCCTCTCCCTTTCTTTCTTCCTTTCTCTCCCTTCCTTCCTTCTTTCTTAAAGATTTGTTTGTTTATCTCATGTATGTGAGTACACTGTCTTCAGACAGACACACCAAAAGAGGACATCAGATCCTGTTACAGATGGTTGTGAGCTGCCATGTGGTTGTTAGGATTTGAACTCAGGACCTCTGGAAGAGGTCTCCTGAGCCATCCCTCCAATTCCTTTCCTCGTTCTTTCTAAAGAGGAAACCTGCTGTGCTTATTTAATTGCTTGAATCCTGGGTCCCCTGGAGTTCTGGGAGGAGCCTTGGGATGAAGTGATTCTTGCTAGAATCCTCCTGTAAGTTCAGTTTGATTTGAACTCCCAGTGTCGAGTGTCGGGGCTGGCTGTTGCTTGTTGGGCTGCTTTCCATCCTCCGGTAACATGTACAGTCTCTCCTGCTGCCGCTTCCTAGGGTTCTCGCTCTGACTCTGCCTCTGCTCTCTTGTTTCCAGTCTTTCCTTGGTTATAGTGTGGTCCTGGGACAAGAGTTGAGAGGAAGGCAGGTGCTAAGTGTCACCTGAGGCTGAGCTGGCTCTTTGCATGGGCCCCAGCATGTGATGTTTGGGGGCCTCCCTTGATGCTTGGTTGGGAACTCAACCCGTTCTGTGTTCTGCGGGGCTTGATTGGCCTCGAGCATGCCGGTAGCCTCACCTCCCTCTGCGGGTCACCTTGATTGCTTGGTGGTCCTGGGCCATCCCTCCACCTTCCATTCCTACAGCTGCTGGGCTCTGACCGCAGGCTTTCATGCCTTGCTGCCTTGCTCTGTTGTCAGACCCACCAGCTCTCTGCCATTTCTTGATGCTTTCTCCAGATGAGTGCTCTGGGTCGGTCCAGCTTGTATTCCATCCTGCCTTAAGTTCTGCATTGCTCATTTCATGGAGATAGGTGGAAATTTACTAAACCATCAAGGGCTGCAAACAGTGAGGCTTTGGTGTAGAGCTGGCCGATGCCCTACGGCGAACCTTCACTCACGGGTGGGCGGGGGAAGAAGCTGCAGCAGCTGGGAGCTGCCTTTCAGAAGCCCCGGGTTTCCCCCCACAGGACGGACAATGCTGTGAAGAATCACTGGAACTCCACCATCAAAAGGAAAGTAGACACGGGGGGTTTCCCAAACGAGCCCAGAGACTGCAAGCCTGTCTACCTGCTCTTGGAGCTGGACGACAAGGATCAGCACCGGGGTGTCCAGCCTGTGGAAGGCCAGGTGAGTGCGCGGCCTTGTGGGCTGGCTCTGAGCTCTGTCCCAGGGTGGTTGGTTTGCTTGGTTTCCCAGTCATCTATGACCCTGTGTCCCCATGAACTTCCCAGAGCCACCCACCCATTTCTGCCCTAGAGTCTAGTGGCCAGCACATTTCTAGAGCTTCCTTGTGACAGACCAGCCCTAGTTCTCCTACAGGAGAGGAGAGCGGTATGATGGGTGACTCTGAAGACGGGCTGGGGAGGGGTTCTCAGCCTCTTTCTTCTTGACAGCCTGCCCATGTGGAGGTCAGAGGACAGCTTGCTCATGGTGACTCATATTTTCTTTCCTTTTTTGGTCTGTCTGTGTGTCTGTCTGTCTTTTGAGACAGGCTCTTTCTATGTAGCTATCTGTCCTGGAATGTGCTATGCAGGCCAGGCTGGCCTCAGACTGCCTCCCAAGTACTGGGATTAAAGGCATGCACCACCATGCTCTGCCTTCAGAGGCCAACCTGGAAGAGTTGGTTCTCTCCTGCCATATGAGTTTCCACTCATTCTGCCTGCTGAGCCATCTCACCAGCCCTTGTTTCCAATTTTAAAGTTATTTATTATATGTGTATGCGTGTCCCGTGTGTATGTAGGAGCCCAAAGAGATCAGATGAGAACATCAGATCATCCCCTGAAACTGAAGTTATCTCCATGAAGGTTCTGGGAACTGAACAGGGGTCCTCTGCGAGGGTAGTAAACTGTTCTTACTTGCTGAGTGATTAACTAGCTCAGTCAAGACAAAGCCAGGGGCGGTTCCCTGTGCAATCTTCCCAGTGTCATCTTTGTTTCCAATCTTTAAAAAAAAAATCAGTTCTTGACCTCTTGGTTAAGGTGTACATGTAAAAAAACAAATCACTGCAGACAGAGCTTAAAATGCAACTCTTGGAAGTTAAGAGTTGTAAATCCCGTTAGTTCAGTGATTGCTTAGCTTGCAGGAAGCCCTACTGAGATGGCTCTTCTTGCTTGTCAACCTGACTCCAGCTGGAAAAGCGAACACACATGTGGAAGTCAGGACAGAGTCTGTTTTCTCTTGTGGACTAAACTCAGGTTCTCGGCCCAGCTGCAAGCACCTTTACTTGCTGAGCCATTTCTAGTCCACGCTGCTGTGGAATTTACCGCGTGGAGTCTTCCTGCCTTGGCCTTCCAGAAGGTTCTGGGATAGTAGACCGGTGCTGCTGTGCCCAGCACTGATTCCAGGGCCCCTGTCTCATCTATAGTCTGTGTTCCACTTTGTTAATGACAGTATCGTTTATGTGTAAGTCTCATTAGCCTCGGTCATGATACTAATATGTTATCAAGTGTTCAGTACAGTTGGGATGCCTCTCAATTTCTGTTCATATGAGTTCCTTTTGTTGTGATCATAAAAAGAGAAAGAAAGCTATAAGAATATGTTCTGGCAGGGTGTGGGGTTAAGGGATGCTTCGGTGGGCCCGTGCCAAGGCATCCCTTCCCCCTGAGGGACCAGACACATGCCAGTATAGTATAGAATAGAGTTTATTTAGGGCATGAGGAGGGGAGTTAAGAGGGTAGCAGAGGCAGAGAAAGGCAGAGAGAAGGAGAGAGTAGAAAAGTAGGGGCCGGCCATGACCACATGGAGGGGGAGGGAAGGGAATGCGGAGAAAGGGGGAACAAAGGGGCAAGAGGCAAAGGAGAGAAAGAAGCAGGAGTAAGAGAGGAGGGGCAAGCAGCCCCTTCTATAGGGCTAGGCCTACCTGGCCGTTGCCAGGTAACCATGGGGAGGAGCATACCTGGCTAATGCCAAGTATCTGTGGGGGTGGAGTTTATACAGAATACTAACACCTTTGATACTTGATTTGGGTTATGTGTTTTTAGCTACAAACTGCAGCATAGTCAATATTTCAACAAAAATCTACGGTGTGCCCTTGCATCTGACAGGGAAGTCTCATGAGCAGCTGGCCAATGGCGCCCTCTATTGTCAAGGAGGAGGAGAACAGCGAGGAGGAGGTTGCCATAGCTGCTGCTTCTGCTAAGGAGCCTGGGTGTGAGCCTGTCCCCGCCAACCTGGGAGAAGTGCGCACCCCAGAGTCCCCGGAATCCCATAAGCGTGAATACCAGGAGTTCTCCTCCCCAGAAACGAGCCTGCCCTACAAATGGGTGGTAGAGGCCGCAAACCTCCTCATCCCAGCTGTGGGGTCCAGCCTCTCTGAAGCTCTGGACTTGATCGAGTCGGTATGTTGATCCCAGCAGGTATACAACAAGTAACACTACTCCTAGCATTTCCTGATCGATGGGGGCTGCCCGGCTGTGAGCAGGCTGGGGATACCAGTGAGGTCCTTGCAGTCTTTGTCCTCCAGCATGGAGCACATGAAAAGGCTTCCCTTCTCCCAGAGAAGGGCGGAATTGGCATTCCGTAGTCAGACCTCACTGGAGAGGAGCCTCGAAGGGCCAGGAGTCTGGCTGCTCTAGAGCACCAGGGGTGTGTGGCTGCTCTAGAGCACCAGGGGGGTGTGGCTGCTCTGCCACAGCCAGGCTGCCCTGGGTTGTGCTCCCTGTGCGGCTTTTCGGACTTTTCCCGAGGAGACACATACGTACCTGTTTACCCCAGATCAGTGGTACTAAGGACAGATGAGAGAAGCCAGTGCACACAGGTCTAGCATGGCAAACTAATGAGATCCTTGGAGATACCAGCAGGATTGTGGGTGGCAGGAAGACCCCTGCATGACCAAAAAGAGTGACAGACTCCTAAACTTAAAGGCGGTCTCCCTGGAGCTTCCTGCTCAACATGCGTGAAACCTCGGGGCAGAATCTCTTTTTCACCATCAGTTATTTACTGCTTTAGAACCCTGGGAAGGGGCCTTGTGGCTCTTGGAACTTTCTAGGAGGGAATGTGTCATTTCTGAGAAAATAGCTAAACGATGGCTTTGCCCGAGAGCCTTGTGGGTGGAGCCACTCCTTTTGGTGTGACCTCTGGCTTTAGGCTCTGTCAGCCAGGTGTCCTTCTGTCTAACTCTTCCAAGGCGAAGATCAGGGAAAGGTGCACAGAATCTCCTCTCTCCAGCCTCCTCCCCAGGCATTGCTGCAGGAAAGATGCCTTCAATCTCCAAGACCTCTGACCTCTGAGGTCAGCCCAGCTGCCAGCTGGTTTCCACTCTTAGGAATAAACTGCCCCTGGCTCTAGCCAGGCCCTACAACCACAACTTGCAGCTGGGCTCTGGATCTACTCAGGGCCGCATTTCCAGGATCAAAGTGGAACCTTCTGTTTCCAGAAAGCTTTGGGTAAAGACAGAGGACGTGTGGTTCCTGTTTGTTCTTAGGGGCTTAGCGAGGGTTCCTTGATATGAAAGTGGGAAAAAGAGCTAGTGAGGTGGCTCAGCGGATAGAGATGCTCACCACCAAGCCTGGCCATCTGAATTCAGTACTCAGAACCCACAAGGTAGAGACCTAACTCCTTACACTAGCACATAAATTTATGAAAGAACCATAAACCAGCGAAGGCATGTTTTCACACCCTGTTGCTGTGGGGACTGTAAAGCTGTTGATGGGCAAGCATCCCATTCAAGTTTCAGTATATGTAGAACACTGAGGAAATGAATGTAAACAGTAGTTAACAGTAATGACTAAGTGGATAAGGGACCAAACTTGATACTGGTCGCTTAAGTTCTACTGTATCAGGAGGATCTTTAACCTCCCTTTCTGACAGGACCCTGATGCTTGGTGTGACCTGAGTAAATTTGATCTTCCTGAAGAACCCTCTGCAGAGGGCAGTGTTACCAGTAGCCCAGTGCAGCCCCAGACATCGCAGAAGCAGGAGGAGGCACTGTCATCCCACCAGGCCACCACACCGGGGCCCAGCGTGACTGAGTATCGCCTCGATGGTCACACCATTTCAGACCTGAGCCGGAGCAGCCGGGGAGAGCTGATCCCCATTTCCCCTAGCACTGAGTTTGGGGGCTCGGGCATTGGCACACCTCCCTCAGTGCTTAAACGACAGAAGAAACGGCGTGTGGCCCTGTCTCCTGTCACAGAGAACAGTGCCAGCCTGTCCTTCCTGGACTCTTGTAACAGCCTCACCCCGAAGAGCACGCCTGTCAAAACCCTCCCCTTCTCTCCTTCCCAGGTGTGTGGGCACCTCTGCCTGCCTTGGCTTCCATACGTAAACATCTCGTGCCCATCGAGGGCCCGGCACAGGTGCACACTAGATAATCAGTATTCACCGATTATCTCCCTGTGCTCCGGAGCCAATGGTGAGCAAAACCAGAGCTGGCCCTGCCCTCTTGGAGCTAACACTCTGGGCAGCCGGTCCAGATGAGTGGTCACATGAAGACAGAAGAGGCTGTGGGGCTGGGAGCGGGCTGGCTGGGGTCAGTAGTCACTTTGTGGAAGCGGCTGAAGGAAGGACAGCCTTATTTGGTCCCGATGGCAGGACCTGAAAGCAGCTGGTCACACTACAGCTGGCCAAGAGGTAGACTGGTGCCCGTATTAGGGTGGGTTATTCCATCTCATTTAACCTAACCTAGAAAAGTCCTTGCAGACAGGTGGAGGTTTGTTCCCATGGCAACTGTAAACACCATCAGGTTGGTAACTAGGGATCCAGGAGGACTTTTAAGGGTAGAGTAGTGGCTTGCATGGAGAAAGCCTAAAGGCCTCCCTGGATGCTAACGGAAAGACAGAAGAGCTGAGTCATGTTTGTTGAAAGAAGTCTTTAATGGTGATCTACAGGTCGGGACAAGACCTCAACCTTACAGAACAAGCAGTCATAGGGAGGGGTGTCTACAGAGCTGTCTCTCCTCACTTCAAAGGCCTCACAAATGCTTACAAAGGTCACCTTGTCACATGTTCTCTCTCTTCCCTGGCAGTTTCTGAACTTCTGGAACAAACAGGATACCCTGGAGCTAGAGAGCCCCTCACTGACTTCCACTCCAGTGTGCAGCCAAAAGGTGGTAGTCACCACACCCCTGCACAGGGACAAGACGCCCCTGCACCAGAAGTATCCATCGTGAGTGCCACAAGGCCACCTGCCCACCCTGGATGATGGGGAGCTGCTCTGGTCCTGGGGGCCGGCTGCCACCCCCCTGTCCTTTAAGCTTCCATGTCCCTCGTTTCTATTTTTTAACTTGGTAGTCCTGGATCTCAGAAGTTTAAAACTGCCACAAAAATCCTAATCTTCTCCCTCTGTTGATAAGCATCAAGTGTGGATCAGACGTGTTTGAACCGTAAAGTGCCGCTGGGCTCTGGCAGACTCAGGCGCCTGAAGCACAGCAGTGTGTCTGTCCTTAGCCTGCCATGAGGAGGGCTCTCCCAAGTGTGCCCACTTCCTCTGATGGCATATGGAGTTCTGGGTCCATGAGAGTGCTGTTAATGCTCCTGTTCATTGGTTTGCACCAGTCTGTCCAAGGCAGTATTTCAGGGATTGTGCACAGAATATAGAGATGACTTCAGAAACCATTTATTTTTTTATTTTTTTATTAGATATTTTCTTTATTTACATTTCAAATGTTATCCCCTTCCCTGGTTTCCCCTCCAAAAAAAAAAAAAACCCTATTCCCTCCCTCCCCCTGCTCACCAACCCACCCTCTCCTGCTTCCTGGCCTTGGCATTCCCCTACACTGGGGCATAGAGCCTGCACAGGACCAAGGGCCTCTCCTCTCATTGATGACCAAGTAGGCCATCCTCTGCTACAAATGCAGCTCAGAAACAATTCATTAATCCACTGCTTAGCAGTCACTCAGTCTGAAATGATAGATCTTGTGAGAATTAGTTCTTTTTTTTTTTTTAAAGATTTATTTATTATATTACTGTAAGTACACTGTAGCTGTCTTCAGACGCACCAGATGAGGGCATCAGATCTCATCATGGGTGGTTGTGAACCACCATGTGGTTGCTGGGATTTGAACTCATGACCTTCCGAAGAGCAGTCGGTGCTCTTCCCTGCTGAGCCATCTCACCAGCCCCGAGAATTAGTTCTTACTTTCAAATGAGAATCCTTTTTTTTTTTTTTGGTTTTTTGGTTTTTGTTTTTTTTTTTGAGACAGGGTTTCTCTGGATCACCAAGAATCCTTCAATAGGGATGCTGAACCATACAGTACAATAGGCCTGTCTTTCCACCCAGTCGCATATGACTGGAGGCCTGTGCTGTCAATCATACTGCTGGATTTTTCTATTTCTGTATTTTACATTTTGTTCTGTGGGTGCAGCTGAGTAATTTAGAAGTGGGTTCTTCTAAGAGTCTGTTAAGAAGGGACAGAGAAGAGTGGGCTTGGTGGTGCGGGAGGAAGAGACAATTGGACCTCTGAGTTCAAGGCCAGCCCAGTTCCAGGCCAACCTACCGAAGCTGCATAGTGAGACTTCCTGGGCCTGTGAGGCATGTGTTGTCTCCTCGTGTTTCTGGGTAGTGGGCCCCGGAAGTTCTCTTGCCTGACCGCGCAGGATTGTTGCTAAGAGTCCTTTATAAAAAGCCTGCTGTGCTGCCGACGTCACTGTGACAGCCAGCCCTTCTGCTCAGACACTGCCTCATCACTCTAGTTGTCCAGTGTCGGGTGGATGGACCTTTTGTCTCTCTGCAGCTCACACGTCTGCTAGGCTCCATCTGGGTGCCCCTCTCTGTTTTGTGGCTAGGAAATCGATAGCTGAAAATGAACTCCTCGTTTTTCTCGGGGAGCACTTTCCCCAGTCCCCGATGTCCCCAGTACACTGTTCATCTGCCTCTGCTGAGCGAGCATGTCTGGTTCTTGTTGCATTTGCCCGGAGGTGGGAGACTTCACTTTATGTTTAAATACAGAAAGAGGAAGCAAGGGAGGAGGCAAGCAGCAAAGCTTGGAGCTGGAAGCATGCCCTGTGTATAGCCGTGGCTCTAGGGTGGGGAAGGGACAGGGTGAGAACATAGGGGGAACATGCAAATGTGTTCTTACCATGGTTCTGCCCCCACCATGATGATGTGAAAGGACTTGTGGAGATCATAACCTCACGTTCTGTAGAGAGGGCATACAGCGTGTGGTCTTCTCAGGCCTGCCTGTCTCTGGGAAGTCCCAAGTCTTTGTTCTTTGATGGGGCAACTCTCCATTATTGTCCTGGTCTCTTCCCCTCCTCTTCCTGTCCTCTCTTTATTTGAGGATAGCCCTTCCTCTGGGCCCCTGACCTAGACTCGTGCAAGAAGGCAGGAGGGCACCATTGGACCAGTGTGGTAGGAAAGAGTGTAGGGGAGCAGGGGTCGTGACCTGGAGAGTTGAGAGCCTGCTCTGTCCTTTGCTGAGCTGCCGCCTCTGGCCCGTGGCAGGTTTGTAACCCCAGATCAGAAGTACTCCATGGACAACACTCCCCACACGCCAACCCCGTTCAAGAATGCTCTGGAGAAGTACGGACCACTGAAGCCCCTGGTATGTGGCATGGTTGCTGTCCCTGGGGCGGGTTCATCTAAATGGGTTGCTGGGTCCTTTTCTCTCTGGGCTCTCTATATTCTAGCAAGGTACAGTTTCTGCTTGTCACTTCATCTGCATTCTCAGTCCCTTCAGCACACCAGGTGGACAGACACTGGCCAGTTGTTGAGATGGTCATGTTAATGCTCAGGGGCTCCTTGTATGACATCTGAAGTGTCACCATGCCCAGGACTTAACTGTCAGGAGCTCCTGAGCCTGATCGATGGAAATGGACACACTTGTGTCCCAGTTAATGTGGAACAAGGACCAAAGGAGCATCTGCACATTCTTTAGTTTTTGAGATAACTTTTGTCTACGAAGCCCAGTATCTTAGGTTTTTGTTGCTTTGGTTTAAAAAAAAAAATCATTGTGACCAAAAAAAAAAAACTAAGAAAGGTAGGGTTTATTACAGCTTACAGTTATTAAAGTCCATCACTGAGGGAACCCAGGGCAGGAACTGATGAAGAGACCATGGAGGAGTGCTGGATACTCACTTGCTCCTCATGGCTTGCTCAGTTGCTTTCCTATACACTCCTGGACCCTGCCCAAGCAGGCACAGCCCACGTGTGCCCTCCCACAGATTTGCCTACGGTCCAGTCTCATTGGGAGCATTTTTTTCCTCCATTGGGGTTGCTTGCTCTTCTCAGATGGCTATAGTTTGTATCAAGTTAATGGAAAACTAGCCAGCATGTCCAGGCTGTCCCTGAACTTGCTCGGGGCTGATTCCTCTACCTTGGCATCACGAGTACTGAGGTCATAGAAGGTGCTGTCCAAAATTCCTGGGTTCAAAGGGATGCTTCTGCCTCCCTCCACACATGACAGCTGGGACTTGGCAGAAGACTGGGCTCAAGAATCTGGACTCCAGCTGGGCAGTGGTGGCACATGCCTTTAATTTCAGCACTTGGGAGGCAGAGGCAGGTGGATTTCTGAGTTCGAGGCCAGCTTGGTCTACAGAGTGAGTTCCAGGGCTACACAGAGAAACTCTTGTCTCCAAAAACCAAAAAAAAAAAAAAAAAAAAAAAAAATCTGGACTCTACAATTATAATGACTGCTATGGTCTGGGTTGGGCTCTCGGTGTGAGCCTGAGTTTCTACTCAGTGGACATGATAATTGCTGTACAGGACTGTGGGGGTGCAAAGCTGCTCTTGTGGATGTGTAGGCCTTTAGGGATAAGGTTTTCATCCATTTGCCCGAAGCAGGGCAGTTAATGGCTATGAGCAACACATGTGAGGTCATCATCTCAAGGCTCTCTTGGCTTGCCTCGTACTGCTTAGACCTACACAGCCTGCAGCCTGAGTGGCCCTCCTGCACTCACCCTCACCTCTGTCCACAGCCCCAGACTCCACACCTGGAGGAGGATTTGAAGGAAGTGCTCCGTTCCGAGGCTGGCATGGAGCTCATCATTGAGGATGACATGAGGCCTGAGAAGCAGAAGAGAAAGCCAGGGGTAAGTGGCTGTGGGCTTGAGACCCTCCCCCTGCCTGGGCAGTTTCCGTAGAAAGTCAGACCGGAGGGCAGGCGGACCCATGAAGTGCCTTATATAACTGCTCTTTCCAGAGAGGGCCTTGGCTTCTCATCTGGGTCCTCCTGTGTACTTTGCATCCCTTCATCCGGTACTGTGATTGGGCATCCTGAAGTGAGCCTGGCTGTGTGTGCTGGGTCAGGTGAAACTCTCTCATAGTGCTCAGTGGATGGAGAAGGGCATACGTACAGCACACGCTTCATGGCTGTCTGAATCCATGCAGAAGGACAGGCGCAGTAGACAGGGACAGATCCCAAGGGGTCCTTTCAGGAGGTAGTCAGGGTGAGGTGCCTTGGCCGTGAGAGTAGCACGAGGTGAGGTGTGATTGACAAGCTGCGTGGGGAGGCCCCAGACTCAGGATGAGTTTCCTTCCCATTGCACCATCTCTAGCACTTCTAGCCACAGGTGGCCCTTGGACTCTCTCCGTGTTTCTATGCTTTATTCTAGACTGCTCTAAGGAGGGATGGTAGTTAAAGCTAGGCAGTGAGGCTGGGAGGGACCCACAGTGTCTGTCAGGGTCAGGTCCTCCTGGGTCAGAGTCTGATATGGCCGAGGGCTCCTGGTTTTCCTTATCCTCGGTTGGAGCAAGAGCTGCTAGCTAGGCTTTGAGAGTTCCACTCTCAGAATTCCTGACTCTGACGGTGGCCACCGAGGCGCTGGCCAAGGCGTCTGGTTGCTGATTCCGACATCATTTTTCTTCCGAATCTCAGCTGCGGCGAAGCCCTATCAAGAAGGTTCGGAAGTCTCTGGCTCTTGACATTGTGGATGAAGATGGGAAGCTGATGTCCTTGGTAAGGGAGCTGACAGTGACCACCTGCCTCGCAGGTCTTCAGGAACCTTCTGCCTTTGGAGCTGTCTAGTCATGGAGAGGACACTTGAGGTGGAGTGGGTTCTAATTCTCCAGCTGGGCTCAGTGTTGGAAGGCTGGAAGGAGATGCCAGGTGTGGGCACCTAGCCCGAGCTTCACGGAGCAGTGCTGATGTCTTCGCTAGGTTTTATTTGGCAGGAGTTACATTGCTAGAATGTCATTCCTCCCCCCGTCCCCCCACTAAGAGTCAACCACATGCCCCCAAGCACAGCCTGTGGTTGAGGCATAACCCCAAGTGGCTACTGTCTGTCTGGTCTGTAGGTCAGCCTTGCTCTTCTGGGCATAGAAGTCACTGCCTTTAAGAGCCCAGGTGCTGTGGGGGTGGTCCCTTGCATCTCATGGTGTGTGGCCTGGCTTGACCAAACCCGATGGCATGGCCATTCTGTGATGTGGTTAAGGGGAGGTTTTTAGTACTTAATGAGAAGAACAGCCCTGAGAGGCATCTGGAGTCCAGAGAGAGAAAGAGTAGGCATGGCCAGGGCCTCGAGCTACCGTGAGTGTGGGGAGAATGGCAGGTGAAGAGAACAGAAGCCATGGTGGGCACAGCAGGGGTCTGCTAGACGGGAGCTGGAGGAGTTTAGGGGACAGGGAGCTAGGACTGGGGTGCTTTGAAGGGACTCCAGCTTTGGAATGTGTGACAGGTACTTGAGATACTGAGGGAGCCTGGAGGCCATCATAGACTGATAGGTGTGGTGCCTAGCTGTTCCTTTGGCCAGGGGGATGGAAAAAGACTCCTTGTGGTAGACGGGAACTGGCTTCACAAGTTCCCATGGAATGTCAGCTCTTATCTAACTGCCGGAAGCCCTTTTGTAGGCCAGGCTGAGCTCTTTTGGAGTTTGGGGAATTGGATTTTGTTTCGTTTTGTTTTTTTTTTTTTGTTTTGGATCTGGCATCAATAGAGAGGGGCAAGGAGGGGGTGGGAGCATGAAGGAAGGATATGCATTGCTAAACAGATCTTACAAGTAGGGCTGGGTCCCGTGTCCTTCTAGAAGAGCTTTTGTTCCCGGAAGCCTGCCAGGTAGAGGACTTGATCCCTTCCTTCAGACTTTCGGCTATCTCTACATGAAGTACTTTTTCTTCAAGCAGTACTGGGGGTTGAGCCCTGGGGCCTTACCCACCCACTGTGGGTATGAGTTCTGCTGTGGAGCTGGGTGTGGGAAGTCATTAGCCAATGTCCCCAGCCCCAGGTGGGACCTTAGGAAGGCAGCACTGAGCAGAGCAGGGAGTGCTCTCAGGGTCCACATCATCTCCCTTGATGCTTGTGGCATTTCTAGACCAGGAAGCCTGATCCTCACGTGACAGGAGCTGGCATTACTGGGCTCTGGAATGAGCAGTCCACAGACATTCCTTTAATCCTTTAAGCAAAAAAGATTAAGGGGGCCCATCTAAACTTCCGTATCCGAAGGGAACTGAGGCTTAGAGAGGTACATCCTGCTCCAGATCACAGCAGCCCAGGGTGGTGCCAGGTTGTGTTGGTTTTATGTTTGTTTTCTTTTTTTTTTTTTTTTCCTCCTTGCAAAGATCTTGTGGCAAAGCAGTAACTTAACTCGGTTTTGATTTCAGCCAAGCAGCGTCCTCTCCAGCTCCACTGGCTTAGTCTTGCCAGGTATCAAAGAGGATAACAGCCTGCTCAACCAGGGTTTCCTACAGGCCAAACCCGAGAAGGAGGTGGCAGCCCAGAAGACCCGGAGCCACATTCCAGCCCCTGCCCCTGTGAGTACAGTAAACAGGTCCTGTTGCCCACCCTTTTACCCTCGGGGCCTGACTTCTGCAGAGTTCCTGTGGCTGTTTTCCTGATTGGCTTAACTTTTACAGTCTTAGCCGAAACTCTACTTACTATCGGAAGCCATTCCTGACCTCACTGGAGAGGCCTCCAGCCTCATTTCCTTCCTGAGGTCTGGACTTACCTGTCACTAGGACATTATCTGTTCCTTACAGAAGCTGGCCTGGGCCTTCCATCCCAGGGCCTTCATCTGCTTGGCTGGCTCCTTGGGATCTGCCCCCACTTTCCTGTCCCAGCCTCCTCCTTTACTGTTAAAGTAAAAGATGAGGCCTGACTCCCCTAGACCCACCAAGAAAATGGAGGGAGCTTCCAGCGTCCATTGAGAGGGGAGGGGTCCTAGTCAGGACCTCTAGGGTTTGTACAGAGCTAACCCTCTCACCTCCTCTCAGATGTCCCGTGCCTGGAAGACGGTGGCCTGTGGGGGCACCAAAGACCAGCTCTTCATGCAAGAGAAAGCCCGGCAGCTCCTGGGCCGCCTGAAGTCCAGCCACACATCTCGAACCCTCATTCTGTCCTGAGGGGCTTAGAGGCCACGAGCCGACTCTCATGTTTACGGGGGTAGGGTGTGGGGTGAGGTATGTGTTGAAGTCACATCAAGTGACCAGCTTCAGGAAGTCTTCTGCCAGCCATTCAGACTGCTCAGGTGGCAGAAGTCACATGGTATATCCCTTCCCCAAGTCTAGCTTTGGGAGGTTCCTGGTGCTAATAGAACAAAGTCCCACTCCTGGGCCTGCCTATCCTCCACCCAATGCCACAAGGAGCCCTGCCAGGGTCTCCCAGGCTCTCACCCAGCCTGGCCTCATCTCAGACTCCTTAGGATGGGGGGTGTGGCCAGGGGGCTCTCCTTTCCCCATCTCCTGTTGGTACACTGTCTCCACAATAAAATGCCATTCTCCCTGTGCAGCCCTGACTCTGCCCTCTGAGTCTTGAAGTGCCTCGGTGGCTTTCTCCTGACATGTAGACCTCTGTCCTTGGGTACAGCTTTGCCCTGTGAGTGTCTCTGCAAAGCTCCCAAGAACTCTGGGTGGGTGGACAGATGTTGGAATGGTGCATTCATTCACCTTTGCCTTAATGTGTCAGGGTCATAACCATTACCTGGCTTGGGCCGTGGATGGCTTCCAAGGGGCAGCTGATAGAGAGAGGACTGGCAGAACTTTCAGTTCTGGCCAATGTGCAGAAGGCTGCCCAGCCCCTGGATCTCTGTATCCTGAGTTGGTGGCAGCAATTGTCTGCTTTGTTACCACCCTTGAGAGCATGGCCCATAGCTGGTGATCAGTCTCAAGCTTGAAAAGGAAGATGCTGAGCCTAATGTCTAGATCAGAAAGGGTTGTTTTCACACACTTTCCTGCTCTTAAGTATGTGTGAGAGGCGCTCTGCCATCCCACTCCGCCTCATCCAGTCCGAGCCCCATGCTCACTGAGCTGTACCTGCCTCACCCAGGCTTGTTAGTTTTATCAGTTTGACTAAGAGTAGCTACACTAGTGTGTGGTCTGATGGAGGCTGTCAAGCATTGGACAGAGGCTGCTGCTGCCCACCAGGCTCTTCTGCTGCCTGGGGCTCTCCACGGGTGCTGCCACCTGCATTTAGGGTGGCTCTTTTAAACCTGGAATTTCCTCACAGACACACCCAAATGTGTCCTTTTTTTTTTTTTTCTGAGACAGGGTTTCTCTGTGTAGCCCTGGCTGTCCTGGAACTCACTCTGTCTCTTAGGCTGGCCTTGAACTCAGAAATCCGCCTGCCTCTGCCTCCCGAGTGCTGGGATTAAAGGTGTGTGCGCCACCACCGCCCAGCCCAAGTATGTGTTTTGTCAGCTAAGTTGACAATAAAGAGTAGCAAACTAGTGTCCATGCCTCTCTGACTCTTCCTTTTTCTGCTTCCTTGGGGAAGAGGCCTGAACTGACTTGTTTCCAAAGGTTCTCACCAAGTGTCATGGCTGCCTGCTGCTGCCCAGCAATACAGGTTCTCAAGAGGAGCCCAGTCCCCTGGAAGTCTGACTGTTGAGCTGGCCTAGAAGAGAGACCTCAGACTCTCCACCGGGTTCCCTTACCTGTCTGGTCTGGTTCTCGGGAACTGTCCAGATGAGAGAGTCCACTGGGGATGGGAGGACCTGTTACCACATACTTGTGCTGCAGGTGGGCTGGGGGAAGCCACAGCTGTGCTGAGACCTGGAGCTTTTAGCAGTTGGATCCATCCATAGTTGGTGTTTCCTCGGTGCTGGGAGCGGAATGTGACCTAGTAGCAACAGTCTGTCTGAAGGTTGGACAGGGTTGAGCCGGCAAGATCCAAATGATGCCTGTATATATCACATGGCCCGAAGGTGAAAATGGGAAAGTGGGGCTTTGGGAGGTGGAGAGTTAAAGCTGACAGTCAGGCTTGGGAGTGTACCCTAAGTACCCAGCTTCACCTGAAAGAACCCAGACCAGCTGGTCACAAACTGAGGAGGCAGTTGATGTTTTACACCACTAAGATTCGGTAGTTTTGTTATATAGCCGAGTGCAATTCCCCAGTTCTTTTGGGACAGAGCAGGGACTGAAGCAGGCCTAGGCAACAGCTGATAGCTGGAACCTGGGTTTTTCATGAGGCTGTGCCTGGAAGAGTGGTTTAGACACCTGAACATGTCATTAGCATTGAGGGAAAGGTTTCCTAGTCACAATTTGGTGAACCACCCAGTCCTTTTTAGAAGCATGAGCTCTACTTGTGAACAGCTGATGGGAACAAACCCAGCATTTGATGGTGACTTAGCTAGGACTTAGCCAAACCAGGCTGTGCAGAGGCCATTAGATTCTTCGAGCTTCACCTGGTCTTATCTTTACTGTAATGAATTCTCAAAACTTCACCCTCCTTACTCCCAACCCCATTCCTATGTCACCAGACTACGGCTGGTGTAAGTCATTTACAAAGCTCCAGACTTCATTTGGATTTCACCAGGTTTTTTGTATTGTCTTCTGTTTCTGTATTCCACCCAGGGTGTTACCTAGCATTTAGCCTATGTATCTAAACTCTATTATGGAAGACTTCAACTTTATATAAAAGTAGACCAGAGACTACAAGTGATAGTGTGTGTTTGGTTTGTGCAGAGCCCTGGGTGAGTTTAGTCCTTAACACCAAATTTACACAAAAGAACCATCTCTCCAGCCCCCCAAAATAAATCTTAAACTGTCATTACTGGATGTGTGTTGTGGAGGGGCTGCCCCCTGTTCACACGGAGGTCAGAGGTCATGTGGAATTGGTTTTCTTCCCACCTCTATGTGCGTTCTAGAGTTTGAATTCAGGTTGGCTGGCTTGTCTCTGGGCCAAACTGCACACACCCAGAAACTTTTGTGTCTTGGGGAGAGGGGCAACTTT
>NW_022196897.1:149042898-149059222 GCF_008632895.1 Mastomys coucha
AAAAAAAAAAAGACCCCTGTGATTGCAGCAGAAACCGGAAGCTTACTTCAAAGTTTAAGGCTAATTGACATTTGGTTGGTTCTAGGCTAGCTCCACAGTAGGACCATTTCTCTAAAGATTTAAGAACATACAAAAAACCAACTGGATGGGGGCAGCAGTGAACACCTTTAATCCCAGCACTCTGGAGGCTGAGGCAGGTGGATCTTGGTGAGTTTGAGGACAGCCAAGGCTACACAGAAAAACTGTTGTCTTGAAAAACAAAACGGAGGCCAGCCTGGTCTACAGAGTGAGCCCAGGACAGCCAGAGCTATACAGAGAAACCCTGTCTCAAAAAACAACGAAAAACAAAACAGAAGTAACATAATAAAAACCTGTTTGCTTTTTAGCTGATATACACACATAGTATTTTCATACTATAGAACCAAGTAACTGGTTCTACCTATAGGATTTTCTGAACAACAGACTTTCCACATCTGTAGACTGTTGGGGGAGGGGGGGTTCATGACGTTATCTTCTCTCATTTGTAAAGTTGCAACATAGTTTTCTTAGTTAAGCCCTCCCTTTGGTAAGCCCGTGCTGCTATAAATAACACCTCACTGAGTAACTTTGCACTCAACCCAGTTTTCTCTGTGTGGCTGTCTGCAGGATGATGTTTTAGATGTAGAATTACTTGATCAAAGCCTGTGTGAGCTAAGCATTTTTCGTAGCTACTGTGAAGTGTTCCCCATGGAAGTCCAGTTGAACTTACATTCTCAGCTCTGTTCTAAACCCCACCTCCACCGCAGGCTCTTCCTAGGCCTTTAGAAACAACCAGCACAGCTCGGACAGTTACTTTGCAGGTTTTTATTCAGATGAGACTCGTGGTCTGTGCACGCATTTGAGAGCCCTCTTCCTCCTGCTAGAAGTTTGCCTTCCTGGTCCTAGTCTGAGGATCTTCTGGGCATTGCTCTCCTCCCCGTGACTCTTGGGTGTCACTTTCACAAACAAGTTTCTGGGGAACAAAACTCTTAAGGACAAACATTGGGTGACAGTTGGCACCGTCGACATTCCAGATATCGGGGTTGGAAAGCCAACGGACCTGTAGTGTGTCCTCGTTCTGCGGCTGTGGGGGACTGACTTGCAGAGGGCCTAAAGTGTCGTCTTCCTCCACGGAGCTTCTGTTGACACAGGTCGCTTCGTGTTCAGCCAGCTTTCTGATGGGGACCACGTGGCAGGCGTTGTATTTACAGCTGGCCATCTTTTTGGCTTTCTTGGGGTTCTTCTTCCTGCATGATGCCAGGTGGTACTGGAATCTGCTGAGTGGGATTCGGTGGTGTGGGTTGTAAGGACAAATTTCTATGGATTCTGGCTCCATCGGGGAGTTGACTTGAAGCCAAGTGTCCTGCTGCCCAAAGTGTAAGCGGTACACCTCACAAGGAAAAGCCTCTCCCTATGAAAGATAGTGCTGTCTTCTGCCAGGCTTTGGCTCTTGGGACTCTGGAGTGAAATTCTTCCTCTTCAAGTTCTGTCAGCAGTAGCTATGCAGAGAAAGCCAGAAAACGGCCACCAGAGACTTTGTTAACTCAGGCAGATACAAGAGCCCGAAACTAGCTTCCAGGGAGGTGAAGTTAGCAGGTTATAATAAGGCTTTGACTCAAAGGGCTAAGGTGCCCTGTGTTGTCAAGGGAGGCAATGGGTGGTCACAATGGGCAGCTATGACATCAGGAACGGACTGTCCACTGGGTGGGGGGAGTGGCTTGAGGAAAGCTGTTATTCAAATTTGTTTATGACACGTACCCAGCCACTTGCAGCTTCTGACTTCATGAGCATAATTCAGTCCCGTGTTCGTTTCAGTTTAAATCAGCTTACTTTGTGCTGGTCTTTCAAAAACATCTTTTTTGTTTTTTGTTTTGTTTTGTTTTTGAGACAGGGTTTCTCTGTGTAGCCCTGGCTGTCCTGGAACTCACTCTGTAGACCAGGCTGGCCTTGAACTCAGAAACCCACCTGCCTCTACCTCCCAAGTGCTGGGATTAAAGGCGGGCACCACCACCACCCAGATCTTTTTCTTTCTCTCTCTTTTTTTTTTTTTTAAGATTTATTTTTTATTTATTTTATGTGTTTGAGAACACTGTAGCTGTACAGATGGCCATGAGCTATCATGTGTGTGGCTGCTGGGAATTGAACTCAGGACCTCTGCTGGCCCTGCTTCATCTCTGGCCCTGCTCGCTGCTCTGCTCACTGCTCCGGTGTAATTCACTGTAGCTGTCTTCAGACGCACCAGAAGAGGGCGTCAGCTCTCATTACAGGTGGTTGTGAGCCACCATGTGCTTGCTGGAATTTGAACTCAGCACCTTTGGAAGAGCAGTCAGTGCTCTTACCTGCTGAGCCATCTCGCCAGCCCCACCCGGCTCTTTTTCACATCTTGTGTTTATTTGTAAGGAGTGGCACTGGTGGTACATTTGGAGGTCAGAGAACAACTTGTAGTAAGGACTTGGTTCTCCTCGTGGGTTCCGGGGATTAAATCCAGGTTATCAGTCTTGGCAGCAAGCACTTTTACCCAATGAGTCTTCCTGCTGGTCCTTCCTGCCTCCTTTTCTTTCTTTGTCCCTCTACTTTCCCCCTCCCCCTCTCTCTTTATACAAGGTCTCATGTAACTCAGGTTGACCTTGACCTTGATATGTATGTAGCTGAGGATATAATCCCACTTTGTATGCTGCGATTGTAGATGTGTATCTCCACATCCAGTTTGCATGGTGCTGGGGACCAAATCCAGGGCCTCATGCAGTTGTGGCAAGGAATCTGACAACTGGGCGACATCCTCAGTCCTTTGTTTCTCCTCTCTTTTTGGTTCATTTTCTCCAACTATCTTTCATCTGTCTGTCTGTCTGTCTGTCTGTCTGTCTGTTTGTCTGTCTGTCTATTATCCAGTCACTTCTTAGTGTAGGCAGTGGCAAACTTAGTATCCTCTTGCCGCAGGCTCCCACGTGCATCAGTTTCTGTGCATGCAGCATGCTGGGCATCATTCCTCAGTTTAAGTACACAGTGTTAAATATTCCCACCCCTTCCTCAGTCTATACATTTTCCAATTGCTTAATAATTACAAATTGAAGTATCCATGGATGATTTACTAGTTTTTTTGTTTGTTTGTTTTTGTTTTGTTTTGAGACAGGGTTTCTCTGTATAGCCCTGGCTGTCCTGGAACTCACTCTGTAGACCAGGCTGGCCTCGAACTCAGAAATCCACCTGCCTCTGCCTCCCAAGTGCTAGGATTAAAGGTGTGCACCACCACTGCCCGGCCCATTTTTTTTTCTAATTGGCTTTTTATTTTGCGTGTGTTTTTCCTGCATGTGTGCAAGCACACTGTGCGTGTTGTGGCTGGAAGAGGGTGCTGGATCTTCTGGAACTGGAGTTATAGACAGCTGTAAGCTACCATGAGGGGTGCTGGGAACTGAACTTGGGTCGTCTGCAAGAACAGCAAGTACCCGTAACCACTGAAACATTTCTCCAGTCCTCCACTAACCGGAATTTAAAGTTCCGATTTTACCCTTCTGGATCATGTGACGCTCTCTTTTAGTCCACCTTCCCTTTTAGTGCCAGAGACTGAACCCGAGGTCTTGCACTTGCTACACAAACCCTCTACTTCTGAGCTAAACCCTCAACCTAGTCTGTGCATTTTAAATCTGCTTTTTTTTTTTTTTAAGATTTATTTATTATTATACATAAGTACTCTGTAGCTGTCTTCAGACGCACCAGAAGAGAGCATCAGATCTTATTACGGATGGTTGTGAGTCACCCTGTGGTTGCTGGGATTTGAACTCAGAACCTTTGGAAGAGCAGTCAGTGCTCTTACCCTCCTGAGCCATCTCTCCAGCCCCCTAAACCTGGTTTTATTACTATTTTTATTTATAAAGCTGCGTTAGGATTTTATAAAGATATTTTGGAGGTCTGTAGTACAATGAGACTCAGACTGTGGTTATTTTATTCGGCTTTGACAATTACTGGGGGGTAGCTCCTAGTCTGCTTTTCTAGCTGGTGGCCTGGCTACCTCCCCAGCGGGGTTCCCCAGATACCCGCTGTTTCTCCTGGCCACGTGCTCATGGTCCATCTCCTCTCATGGCACCTTCTCTCTCTCCTCCTGGTCTCTTTTCTCTCCCTCTCACAGCTCTACCTCCAACCTGGTAACTCAAAACTCACCTACCTCTAATCCCTCCAGGAATTGGCTGTAGCCATTTTTATTTAACCAATAGTTTTAAAGTAAGGAACAAGGTCTGCACAACAAAAGCTGGTAACCACGAGAACTCACTCCTAGGCCTAGACCTTCGGGCACAGAATTTAGGGTTGTGATACAAGGCGACAGATCAAACCTCGACACAGGGCTGGAGAGATTACTCAGTTGTTAAGAGCACTTGCTGTTCTTTCAGAGGATGGCTGTTCAGGTCCAGCACCCTTGGGAGAGCTCACAATTGTCTATTACAACCAGTTTTAGGGGAGCTTGGTGCCCTCTTCTGGCCTCTGTGGCCTCCTGCATGCTTGTGTGCTTCTCAAAGGAGCCTGAAGGATGGAATGGGCTCCTGAAGGGAGAGTTACCTAACTCAGATCTAAGGGCCTCCTAGACCTCCCTGATCTTGTCATTTTGTATCCTTGAGATTTCTTCCCATTCTCCTCTGTATCTTTCCTTGCCTCTCAATTCTGCACCTGCCTCTTTGCTATCCTGGCTTACCTTGCTTCTTACACCTGCTTGGGGGGAATCACTGTCCTGACTTCCTTTTGATGGACGGGTCTGCCTCCGTTTGTCCCACAACATCCTTGTTTCACCTCTCTTGACCTTAAAGATTTATTTTATGGGAGAGATGGCTCAGTGGTAAAGAGCACTGACTGCTCATCCAGAGGCCCTGAGTTCAATTCCCAGCAACCACGTGGTGGCTCACAACTATCTGTAATGGGATCTGATGCCCTCTTCTGGTGTGTGTCTGAAAACAGTGACAGTGTACTCATATAAATAAATAAATCTTAAAAAAAATTATTTATGTGTGTCTCTGTGTAAGTGTATACTGTGTGTATGTGGCACCCTCAGAGGCCAGAAGAAGGTGTTCTAAGAGGTTGTCAGAACCTGATGTGGGCTCTCTGGATGAGCAGCAAGTTCTTTTAATTACTGACCCCATTCTCTAGCACCCACCTTTATTTATTTAATCCCAGCACTTGAGAGGGAGAAGCAGGCCGGTATCTGAGTTCTAGGACAGCCTGGTCCACAGAGTGAGTTCCAGGACAGCCAGGGCTACACAGAGAATAACCCTGTCTTGGAAAAACCAATAAATAAATAAATAAATAAATAAATAAACAAATAAATAAAATAAAATTTATTTTTTGCTTGTGAGTGTTTAGCTTTGTTTATGTCGTCCAAGTGTGCACTTGGTGCTCTCAGAGGTCAGAGAAGGTGTTGGAGCTTGTAGGACTAGAGTTATAGACAGTTGTGATGCTCCATGTGGGTGCTGGGAATTGAAACCAGGGTCCTCTCTAAGATCAGCAAACGCTCTAACCACTGAGCCAACTGTCCAGCAACTTCCTCCGCCTTACTCTTGAATAGTGTTTTCACTGACTTGTAATGAGTTAGTTCCCCTTTTCTCTTGAGCTAGATCCAGTTTCCATCATTCTACATGGAGCTGAGGTTCCAGCTCAGGGACTCACAATTTTGCATATGCATGTGTGTGTATGTGCGCGCAGGCGCATGTGCACGTGTGTGTGTGCATGTGTGTGTGTGTGTGTGTGTGTGTGTGTACACATATGGAGCGGGTGACTATTATAGGCACTACCCACTGCTCACCTCCTTTTCGGAAGGGTCTTTCACTGGCCTGGCGCTCACCAGTTAGGCTAGACTGGCTGGCTAGCTCTACCTCCCACCTCTGAGAGTACGTAGGCACTACTATGTCCTGTGGCTTTCTCACCTGGTTCCCCAGACCTGTGAGGCCAGAACTTCACTGATGAGCTATCTCCAAGCCTTTCTTTACCTTGTTAGAAGGTAGTCTAATTCCTTTTCTATGTCTGTCTTACAAAATTTTTATTGTTGATTTTTCCACTGCCTAATCTTTTTATTGAGGTGAGATATTTCTCTTTCTTCTGTTTGTGTGTGTGTGTTTGCTACTGAGATTCAGACCCTCTGCCATGGAAGTTATGACCTCCAACTGTTTTTTATTGTTGAGTTTGAGACAGAGTTTTGCTAAATCATCGGGCTGGATTTGAACTTGCTTCTGGCTCAGCCTCCAGTGTGCCTGGGTTTAGCAGGCCTGGCCTGGTGGCGATTTCTCTTTCATTCTTTGTCTGATTTTGGAGCACACAAATGGTCCATTGAATGAAGCTGTGTGAGATTCCTGGGACCTTGTGAGGAAACTCCCAGTAAACATGACAAGAGTCTTGTGACCTCTGTCCCTCTATAACATGGGTCGCTCTAGGAGTGTGCTTGTGTGCCCCTCCCAGGTGTAATGCTAGGAGCGAGTTTTACTTTAGATCACCTATCACCTTACCCTATTATTCCCAATAATGTTTTCAAGTACGTACAGTCCTAGCCACTGTACAGAGCTGGAACTAATGTGACCTTGCCCTTGTGACTGTATAAGTCTGAACTCATGTGACCTTTGCTCATATGACCTTACTTAGCTTTCAATTGTCGGAGTTAGCTATTGCAGGAGCCGTTAGTCCACCTCAGTTTTAGTATCCGCTCTCCCGGGCTCACGCTGCCAATAGACGGGTAACGCCCTGTACTTACTTATTTGGCTTCTTGAACCTGGGTGTGGCTCTCTTGTATTGGTTTTGGAAAACAATCAGCCACTCCTCAAATGCTGCCTCTGCCTCAGTCTCCTCTCCCCACCCCCACTGAGGACCCTAGTGCCACACTCACTAAACCTGAGCATCTCACGCCCGCTTCCACGCACGTCCTGTGCGATAAGCTAGAAGGTCCTCTGATCTGGGCTTTAACTCACTGTTTCTTCTGCAGTGACAGATCTGTTGCCAGATGCCCCTGCTGTTTATTTTATGAGAGTGCGTTGCACATGTGCGTACATGTTTGTGTGGGTGTGCCTGGTGTGAACAGAGGCTACAGGATGACGCTGGGTACCTTCAGTCACTCTCCACCTTGTTTTTTTTTCAAGCGAAACAAAAGTTCCCAGTGAGCATGGT
Organism: Mastomys coucha; assembly: GCF_008632895.1. NCBI lineage: Eukaryota > Metazoa > Chordata > Mammalia > Rodentia > Muridae > Mastomys > Mastomys coucha. The sequence continues at coordinate 149,050,048 of NW_022196897.1, forward strand.
GCTCACTGGGTTTTTTTTTTTAAACTTTAAAATTTGTTTATATTGATGGGTGTGCTGGCTCCATGTGTGTCTGTATACAGTGTGCATGTAGTGGTGCCCACGGAGGCTGGAAGAGAGCATTGGATACCTCAAACTGCAGTCACAGGTGATTGTAAGCCATCACATTGGTTCTGGGAATTGACCTAGGGCCCTTGGAAGATCAACCAGTGCTTTTAACCACCAAGAATTCCCCTCACTCTACCACAGGCTCAGATATTTGAACAGTTGGTTCCTATTGGTAACACTTTTGGGGTGTACTGGCTGGCTTTATGTTAACTTGACGCAAATTAGTTAGAGTCATGAGGGAGGAACCTCCATTGAGAAAATACCCCTATAAGATCCAGCTGTAGGGCATTTTCTTAATTAGTGATCAATGAGGCAGGATCCAGCCCATTGTGGGAGGGGCCACCCCTGAGCTGGTGGTCCCGGGTTCTATAAGAAAGCAGACTGTGCAAGCCAGTAAGCAGCACCCCTCCATGGCTTCTGCATCAGCCCTGCCTCCAGGTTCCTGCTCTGTTTGAGTTCCTGACCTGACTTCCTTCAATGATGAACCGTAGAGTGGAAGTCTAAGCCGAATAAACCCTTTCCTCCCCAATTTGCTTTGGGTGTGGTGTTTTCGTTGCAGCAATAGACACCCCAACTAAGATAGGGTATGTGGTGATTTCAATGAGAAGGTGCCCCATGAACTCAGATATTTGAATAGTTAGTTCCCACGAGGTGGCACTGTGTGGGCAGGCTTAGGAGGTGAGGCCTTACTTCTGGTCATATTGTTTTATCACTGAAACACAAAAGTAATGGATACATATGTGCCTCTGCCCCAGCACTGGTATTACAGGAGCCCACGCCCAGCTTCATCTGTGGGTGCTGGGATCAAAACCCTGGCCCGATGCTTCTACAGCACGTACTTAATCCACTGAGCCATGTACTCAGCCCTTCCTCACTAGCTCATAATTTGGGTATTTACAGTTGTTCTTCCAATCAGCTAACACTTCCTTGAATAGTTTCTTGCTCTAAGCAGACAGAGCAAGAAGTTTGCCATTTTCATTTTTTAAAGTTAGATAAGCTGAGTTGATTAAAAACTGTGTTTGAAGCCTGTGGACATGTTTTTGCAAATTCATTTTGGCTTGAGGGAGAGAGGGTACTATTATGTAGTTTAAGGTACCCTTGAACTGGCAATCCTCCTGCCTCAGCCTCCTAATCACTGGGATTATAGATGTGTGCCACCATTGCCAGCTAACTAGCTTTATTTAGTAGCTAAGAGTTCATTATCTTTGGAAAAATCCTTTGTAGGGCAAATTTAGGTGCCCTAAAGTGTAAGATAGATGTGTCTTCCTCCTGAAGAAGCTTGCCATGTGGTGATACAGCGGCAGGGCCCACGGCCCTCTACAGTGCCAGGGCCCACTTCCACCTAAGTCATAGCCTCCTTAGTTGTCAAGTTTTATACCTTGAAGAGACTGGCATAAGGGCATAAGGCTGCAAGCATGGCTCCCAGTTTTGCTCTCCTTTATCTTGTAGCTCAGCCACTACCCTGGGAAGCCTTCCAACATCTCGTTGGGTGGAAAGAAATGTTCAGATGCTTCCCTGTATCCTTAAAGCCGGAGCTCTTGGTACCTCAGCTGGACACGGGAAACATTCCTTGCTCTGGGGTTGAGGGTGGGAGTGGGGATTCCCACTACTGTTCCACTTGTACCGCACAGGACAGAACTGAAGTCCAAATTGCACATAATTCTAAGCTACTTTGTGGTTTTTTCATTTGAGGCAGTGCCTCGTGTATCTCAGGCTGGCCTCAAACTCAGATGTATCTTAGAGGGCTCAGAACTTCTGACTCTTCCCACCTCCTGCTCCCAAGTGCTGGGATGATGAGAGTCATATTGTTGTTGCTGTTAGGGTGTTCGTGAGTGCGAGTGCATGCCAGTGCATGCGAAAGAGAGGGGGAGGGAGAGGAGCAGGGAAGGGGAAGAGGGAAAGAGAATGCAGTACCAGGGTGGAGCCTGCTAGCCAAGTACTGTACCAGCTGAGCTGCATCCCAGTCCCTATAAGGGGCTTTGATTCTCTGACATTCTGCTTGCGTCTCTGCTTTTAGGTTTGCATCTGAAAAGGACCCCCCAAGGCTGGAGAGGCGGCTCAGTGGTTGAGGGAAGGTACCACTCTTGCAGATTACACAGTTTCTTTGCCAGCACTCCTACCAGGGAGCTCACCACTGCCTGGCTTTGCAGTTTCAGATCTGATGCCGCCTTCTGGCCTCAACAAAGGCACTGCATTCACTAAGCCTTGAGCTTCTTAGAGGACCCGAGCATCAGTAGAAAGGCCATGTTCTTGAGAGTCGCATAGCTCATAAAGAAGCACAGAATTAAATTACAGTTGCTCTGCATTAACACGTACACACAATGCAACTCTACACAACAACTTCGGGAGCTCTACTTTATGGGCTTTGTTCTCATTTTAGATCAAGTCTCTGCTTGTTGTTTTTCTTCCAAAAAGGGGGCAAGGCATGACTCTCTTCAAGGATCTGTGTTTCCAGGTCAGGCATCAATAAACTATGACCCGGGGCCTGAATCCAGATCTGCTCTTGTAAAGAAAGTGTGAAATCTTGAAACCTCTCCAAACCTACTTGTTTACATAGCATCTACTGGTTGCTGGGACTTAGTTTGGACAGTCCAGATGTTTGCCGGCTGGCCTATTCTAGAGCTTGCCACCCCAGTTCTTGCTGAATTTTGTAATTGGCATGAGTTCTTTCCAAATTCCTTATCAATAATGGCTTAGAAAGCAGACTAATTGCTCAGGTTTAAATCCTCCTGCCTACTGCTTAAGTACTTTTGTGACTTGGGCAAGGGGCATGTGCACATGTGTGGGCATGACACATACGTGGTACCTTGAATTTTCTAATCTCTATCAGTGATTTGTTGGTTTTTTAATACAGGCTGAGCAAGGCAGGAGAGGCCAGCCAGTAAGCAGCACTCCTCCATGGCCTCTGTATTAGCTTTTTTTTTTTTAAGATTTATTTATTTTATGCATGTGAGTACACTGTAGCTGTCTTCAGACACACCAGAAGAGGGCGTCAGATCCCATTACAGATGGTTGTGAGCCACCATGTGGTTGCTGGGACTTGAACTCAGGACGTTTGGAAGAGCAGTCGGAGGTCCTAACCACTGAGCCATCTCTCCAGCTCCGATTTTGCTACGCACACTCGTCTACTCCAGTCACATCCAAAATATCGGGGATAAAATCCTGATTAAAGGATAAGAGGCAATAAGAATCCAAAAGGAGATCTGTGCCTCCTGGATACACAGTCGCTGGTATCCCCTAACTCAGACGTGTTCCAGATCAGTCTTTCCAATTGTCAACACGCCCTCATAATTAGACATAAAGGTACCCCAAGTAATGATTCGTAAATGGCTAAGATTGGACATTGTTTCCCTGGTCAACACAATGTTTCTAACCTATCCTAGTTTAACACCAAGCTGTCCATAACTTGAAATTTCTCTCAAGGAATCTGCCCTGCCACAGCTAGCAACAGAGGTCAAGCATATTCCTTAGAGCAATAGACAGTTCACAATAGTTAGAAATGTTTTGCATACTAGGGAGTAATGAAGAGCTTCCACCCAAAGACATTAGCTAAAAGTGTTAGATTAAAACCTCCTAGTCATTGCCTCCAGCAAGAACCAGAGAGTTAGTATAGGAATACCAAATTAGCCCCAGCAGGGAGGGGCACCATTGCTCTTCCGCCCGCTTCACAACTAGAGACATGATCTTGGTCAGTAAGATCACTGACCTTGATGTGACTGTCACCTGCCTACATGACTCTTGTCATCTGCCCTGCTTGCTGTATGCTACTTAAGCCTGCTTGTCACTTGGTACAAAAGGACTAGGACTAGGAGAAGGACTCGAACTTGGACTCGCATGCAGGTCTAACACTATGGACTCGCAGAAGGACTTGCACTAGAACTTAGATGGATTAGGATTCAAATTCATGCAGTCTACAGTCCCCCGGGCCCAGAGCACTTGGGCCCGGGGGATGCAGCACCAGTCCAGAGGAGATAGCTGCTGCTTTAGACCCAGTATGTTTTAGATGGCCTCAGATGTACCTCAACTATTGAGCTGCCAGATTTACCATCTCTCTTTTGCAATGACTGTAAAAGTCTGATGCCATTTCTAAGAAATACATTTAGATCCTATACTTCATGTGTCGTCTCTGCCATCATTTCTTTGCCTACGCCTTGTCGACCTGACTAGGACCCCTGTTTCTCCCGCGGGTTGAGGGAGGCCCAGATCTGCTGGCCCGTGGCACAATTTGTTGGTTTTTTTTCTTTCATTAAGTTTAGTAGTTTTCTTTTTGTTGAACTTTATAGTGGTTAATATTGTTAACTTGATAGGATCTAGAATACTATAGACTACCTAGGTATAGTTTGTACTATCCCATGGGGTGACATCCCAGGCTGAATGAAAAGGAGAAGCAATGGGCACCATAAGTGGACATCATGCACCATAGCGGTGCTTCCTCACTGCAGATATGATGTGATATGATGTGACTGCCATTTGTCCTTCACCATGATGGACTGTATCCCTCAAACTTTGAGCCAACATAAGCTCTTCTTCCTTTGAGTTGCTTTTGTCAGGTACTTTTGTTATAGCATGAGACAAGTAGCCAATACATACTTGTTATTTAAATTACTATTCAGTGCCTGGTAGGTTTCTACTTCTTTGTGGTCCATTTTATTTATTTATTTATTTATTTATTTATTTTTCTCGAGACAGGGTTTCTCTGTGTAGCCTTGGCTGTCCTGGAACTCACTCTGTAGACCAGGCTGGCCTCGAACTCAGAAATCCGCCTGCCTCTGCCTCCCAAGTGCTGGGATTAAAGGCGTGCGCCACCACTGCCCAGATGTGGTCCATTTTAAATGGTAGTTCCTCACATCTTTCCACATTGTGGTCATGGTGTTCAGCTCCTTCAGGATCTTGAAATCACTGGCTTGGGTTCCATTGTGAGAGCCGCTGAGCATGGTGGCCATGTTTTTACCTTTTACGGGGGTTGGGGGGTTAGGGGTTGGGGGAGGAGCATCATGCTCTCCATTGGCCTCGTAGAAAGACATGGGAGGGGAAAGCCAGGCTTAGACACAGGAATCCCGAGAAGGTAGTTCACAGCCATGCCACTTCCATACCCCTATCCCACCAGGTAACATCAGGACAGGCAGGGTCAGGCTGGTAAGCTCAGAGGCTTAGAGTAGTAATGAAAGGTTCACCATGGCATGGGGTAGTAAACCTTGTCTGAGTCAGAGATGCCTGGGATATGGCCACAAGGGGGATCTGCTGGTTGCTATCAAGAGGGATGTAGGCGTATTGAGCCTCCATTGGCTCACGCTTCCATCTAAAAAGAGATGGACATGTGGTGAGACATACACTAGCTGTGTGTGTGTGTGTGTGTGTGCTTTATAAGTATGGCATATGCATGTGTGTGAACAGGTGTAGAGGAGGTATTGAGACCTTATAATGCTCTGCCATATTCCTAAGACAGATCTCTCAGTGAGCCCAAAGCTAGGCTGGGATCCAGCCTGCCTCAGAGAGCCTCCTATTTCTGTTCAACTTCTGTATTAGTCAGGGTTCTCTACAGTCACAGAACTTATAGGTAGTCTCCATATAATAAAGGAATTTGTTGATGGCTTACAGTCTGTAGTCTACAATGGTCAGCAGCAGCTGTGAATGGAAGTCCAAGGATCTAGCAGTTGCTCAGTCCCACAAGGCAAGCAGGCAAAGAAAAGAAAAGAAAAGAAAAGAAAAGAGAGAGAGAGAGAGAGAGTCTTTCTTCTTCCAATGTCCTTATGTACATCTCCAGTAGAAGGTATGGCCCAGATTAAAGGTGTGTGCCACCACATCTTTAATCCTAGATGACCTTGAACTCGGAGATCTTCCTGTCTTAATCTTCTGGGATTCATAGCCCCTATGCCTCAAGATCTCCATGCCAAGATCCAGGTCAGAAACTTGTATCTTTCAGCCTCCAGACCTGGATCACAGGTGAGTCATTCCAATTCTGGATTGTAGTTCATTCCAGATAGAGTCAAGGTGACAACCAGGAATAGCCACCACAATCCACCCCTTGTCAATTTGGCACAAATAATATCTCATGTCCATGAAACGATAACAAGGCTAACAATGATATAACTATTCTTCATGAAATTGCAAATGCATTTGTAAATTTACAATGGGCAATGTCCCTTGGGAACATTCTTTTAGTGCCTCAACTTAAATACTAATTGATGTTAAAGAAATTGGAAGAAAGTCAAATGTATTCTTAACAGTATTCTTAACAAACAAAATAAGACAGAAGCATTCATATTAGTTTATAACCCTCGTTTCTGCAATTGATTACGTGGCCTTAGCTGGTATTTATAACTACCTTCCTCTACTACCCATTCTGTATTTCCTTTCCCCTCTGCAAGCACCTCAGCTGGTCTTGGCTCTTTTCCCTTTTCCATACCTCCCTTCATTCCTGATGGGTCTGCGTTGTCCTTTATCATCCTGCTTGGATTAGGCTGTTGTAATTTCCCATTGACTTTAATCCCAGGACATGGTAGCACTAAGAGACGCCCTAAGGATCTCCTACACTCCAGACCTCCTAACACAGTTATTCCTCCTGTTTCTTTTTCTTTCTTTCTTTCTTTTTTTTTGTTTTTGTTTTTGTTTTTTTCGAGACAGGGTTTCTCTCTGTGTAGCCCTGGCTGTCCTGGAACTCACTCTGTAGACCAGGCTGGCCTCGAACTCAGAAATCCTCCTGCCTCTGCCTCCCAAGCGCTGGGATTAAAGGTGTGCGCCACCACCGCCTGGCTTTCCTCCTGTTTCTGTCCCCCACAGTGTTAGACTTAAGGGATTCAAACTCAGGTCCTCATGTGTGAGCAACAAGTGTTCTTACCTACTGAGCTGTCGCCCCAGCTGCTTTCCCTAGCTTTGAAAGCTGCTACCAGGAAACGATAGATATCACTGCTGGTGACCTTTCACTGTTTAAAGCATGCTAACTTCAGGGTTTCAAGAGTTACCAAACTTCCAGGTTCAAATCCAGGAAGGAAGGAGAGCAGAGCCTTGTCCACGGCCCCTCGGCCTTCCTTGTCTCCTTCCTCCAGTACACAGTTCCTCCTCCCCCCACACAGAACATGCTCCCACCGCTGCTAGGAAACAAACCCATGTCCTGGCTCTGAGTGTGGGGCTTCTTGAGGTTGGACAGGACTCTAGCACTCCCTATGAGCAGGGAGTTGATCAGATAGCCTTTGGGTCCGTGCACAATGAGAGACTCTCTTCATTAACAGGGATTTCTTCTCTGACCTCCTCTGGGGGGATTCTAAGCACCCCATGCCTCTACCTGAGCAATGTCACATAGCCTTAGTTAGATTATAGGATCAATTTCCTTTCTCCTGATAAAACCCCGTTTAGCTAGCACCTGGGAGTCTGAAGATGATTCCCCATGCTAATGAGGCATTTCGGTACTCCCTCATCCCTTAGCCAATCACCTTTCCCCATCCTGGATGTTCCTACCCCCAGACCCCCAAAACTTTATAAGCCTTGAGTCACCCAAAGTAAAGATGATCTGCCTCCTGATAGCTGGTCCTGGTGCGGTCATTCACCATACATACTCATAGGGCTTCCAACCCCGAACCCCACCCCACTCTCTGCTCCCACTTTGTGAACCTATAGGCTAATCATCCATGAAAGCAGGGAGAACCACAAGGAAACACCCCAAGGAAAGTTCCAGTTTGCTCTGCTCAACTGTGTCTTTGGTCAAGTGTGACTTCCTACCATTTACGAGACAGATGCTCTTTTTGAGGAGCCTGCAGCCCAGCTCAGGAGAAGCCATGGCACTAGCCCTCTAGGGAGTCAGTAGACACTTTAGCTCTTGCTCCACACAGCCCAGAAGGTGTCTTTTCATGACCAGGGACCCAGGCTGCAGTTTCGGACCCCTGAAAGGCCACATAGGAAGACAGCGACGGTAGCATTTCATCTACCCTGGAAACCGCATCACAGGAGGTAGGCTCTTAGGGTGTTTAATGGCCAAACACACATGAGCACAGCAGGCAGACGTTAAGTCCATGAGTGACAAAGGGAGATCAGAGTGCCCGTGCTTCTAAAAGATGTCTTGAGTGGCCCTCCAGCCTGCAGCTTGCTCCCAGCAATTTTTTTTTTTTTCCTGAGCCTGGGGCCTGAGAGGTCGCTCACCATGGTAACCTGAGTGAGCAGAGAGCAGGCTATACAGACATCTGTCTGGGTAGTGCTTTTCAGACCTGTCCACATAGATAGGATCCATAATGTAGGTGGAATCAGAGCTGTCCTCCACTGACACGCGTCTTTTTCCAAGAGATGCGACCAACAGTTGGCAACATGGGCACAGAGAGGGGGAAGATTCGGCCTGTGCAGAAACGGCTTCCCCCAAATGAAAACCCATGTGTCAGGAAGGAGTGTGTGTGGGGGGCGTCTACACGGCTGTGAGGAGGGGAAGGGGGACCATCTATACAGCTGTGAGGAAGTTATCCTCCTGTGTGGCTGCTTTAAGGTCACCCACATTTCTATCTATAACCCCCCCTGCCTTGCTCTGTAAAAGTAGCATTAATGACCTCATTGGTTCCCTGGGGGGAACCTTGGTGGATCTGAACTTTGCTCCATCACTGGGACCTTACTTAGGAGGAAGCAGGTAGATGTCACCTAACCCCAACCCAGGGTGAACATTCTGTGCATATTCCATTTTATAATCAGAGGCTCAGTCACACAGCAGGCTTCTTAGCAGCCTCAGCTGTCGGCCAGGGGGAGGGGCCAAGCACTTCCTGCTCCTCTGAGTCCCTGGTGAACTCTAAGGGCACCTCATGCCAACAATGGACTTCCCACACTACTAGTTTATTCTATTTGTTGATTTGTGTGTCTATGTGGGTGTCTGTGCATGTGTGAGCGCAGATATCCTTGAGGTGTGGAAAAGAGCCTGTGGGTCTCCTGCAGTTATAGGAAGCTGTGTGTTTCTGGACATAGGTCCTGGGAACTGAAATTGGGTTCTCTGCAAGACCAGCACCTGCTCCTGCCTCCCAAGCCACTCCCGAGCCACCTCTCCATGCACGCTATTCTCTTGTTTTTAAGACTCTACCCTGTACCTGGTACTAAGCTACCT
>NW_022196897.1:149059232-149059672 GCF_008632895.1 Mastomys coucha
AATCCGCCTGCCTCTGCTTCCCAAGTGCTAGGATTAAAGGCGTGTGCCACCACTGCCCTGCTATTCTCCTGCTTTTAAGATTGGGTGTCCACAGAGGCTGAAGAGATGGCTCAGTGGTTAAGAGCACTGACTGCTCTTCCAGAGGTCCTGAGTTCAATTCCCAGCAACCACTGGGTGGTTCACAACCATCTGTAATGGGACCTGACACCCTCTTCTGGTGTGTCTGAAGACAGCAGTGGTACTCATATACATAAAATAAATAAATAAATAAATCTTTTAAAAATATAGAAATAAGTTTTCAAAAAAAAAATTGGGTGTCCACAAATCTAGGCCCTTCCCAATTGTTTACAAGAAGCTGTGTGTGTTGCCGGCTGGTGGTGGCGCATGCCTTTAATCCCAGCACTTGGGAGGCAGAGGCAGGCAGATTTCTGAGTTCGAGG
>NW_022196897.1:149060011-149076727 GCF_008632895.1 Mastomys coucha
AAAAAAAAAAAAAAAAAAAAAAAAAAGAAGAAGAAGCTGTGTGTGAGGTTGGTTTACTCCGACTCTCACGTGTTCTACCTCCCGAATTTAATGTTTGGTTTTTGCTTTTCTCCTCAGGTTTATCTCAATGTTTGTTTTCCCTCTTGGGTTACATGCTTCATTTATTTCCCGTCTTCCTAGTTTAATGACAAAAATCTCGTAGAGCGATGGGAGGAGAGGGTGCTGGTTACGTTCCCCAAGTTTCTCTGCCTGAGGTTCCAGCTCCCACTACCATCTGAACTGCTTATAACTGACATTCTCTTCCTTCGTTTGAACTGAGCAATTAGGAAATAGATTTCCAAGTGATTGGTTTTTGTTTACCTTGGGTTTGACGGTTCTGTCTTTGTTGATTGCATTGTGGATAGTGTGGCATGGCCAACATTGGCTTCCTAACAACCCAGGTGGTTTTGTGACCCAGAACCTATCAGGGTTAGAGTCCAGGAAGTCAGCGCTTTTTTTTTCTTTTCCCCAAAATGAAAATGTTTATGTTTTACTTTTTAAAGTTGTTCTAAACGATTTATTTATCCAGCTTGTGGGTGTACATGCGCCGTGAAGCACAATGTGTGTGTGTGTGTGTGTGTGTGTGTGTGTGAAGCCGCTGTGCTTTTCGGTCCTGGAGATCAAAGTCAGGATGATAGAGCTTGGTGCCAGGTACCTTTATAGGATGAGCTGTCACACAAGGCTTGTTTTTAAATGTTAATAGTCCCGATTTTGTTTCCAGTTATTTTCTCTGCTTCTCTGTCTTCATCCTCTTTGTTTTTCCCATGTACTGTAGGAACTCAAGTTGCTATTTTTTTATTGTTTCTGCGGTACTGGGGCTTGAACTGAGCACCCTGTGCTTTCTGGGCAAGTGCTCCACCACTGAACTACACGCCCAGCCCCTCGGGGTTCTCTTTTACAGTAGTTTATTCTCACAAATACATTTAGTTGTGGCACAGAAATAGGACTGGTGGTACACAAAAAATCTGAAGTTTGGGAACACCAATACTGAGGAAGTCATGGAGCATCAAACACTAAACCAGGAGCTTCGCGCTGACACGGGACCTAGTCACCGGGACGTCACTAACCGGTAGGCGGACCTTGGGACTGGCTTCAATTTGGGAAGCCCGCTGCTGCTACACACTCATAAACCACCAGAGGGCAGCACTTCCCCGGTCTCTACTATGGGCCTGAGATCCGTTCAATAGGGAGCAATTTATTCCTTGGGACAGATCCTTGGGACTGATGTCTGGGACACACCTCCCTTCAAAATTGCATTTGACAACTGGAGGGGGCAGAGGGGGTGGACGAGAGAAGGGGGGGAGGGAAAGGCGGAGGGGGATGGGGAGAGAGAGAGTTTTTTTGTTTTTTGTTTTCTTTTTGGTTTTGGTTTTTCGAGACAGGGTTTCTCTGAGTAGCCCTGGCTGTCCTGGAACTCACTCTGTAGACCAGGCTGGCCTCGAACTCAGAAATCTGCTTGCCTCTGCCTCCCAAGTGCTGGGATTAAAGGTGTGTGCCACCACCACCCGGCGAGAGAGAGTTTTAAACCTACTCTATTAGTGTCTTAGAAGCTGTGGGTGGGCAGAGGTGGCAGCTTGGGGATTTGGACAGTGGAGTCTTGACAATTTGGAGAGCAGTGCTCCAGGGGGAAGGGGAGGTGAACCTACTCCTGGGGGCGGGGCCCTGAGTCCATGGTCCTTGTGTGTGTGCATGACAAACATTAAGTGGGGTGGACAGCTGGCGGTTGGTTTTGGATAAGTGCCAGATACCTTTTGTTTAAAAGCTCCTTTTCTTATCCATCCACCTCATCTATTTGTGTGGGAAACAGGTGGGTGTGCATATATGCGTCTGTGTGGGTGTGGGCATGTGAGTGAAGAGGCCAGAGGCAGAGGGCAGACATTTTTCTCTATCCCTCTTCGCTGTATCTTTTGGGACGGGATCCAACTGACCTTGGGTTCACTAATTTGGCTAGGATGCCCAGTGAGCTACAGGGATCCTCCTGTCTGTGCCTGCAACATGACACACAGACATTCACCACCATGATTGACTTATGTGGGTGGTCATGTTCGCCTGACAAACACTTCACTGACTGAGCCATCTCCCCAGGCCCTCCTAACCCCTTCTCAAGCCCAGGCTGTTGTGTGTCTAGGAGACACATCACGGAGGAGAAGGTACATTTAATAAGTTACGGCTTACAGCAGCCGGTGATGTTTCCTATGAGGTGCTAAGTGACTGAGGGGTTTGTCCCTTAGGCAACTGTGCTTGGCCTGAGAAGTGGAGGGTGAGAGGAATCCACTAGGCACTCAGAGTGTTGCAAGCATCAAAATCTCTCCCATGCAAAGGCCCTGAGGTAGGCATGGACTTCCTCTGTGCAGGAAGGGGCAAGTCCGGAGTACAACTGGACGGGAGAAAATGGTCGGTGGGTGGAGCTGGGTACAGGTGGGGGCTGGGCACTTCAGAGTACAGAACTGGGGCAAAATGTGTGTTCCAAAGAGGATCTGGTGTCATAGGTAGTATGCTTGAAGCATCGTAGCGCCCAGCTCACAGAATGGAGTGAACCAGATGTGGCAGTAGTGGCGGGGGGCATCTGTGTAGGGGCACAGCTGCTTAAAGACCGAACCCGGGGATCCACTGTGCAGGTGCAGGACCAGCTGAGGAGCATCCTCTTAACAGGGTGAAAGTTACCGTTTTGTGTCCGTCTCTCACTGGAAACAGAGTGCATCTGGAGAGAACGCATTGTTTTCTCTAACCAGGCCATGATGACTAATTATTAAAGTCACTTCAAAAGGTTACCCTGTGCAGACATGCGATTGAGTGGAGAGGAGAGCTGGAACTCTGATTCATTCCGAAACCCCGGTAGATAGAACCCGTGTGTGGTTTCTGAGCACAATGACTGCGAACATTCTCTTTAACTCAGCTGTCACCACAGGCGTGACACAAAACAGAAAGCGTTGCATCCGCTCCCTGGAGCATCCGGGGCAGCTCATGGCGGAGCTTGAGATCTCTGCTAGACTGTTTAGGGGAGGTATCACTGCCAGGTGAATGATAGAGGCCTGGTGCTGGAGAGGCAGGGTACCAGACCTGGAGCTGGGGAGCTGTTGCTAGGTGTGGCTTTGTCACATAGCAACCACATCCCATCTGGCCCAGGCCTCTCTAGTTTTGTTGCTCAGTGACATTCTCGAGGGCTGGGACATCTGGGTAGCACCTTTTTCGGCTCTCTGAGCTTTAGTTTTCTTTTGGTCACTTTAGAGTTTTCCCAGGGGCTACCTCACTCTATAAGCCATCCCTTCTTTGGAAATCTACCGACTTTAATTCCTATAGTCCAGACTGCACTGAGAATAAACCTCCTTGTTTCCTTCCCTAGAAGGGTGGCCCAGTAGCTTGATCTGGTGATGTGTGAGCCCGCTGTGATCCCATATAGGAATGTACAAGCACACTAGATTTAAGCCAGGGATGTAACTGGTCTGATGCCTTAGAGGGCCCTGAGCCCCTCCACTTTGTTTCCTCTCCACAGGACTGGCAAAGGGACAGTCATCGAGTTAGTATCAGGGCCCAAGATGATCTGGGGCTTTCTAAGGGTCAAGTGTATTGCTAGACACTTGGCCAACAGGGCCACATTTCCTCCTCCCCTGCCCGTGTGAAGCTGTCAGTCATTCCCACCTGAGGAACAAGAGGCTCAGGTGATTTCCCACACAGTAAGCAGGATAGACATGGCACTGCTGCTCATGTTGGCTCACTCCTGCCCTGTCACCAACCCCTCACACTTACCCTCTCTTCTCGGTTAATGCTCACAACAGCAGCAAGGCCATCAACAGGCCCCAAGTGGTGGCGGCCTCTTTCTGAAAAAAAATAATTTATTTGCTTATGTGCACATACCCATGAACACACATGTGTCGTGGCACGAGTAGGGAGGCCAGAGGATAGTTTTTGCGAGCCTGTGCCTGGCTCCTAACCTAAGTCCCAGGGACTGGACTTAGGTCATCGGGCTTGGCAGCAGTTGCCTTCACCCGCTGAGCTATGTTGCTGACCTGTCAAAGGCTTTTTTAGGAGACAGGATGGAGACTTGGCATCCTCCCCTGGCCTCTTGGCCTGGTTTGGGAGTCAGGAGGCCTCCTCCTGGGACCAGGCTCAATGGTGCTCACACGGAGTAGAGAGCCTCCTGGTGCAGGGTGTTGGCCATGTGCTGCATGTTGCCAGAGTTCTGGCCTTAGACCTATGCCAGACTAAAGCCATGCCCCCTGGCCCTTCTTTGAGAAGAACCGGAAGATGTCTGCCTGCCCTCTGACTCCAGGAAGCTGACTAGTAGCTGGACTAGTCTGGAGAATAGCTCCCTCCAAACAGCAGGAGGGTTGGTTACCGCCTCAGGAGTGGCGTCGTTCCGCTGCTGAGTGTTCCCAGGAAGAGAACAGTGCTGAAACGAAACAGGAGCCATCGTTCCCCTGAAGGCCATCCCCGCGTCATTTCAATGAACGTGGAATGCTCCACGTAAGTAAAAGACTCTTGCTCCCAAGTAGATCCCCCAAGGGTGTGAAGATTCCCCAGCCACGCAAATATAATTTTGCAGATTATTTTCCAAACCTGACTACTTCCCACCGTTTTCTCATCACATGAGAGTACAGTACCAGCTCAAGATGGAAGCGGCAAGGGGCTTTTACTGTGTGTGTGCTCGTGGGTGTGTGCATGCACGCCAGAGGTTGGCCTTGGGATAAAACTGCCAAGCTGATTTCCTAGGGGCTGTAACAGCCTACATCCCAGCAACGTACAGATGAGCATCCAAGAAGCCCAATGCTCTTGTCAGCATTTGCCATTGTATTTGAAAGTGTCGTGGCGCGGGCTATGGTCTCAGCTGCTCAGGGACTTGAGGTAGGGTGCACTCTGGTGCTTACGGGTTCAAGGGCAGCTTGGTCGTTATAGCAAGACCTTAAGGTAGAGTGCATTCTGGTGCTTACAGGTTCAAGGGCAGCTTGATCCTTACAGCAAGACTGTGTCTCAGAAAGTCATTCGAATAGACATGTGAGTATTCACCATGGCTTTCATTTGAATTTCTTTGAGAATTTTTTTGTTTTGTTTTGTTTTGAAGACAGGGTTTCTCTGTGTAGCCCTGGAAGTTCTGGAACTCGCTCTGTTGACCAGGCTGGCCTGGAACTCAGAGATCTGCCTGCCTCTGCCTCCTAAGTACTGGGATTAAAGGCATACACCACCACTGCATACCATTACTATTATCGTATAAAAATTGTTTATATTTTGTGTGCATGTATGTGGACACATGTCATGTTATATGTACAGAGGTCTGGGGACCACGATATTTACTCATTCATTCATCATTCATTCACTCATTCATTGATTTACATCTCAAATGCTGCCCCCTTTCTTTCCCTCTATCATCCCTCCCATCCCTCTTCCCATCCCTCTTCTCCTTCTCCTCTGAGACGGTGGCCCCCCCCAGCACATCCCCCCTCACCCCCAACATCAAGTCTTTGCAGGATTAGGCGCATCCTCTTTCACTATAGCCAGACAAGGCAGCCATGTTAGGGAACGGATTCTATGGTCACGTGACACCTTTAAGGACAGCCCCTGTTCATTCGTTGGGGGACCTACATGGAGCCTGAGCTGCACATCTGCTACATATGTGCTGGATATCTTGGTCCAGCCTGTGTATGCTCTTTGGTTGGTGGCACAGGCTCTGAGAGCTCCCAGGGGGTCCAGGTTAGTTGGTCTGTTGGTCTTCCTATGGGGTTTCTGTCCCCTTCAGGGCCTGCAATCCTTCTCCCAGCTCTTCCCTAAGAGTTCGAGGACCACTTTTGAGATTCATTTCTCTCTTTCCACCACATAGATTCCAGGGGTCTAACTGAGGTCATCAGGCCTTGCAGAAAAGCATCTGCCGAGCAATCTCACAACCCAGAGAAACACAGGAGTTTTAATTTTAGATTTTTGAGATAGGTTTGGCTGTGTAGCCCAGGCTAGCCTCACTTCTTTTTTTTTTTTTAAGTATGGAACGCTTCGCGAATTTGCGTGTCATCCTTGTGCAGGGGCCATGCCAATCTTCTCTGTATCGTTCCAATTTCAGTATACGTGCTGCCGAAGCGAGCACAAGCCTCACTTCTTTTCTTTCTTTCTTTCCCCTTTGCTGTGATAAAATACTCTGATAACCAAGGGAAAACAGGTTTATTCTGGCTCACATTTCAAGGGTGTGGGACAAGCCCATCATGACAATCACATCCACCCCAGGAAGCAGTGAACGATGTGTTTGTGTGTGTGTGTGTGTGTGTGTGTGTGTATTGCTCAGCTTCCTATCCCTGTTTACAGAGTCTGGGGGTGTGGCCAAGGAAAGGCTCTGCTTACAGTGGGCTGGGCTTCCCACCGAAATGAGCACAACCCACATGGTTCTGCATAGGCATCCCCGAGACCCTTCTCCCGGGTAATTCTTGTCAAGCTAACAATCATAGGGGTGCATCCAACCTCCACTCCAATAGCATTTTCAGCTCTCACCTGTGTCCAAGCCTCCTCCCATTTTCTGTTTGTCTTTCTCTCTCAGAAGCTGTGGTTTCTCTAGACACAACTCCATTTCCAGTAGGGTACATCCCACCCCTTAACATTTATAAGTAATGTTCTTGTCTGCTTGTTTTCTTTTGTTGAAATTAGGTCTCACATAGTCCAGGCTGGGCTCAAGCTTACTATGTAACAGAACTTGTGATCTTGCGGCGTACATCCCTGAGTATTGAGATTACAGATGTTTGCCACTGTGCTGGGGTTCGAACCCAAGGCCTTGTTCATGCCAAGGAAGCACTCCGGTAACTGAGTGAGATTCCTAGCACGCATTTGTAGTTCATCTGTAATGTCTTGCTCTCAGCAGATTTTTTATTAGCCAAACCAGCCAGCCAACCGCTACCCTCACCCCATGCCACCCCATGTCGTTTGAACTCATTTCTTAGTGTATCTGAGACAACTGCGACGATAGCTGAGGGCTTTATTCTCTATTGTGGACATTTCCGCTTCAGCTGAGGGTTATGGTGGGATGAAGGTCAGAAGGTGGAGAAGCTGGGATCACATCTGCTGCTTTCCCAGCCTCTGTGATTAATTACTCTGCCAAAAGCAATCTAAAGGGGAAAAAGGTTTGTTTTGTTTTGTTTTGTTTTTGCTTTTTCCTTTTGGCTCACAGTTCAAGGGTAGACAGTTAATCTGGTGGGAAGTCAAGGTGGCGACAGGAAGCAGCCAACACACATTCTGTGCTGCGAATTCTGTGTTGAGCCCCAGAGACGGCACACACCCTCCCTAGGGTGGGTCTTCCTGCTCCAGTTAACCTAATCGCTGCCATTCCTTTCTGTTGTACCTGGAGGTTTGTTTAGTGATTCTGGCTCCAGTGACATCGATAACCACACTCGGTCACCATAGGCTCTTCACAGTCTTTGGAGGGAATGGGATTTGGTAAATGTGTCTGTCACCTCTGGTTCCCATTCCCTTTAGAGAGTGGGTACTTAGTACCCTTTGTCCCCAGGCTACTCAGGCGTGTGCCCAACAACAACAACAACAAAAACCCTGCTTTACACCCAGCAGCCAATCAATGTAGGTGCTAGATGTTGCCCTGGGGTGACTGATGGCTGAGCCAGGCTGGTGTGACTGAGGCTGTACAGTATTGTGTGGGAGGTAGAAGGAGGAGCCAGACGAGCAGCCTAGTCAGTAGATGGAAATGCTGGCAGTGGATGAGTTCCCTGTAGTTGGTTATCCCCAACCCCCAACAGGGTAGCTATTTTTACTACCCAGGCTGGCCTCAAAAATCTCTAGGTAGCTGAGGATGACCTTGAACTTCTGATCCTACTACCTGTACCCCAATGCTGGGATTATAGTGTCTCTGCTCTGTTGTATTAAGTTCTGGTTCTGGAAATCCAACCTAAGGTCTAGCGGTTGCTTGCCTAGTGAGCACACTACCAACTAAGCTATATGGGTAGAGCCCTCCCATCTTCAGCTGCCTTAAGGGTGTGTGTCAGCATCCAAACAAAGCCAGTGGTTGAAGATCTGGAAGGGTCTGGCCAGTGGTTTAAAAGACTGCTTCCATAAAAAGGCCCTGTTGCCAGGGACCATCTGTGGATGTTCTGAGAGAAACGGGAAGGCCTAGGATTGACTAATATGATGCACATTTACTGCTTCCATGCTGCCTGCCATCAAGGCCTGAGAGATGCGCTCTTTTGTCTAATTAGCCATTGTGGCTATGTCTCCATGGTGACTTTTATGTCAGTGCTCAAAAGACACGTGTGCATCCATTAGAGGGATGGAGTTGCCAAACACAAGTAGTGGGCCCAGGATGAAGTGGCTTTTTACAGCAGAGGTATAGAGCTGCTTCGGAAAGGACCAGAAGCAGCGGAAGGATGGCTGTTCTGAGCCATAGTTGGGAGTGTGAGACCTGGGAGGGTAGGTGCTCACTTCCGTTCGGGTTGGGAATTCCCCAGGGAAAGAGTCATTTATTATCTTCTGAACAGATACCAAACATAGTTTTAGAGAAGGAGCCAGAAAGGTGTTAAAAATTGGTTCAAAAGGAAAGCCAGACGGCAGACCTCAAGTGTAGGTATCTGAGAGTTCAGAAAGCAGAGTGTAATAGTGTGCCCCTGTAACCACAGCACTTGGAAGATGGTCAAAAGTTCAAGGCCAGCCTTGGCTATCTGCAAATTCCAGGCTACCGTAACCTATAAGAAGCACCTTTAAAAAAACACTCACACAGTCGGGCAGTGGTGGCGCACGCCTTTAAGCCCAGAACTTGGGAGGCAGAGATAGGTAGATTTCTGAGTTTGAGGACAGCCTGGTTTACAGAGTGAGTTCTGGGGCAGCCAGGGCTACACAGAGAAACCCTGTCTCAAAAAAGAAGAAAAAAACCCACAGAAGTTGTTTAATAGTTTGAACAAGCTGAGTCTCATAAGAGAACAGGTAGAGGGCTGACAAAGTTTAGCCTTGGATTTTTTTTTCTTCAATATTGGGGACTGAATCTATAACATTGTGCTTAGAAAGGAGTGTTTTTTTTTAATTTAATTTATTTTTTATTTTTTTTGGTTTTTTTGAGACAGGGTTTCTCTGTGTAACCTTGGCTGTCCTGGAACTCACTTTGTAGACCAGGCTGGCATTGAACTCAGAAATCTGCCTGCCTCTGCCTCCCAAGTGCTGGAATTAAAGGTATGTGCCACCACTTCCCAGCTTAGAAAAGAGTTTTACCACTGAACTCTTGAACCAATGAACATTGTAACCCGAGCCCAATTTTTTTTTTTTTTCATTAAAGAGCAAGGAGTGTCCAGTTTATCCAGTGAGTTCTCTGATGGCTCAGTGACTGGCTTGGACCAGACCCTTGATAAGACTGGGCCACCAGGGCCTGGGCCTTTGGGGGATGGGCAGGGGCTTCTGGGGTCTGTCTCACTCTTGCCCAGTGTTTTCAGAATCTGCAGAAGGCCCAGAATGTGGTCAGTGCAGCACAGGCTGTGGGGCTTGAGAGGAGAAGGAGGGCGGAGACACCAAAGCTAGGTTACAGGCCACCAGCTCAGCCCCTTGAGGGCAACGCTTCCACAGTCCAGTCTGCCGAGGGATATGCTGCAAAGGGCTTTTGTGTTTCTCCTGGCTGCTTTGTCTGCTGGGTTCACAGGACAGATCAGATCCCCAGCTGGCTTGCCAGGCTCAACATGAGCTGAGGAGAGCTCCAAATATGAGTTCTCAGGCTTACAGCCTGCCGGTCATAACAGGAGAATCTCATCACATAACTTACCTGGAGGTGGCTCAGTCTGGGCCCAGGAAGCAAGCCACATAGGTGGTGCTGCTTTGAAACACACCCCTCACTGGTAGCCAGTTTTTCTTATTTTGCACATACGGGGGAACTAAAACTAAAGATGGCTATTTCCACCTTTAGAGTCTGAAGGTAAGTTGGGAATGAGTCAAATATAAGATAGCTAAGGGGGCCAGGATGGCATTGTGGGATCGTTTACTGTGGGACCTCAGAGCACTGTCTTCCTCTGGCCTAGTTCACAAATTGGCTGTCTAGTGGACCTACAGTCATCTAAGAGAGCGCTTCCTGACAATTTTAAGAGCTTTGGGACCTCAGTGTTCTGGGCTCAGTTCTCATGTCTGTGATGCCCCATGAAAGTCTCCTAGAGCAATGATTGCATTTTAGGGTACTGGTAGCGCCCTAGGAGTTTACAGGCCATGTGGTAATTTCTCATGGGAAAAATGGCTGCTGTGGAGCTGAGGAGAAAGGCTCAGTTTGAGCTTCTGGGCCAGCATGAAACCCAGAGTGTGACCCTAGCTCTCACAGAGAAAGGCCGAGCGTGGCAGCTTGTACCTGGAAACCTAGTACTGGAGAAACACAGACAGGAGAGTCTTTCCCAACCCCAGCCTCCTGCATTTTTTAAAAGATTTATTTATTTTTATTTTATGTTTATGGCTGTTTTACCTGCTTGTATGTCTATGTGCCATGTGCAGGCAGTACCAGTAGAGGTCCCAAGAGGGCCCTGGAACTGGAGTTACAGACAGTTGTGAGCTGCCATGTATATGCTGGGAACAGAACCCGGGTCCTCTGTAAGAGCAGCCAGTGCTCTTAACCACTGAGCCACTCGGCAGCTTCCTTCTTCATTTTTAATACTCATATCACACTTAATAAAAAGCTGGAAATTTTCATCGTTATGATTTTACAGTGTTGACAGGCCTGTCTCTAGCTCTGTTCTCATTATCAAGCTTCACATCATTTAAGGTCTTTGCCACATGGGCTCCTTGTCTATGATGAACGACGACGACAATCCCTTCCTTGCAGAATGTTTACAGTACCCTGGCTGTCCATTCAAAAAGGACTGCTGGGTACCTGCAGGGCCCAGCACTGTTCTAGGCTGAGTCAGGGAAGCAGGGAGTCAGACGTGGAAATCGCAGGCTTCCAAGTGAGCATGGAGGGTGGGTGTGTGGGGGACACACAGGGTCAGAGACGAGGTAGGGCATCTTGTAGAGGCAACTTTGAGACTCAGGCCACCCTCCCGTTCATAAGACAAGATCCTGGACCTGTTTCCATCCCGACGTGGCTGTGTTTGCTAGTTGGTTTGACTTATAGCCACACTGCTTTTCAAATCTCGCCTAGAACAGCACCAGGCCAGCGGAGGCTGATGGGTGCAAATCTGCCAAGGCTCATCGTCTCTAGAATTTCTGGGCACTGCGAATTGTGAATTAGAGCGAACCACTTTTCCCAAGCTGCAGCACGGAGGGCTGAGGGATGGCAAGCCCAGCAAAGGGGTGCTCTCTCTCCCTTCCCTCCCAACCCCCACTGCTCTGAGAAGGGGGGATTCCAGGTCCAAGCCCTGCAGGCAGGAAAGGGTTAAGAAAGAAATGTGCATTTCCACTGAACAAGAAAATCAACTTAGAAAAGAAATGTGTATTGGAAAATATCTATTTGCCTGCAAAATAATGTAAAAATAATGAGCTCCTATTCCCCTTTGATGTGCAGCGCACGCTTTTAAGGAAAGATTCTGCATTTCTGAGATACTGGGCCTGCCGAGTAATGAAGTGGTTGTTATGGCAACAACTTTCAAAAGCAAGTATTTTTCTGAGAGATGTGCTCCACACAGCCAGCGTGAGAGAGAAAAACATGAAAACAGAGACAGAGGGACGAGCTAAACAGAAGCTATCAGCTGCAGAGAGCATCCGCTCTGGTTCAAATGTGCCCACTCCAGCTCCCACTACCCTGGCCTAGCTTGCAGACCTGAAGAGAAAGCCATCCCTGTAACCCTCCCCTGAAAATGGCTCTAGAGCAATTGGGGGACAGTGTACATCGTTGATCCCACTGAAGGGTCCTCTTCTTCCCTGGGGTCCTGGCCCCCAGCCTCAACCTCTTCCCTCTCCACCCAGCCCCACGGCTCTCCCTTGTTCTTTGCTCAAGAGCATTAGAAGCAGCTCCCAGCCCCCATTTTCTCTGAGGCCCTGATTTTCCCCTGGCATCCATGCTTCCTGCTCCCTAGAGATCCCGAAGGCTCTGCTAATCCAACATAGCATCAGGAGTTGGGGTCAGGCACCTCCTTTAACCTACCTACATGACAACCCTGCATACTTTGCCAGTGCCTGGCCAGTGGAAGCCGTTGGCCCCACTTTGCAGCCACTACAGAAGTTGAGTGAGCAGCCCATGTTAGCCAGCCAGCGAAGCAGGCCCTGCCTTCTTATTCCTGTTTACACCAAGTCTCCACCAGCTGTTGTAAGGACTCCTGCACAGTCTACCTTGGACCATGATGTCATGAACATGTCACTTCTCGGAGAGACCTCTTGACATGTTCTTCCTACCTGGTAGAGAGTCTGGGCTGAACAGACCTGTCTGGGGCAGGGGACTGCATGGAATGAAGGCGTCCTAGGGACAATGAAGGCATCCTAGGGACAATGTTTACTTGGTTCTCTGTGCTCCTTCCTATGGAGCCCACCATAGGCACACACTTGGAAAATCTAGGTGCCTGAGAGGAACTTTAGGACACAGATAGTCCTGGAAGGTCCTGGGTATACTGGACAGGTTTCTGGAGGTCCCGAAGGTCACCAACTAATCTTTTCCCAAGACTTGGAAATCAGGGGTCAGACATGTATGACAGCAGAGGAGTGCACAGCGTGGATTGTGTACACATGTGTGTGGTGCCTCATGGGAAGCAGTGGGGCCACATAGGTTTTGTATGTCAGGGAGAGGGGTATAGGTGTGCCCACAGCTTTAGAGCAACTGCTCTCTCCCTGGGCACATGTCCATGCATGTGTGTCTCTGTGTCAGAAGGATGTATATGTGAGGGACATGATAGGAGGAGGCATGTGTAACTGTGTGTGCATGCGTGTTTTATGTGCAGCACGAGGGGTGTGTCTGTGTGCATGTACATCTGGGTGTGGTGCAGAGTGTACACACGGGGCTGAGTGAGCAGATAGGGCTGTGCAGCTGTGAGCTACAGTGAGTCCTCCTGTGAGAGTGTGTGCATGGGTGTGCACGGAGCATGTGCAAGCCTGGAGCAGCATCTTCAGCCCTGCTCGCATGGGAAATCAGGCATGGCGCTGGCTGAATTGGGAGTCCCAGAGACTATGCTGTCACCCTGGCCTCAGGATCATGAAACATAAGACTTAGAGCCAGAATCAGCCTTTGAAGTCTTCCCCTTACATTATAGCTAGAAAAACCAGACAGACAGACAAACACAGGGAGGGTACGGTGCTTCCCAACCTGATAGCATACTCAGGATAAAGATGGGCTGTGCCGTGATTCTAGGTCTGATGGATCCCCATCTCCTACCATGGGCTCCCACATACCCCGAGGAAGAGAGAGGGTTAACCATGGACTGATGGGTATCAGGCACAAGCATCATAAGATGTAATTCTTAATGTTATTGGGGCAACTTTTTTTTTTTTTTAAAAAAATGGAAACCTTCCCCTTGTCAATTAGTTGATTGGCTATCATTGGTTTCTGGGATAGAGAAACATGATCTTGGGGTGAAGGAACCTGTTTCTCAGGGAGAAGGAGCTGGGCAATGGGAAAGGAAATTCAATTAAGCACCAGGCTGTTGAGCGACAAGCTGCGTCTAACGGGACTTTTAGCTTAATTGCTTGTATTTCATCAAGAGATCTATCCGTCCAGTGCACTCTTCACTTTCCAGTCTGGGGAGTGTCTGGGTGTCTGCGGGCTCTTTTCTGCACTGATCAAGACCTCTGAGGTGTGGGTCCTGAAGAACTGCTTGGCTTCGTGGCGACAAGCATGGTCCTGGATCTCGGGCTCGCCTTGCCCTCTGTTAAAGCAGAGGGACTGGAGCCCCAGAGAAACAGTCAACCAGGTGGATGCCCAGTTTTGTTTTCCTTCCCTGCAGAGTGGGTTTAAATCCATGTTCATTGGTAAGTTTGGATAGAAGGCTGTTCCAGGAGCTAAAGTGCTGCATTAAAAAACAAAACAAAACAAACCCTGTCTCGGAAAAAAAAAATGTCAAAAATAGGTAGCTCTAACCCCAGTGGGTTCTGGTCTTCTAGAAGTCATTGGAAACTATGTAACACAGTATTTTCAGCTGACTGATTTCTGAAGACCTCCTGCCCCCTGGTTACACAGGTGAATCACCTTGCTTTTAATAACTGAGCAAAATAAGGTTCAGAGAGGGTGAGAGGTTTCCTAGGCACACACAGCCAGGCTGGGACAGAACCAGGGTCAGACCTTTTACCCTGCTCCTTTTTGAGCTACGGGCCTGCAGGGGCGAGTGTGCAACGGCCCTTTCTTTTTCTTTGGATAGTGTAGGTAGGGGAAGCAGAGTGCAAATCACTCCACCTCTGGATGGGGTGCTGCAAGCTCGCTGCCCACCGGGGCCTTGAAAGTGTCTTGTGTTACAGGGTGGCTGGGATGGCTCATGGGTATTCTATGCAGTTCACCTGGGTTGTGCCCAGCAGTCTAGGCTCAGAAGCATCAGTAGACATGGTCACTGTGCTCTCAAGTGTGATTTTGTGTGAAGAAGAGGGTCTTGTCCTTCAAGCTGTGGGAGGATCATTGTCTAGTGCTACGGAGCTTGGTCCTTAAAAATAGTTGGCTCCAGCGGGCAGGATCTGGACTAGGTCTAGTCTACAGCCATGCTGGGTGCTCTGTATTCTTGCTGCGGGCTTCATGTTTTCTGGGACTTTCATTCCCCTCTCTGAGGTAGACCTTCTTTGCTCATGGCTCTTCTTCCCTCTGCTTTCTTCTCTCTTCTCTCTTCTCTCTTGTTTTTCTTCTGCCTTCCTCGTGTCTCACCTGGTATAGGGGTTGGGCTTCCAGACTCTTAAAAGAGTGGCTTCTGTGTTTCTGCTCTGAATGCATGTGGTCACATTATGTTAGAAGCTTGAAATAAGTTTGGGTGCAATTTTTTTTTTTTGAGACAGGGTTTCTCTGTGTAGCCCTGGCTGTCCTGGAACTCACTCTGTAGAACAGGCTGGCCTTGAACTCAGAAATCCCCTGCCTCTGCCTCCCAAGTGCCGGGATTAAAGGCGTGTGTCACCACTGCCCGGCTTCGGTGCAAATATTAACGCCTTGGAAATCAGAGGATGCTACACCCAGGGGCTTCTTATTTATTTACTTTTGGCCATTTGTTTGTCTGAGAGCTGTTTGTTTGTTTGTTTTTTTTTTCTATCAGGAACTGTTGCCTTCACCCATCTTTTAAAAAAACTGTTTATTGATTTTTTGTGAATTTCACATCATGTACCTTGATTCTTTGTGAGTTTCACATCATGCACCTTGATTCTTTGGGAATTTCCCATCATGCACCTTGATTGTTTGTGAGTTTCCCATCATGCATCTTGATTGTTTGTGAATTTCCCATCATGCACCTTGATTCTTTGTGAGTTTCACATCATACACCTTGATTCTTTGGGAATTTCACATCATGCACCTTGATTGTTTGTGAGTTTCCCATCATGCATCTTGATTGTGAGTTTCCCATCATACACCTTGATTCTTTGTGAGTTTCACATCATGCACCTTGATTCTTTGTGAGTTTCCCATCATGCACCTTGATTCTTTGTGAGTTTCCCATCATGTACCTTGATTCTTTGTGAGTTTCCCATCATGCACCTTGATTCTTTGTGAGTTTCCCATCATGCACCTTGATTCTTTGTGAGTTTCCCATCATGCACCTTGATTCTTTGTGAGTTTCACATCACGCACCTTGATTCTTTGTGAGTTTCCCATCATGCATCTTGATTCTTTGTGAATTTCACATCATGCACTTTGATTCTTTGTGAGTTTCCCATCATGCACCTTGATTCTTTGTGAGTTTCACATTATGCACCTTGATTCTTTGTGAGTTTCACATCATGCACCTTAATCCCACTCATCCCTTTGCATTCGCCTTCTGCCCGTGCAACCTCCTCCCAAAAGGAATAAAAAAAGTAAATAAGAACAAAGCAGCAGCAACAAGAAGAACAACAGTCTCATTGTGGAAGCTGTAATATGTCACAGTGTGTCCCACAGTATACCCTTTTGTCCACACATCTTTTTTTTTTAAAGATTTATTTATTTATTTATTTAATGTCTATGAGTACACTGTAGCTGTACTGATGGTTGTAAGCCATCATGAGGTTGCTGGGAATTTGAATTCAGAACCTCTGCTCACTCTGGTAGACCTTGCTCTCTCTGTCCTAAAGATTTATTCATTATTATATCTAAGTACACTGCAGCTATCTTCAGACACACCAGAAGAAGGCGTCAGATCTCATTACAGATCATTGTGAGCCACCATGTCGTTGCTAGGAATTGAACTCAGGACCTTTGGAAGAGCAGTCAGTGCTCTTACCCGCTGAGCTGTCTCTCCAGTCCCTTGCCCACACATCTTTACTTGGGAATATCCGCTGCGATGAGTCATTGATCTGGGTTGATTGAGGCTTCTGGCTTCTGCTCTACTACTAATACTGGATCCTCAGTGGGACTCCTCTCAGATATCCTATTGTTTCTCTGTGTCATAAGATCCTGCAGCTTTGAATCTGCAGGATCAGCCTGTTCACATGCTCAAGCAGTTTATGGATGGGGTAGATGTTGGGGTGGGCCAACTCAAAGCCCTGGATCTGGGCCTGAGTGGTAGCTAAGTTGGTCAACCTACCAGCTCTCTTACCACCCACTCCATCAGGCCTAGCTATCCAGCACTGCCTGCACTAGCTTACCCAGTGCTACAACCAGCAAGGAGCAGGGTCAGCTTTCCTGCTCTCTGGGCCAGTTCACACATACCGCCCCCCCCC